>NC_056742.1:110713709-111028709 GCF_019279795.1 Protopterus annectens | reverse complement strand
TCATTTGGGCTGGAGACACACCCTGCTGCCAACCATGGAGTGGTTGGTGTCACAGTCAGCAAGGACACAGTTTAGCAGGCATCTTCTAGTGATGACAAAATCCACCTGGTGCCAGTGATGGGACCTCGGTTATCAAAAGGATACTGTGTGATTAGGCTTGGTGACAAAGAATGTGTTGGTCATGCAGAGGTTGTGGTAAGAGCATAACTGTAGCAATCTCTGCCCATTCTCATTCAGCTTGCCAACACCGCAAACTGTTCGATGCCGCTGGGCCAGGAATCCAAGCATGAACAGGTGTCCTGTGGTAGGTATCCCACTGATAGTAGTCTCAAGCTCCATGTAAAACTTGTCCTTTGTCACAGCTAAAGAGCAGAGTGTAATCATAAATAGACGGTCACTTTGCCTGAAGACGTTGAGAAGCGAAAAGAGTGGATTCAAGCTTTGCCTTTTGATGGTGGTTCAGTTGAGGCCAGCAGGGAATTTCTCACTGCAAAACTGATGCCACGCAATCACTGCTCCTCTGGTTTCTTCCTGTGCTAGAAGAACATGTAGTCCTATTGTCCGATGCTACCATTTGCTGGAGGTCTGGTCTCCTGCAGTGCAGCAATATTGATGTGGAGTTTCTTGAGTTCATGATTGATGATGGCTGTTTTCCTGGAGTTGTTGACCTGGCGAAGATCATCAGAGAGGCCAGGGCATAATGTCCTGACATTCCAGCCTGCCAGTTGCAATAATGGTAGTTTACTTTTCTTTTTCGCATTTCCTGGTGAAGGATTTTACAGTCTGTTCTTCAGTATTCACCTTAGCTCCAAGCACCCATTGAAGCAGGCAGACTGTGGTGGGTCAGCATCTTACTGGCTCGGGGCTGACCAGCTTGAGACAGGTAATAGCTGAACAGTGGGACTATGATGGTTCCTTCCACTGTCGGAGACAACCTGCAGTGTCTGAGCTTATGCCAATCACTCTGGCCAGGCTGTGCAAAGATGGAATACAGATCACACAAGACACAAAAAAGAGGTAGTAAATGAATGCTTTGTTGCAGTCTTTACAAAGATCAAGGTGAGGATGTCATTCTAGGAGGGAAGGAGGAAGGGCAGAAAAAGGGAACAGTAGACAGACGATAGAATAGAGAGGATGGAGGATCACAAGGGACTGCCTGCCTCAAAGAGGACAAAAGCACAAGGATCACATGGGCTGCCTTTCAGTATCCTTAGAAATCTGGTCACTTTGTTGGTAGACCATTTGATAGAGGTCTTCAACATACTGCAGATTAGTGCAGAGGTGTCAGAATGCTACAGAAATGGAAGAGAGGGCAGAGAAAATGTAGTAAACTACAAATATGTTAGCTGAACAGCTGTGGAAAGAAAAGCAATGGCAAAAATCCTGATGAGAAGGCTGTTAGCATTTCCAGAAGATAATTATTCACTGCCAACAGGCCTGGTAAAGATATATGACTGGGTAACAGTTTAACTTGATAATGGTATACCAGTAAAAATAGTT
Source organism: Protopterus annectens (assembly GCF_019279795.1). NCBI lineage: Eukaryota > Metazoa > Chordata > Ceratodontiformes > Protopteridae > Protopterus > Protopterus annectens. The sequence goes on along the minus strand of NC_056742.1, from coordinate 111,027,209 downwards.
TAACCAGGCTTTACAAAGGACTCTTACTCTGTTCCACAGAGAGTTGTGTAGGAAAACTGGAGAGTTTGTGGTAGGACAAGTACTGAGAAACTGGATAGCTGTGTAAAGGTTAGGGTACAGTAGGTTGCGATGAGAAGTCAGTGCTAGGAATTAGGAATGTGGACAGCAGTGTATCACAAGGGTCTGTTTTGGGATTAGCACTCTTCAGTGTGTTTATCTTACATATATCTGACAGAATACAGAACAGGATCAATTTCACTGCTGTTGACACAAAGGTGCAGTAATGGATAATTGGGTTAGACTCTACAGAAGGATTTCTAAAGGCTAAACAAGTGGACAGAAAGGTGAACACTGAGATTCATTTCAAACAAATGCAAAGTAGTGCACTTAGGCCATGACATCCCTGGTGTGAGTTAAGATCTGGGGGTATTCATCACACCTGGCCTGGACTACAGACAACTGAGTGAGAAGGCAGTGACAGCAGGTAATGGAAACCTAAGGTGTACCCCTAAGAGGGAAAATATCAGAATCAAAGACATAAAACTTCTATTGTACATGGCCTTTATTACACCATCCCTGATTACTGTGTGCATTTCTGTAGGCCATGTAAGGGGAAAGGATATTTGGCTACTGGAAGGAATTCATAAGAAAGGTACCTAAAAATATCCATGGGATGGAGGAGAAGAAATTTTACTAAAAACTAAGTGAACAACCAGAAAACAAACTTCAAAGAACCAGAACCAAACCTCGGGAAACACTGCTGTGGTGTGCTTGATCATCGGTCCACTAATGATTGGCAGTTGATTTTTATGGTGCTGAGGTGCCAGCCCGATGCCCAACCTTCAACAAAGGCACGCCTATTCATGCATGTCTTTTGAACGCCACTTAACCGCGAGGAGGACATGCAGACTCCACACAGAAGGCGTTCCAGCAGAGAATCTAACGGGAGAACCTCTTGCTGTGAGACGACAACACTACCGCTGCGGAGATGTTAAGAATGTAAATGTAGTTAATCTGTCAGCCTGGGAACACCAGGAAAATGTAAAAGATGATGTAATATTCATCAGAACTGCAATAGCAATTTAAACAGTGAAAACCAGAGATTATTAAGCATTTTGATCTTGGACATCCAACTCAGCACTGCCTTATGCTCTATGTAAGTAAGTTACTTTAGAAGTATGTTTTCTTGTAGCAATAGCTAGGAATTAGAAAAGATTAGACTAAGTGTTTTTCTGTTATGTCAGAACTGTACTACTGAATTATTTTTAGTTTCTGTGTGATCTCAGAACTCTTGGATAGCACTGTGGTGTAGTAGTATTCTCTTGTGTTTTTAGTATTTATTATTAAATATTTTTAAACCCTTTTCAACTGTGGCTGGTTTATGTAGAAATAAATTAAGCTCTAGAGTACATTGCATGCTTATAAGTGATCCTGTACTAAGCCCTTCCAATAAGCCTTGATTGCTTAGTTACACTACTATTGGATAATAATATTGCACAGTAATAATTGGACACCATTTTAAGGGCCTTTGGGTAGCTGATAATTATTAGCTGGTGGTGGTAGAAATTACTACCATATAGTCTGGGTATAGGGGAACAATTGGAGAATCTGTGTCAGCCTTTCCCAGGAGTGTCTGTGAAGTTGTATAAATATTTATCTCAAAGTGTGTGTGTGTGTGTGTGTGTGTGTGTGTGTGTGTGTGTGTGTGTGTGTGTGTGTGTGTGTGTGTGAGCTACTTAGCTTGCCAGCTAGGCTGAGATCTGGACCCTATAGCTGTGCCAGTGGGGAATCTTATTGGGGACCTGGAGGCAAGGGAGAAATCAGCCACAGACTGACTGTGATCTCTGTGTGCTCTTAAGGGAAATTGCACTTTACTGTGTGTATTTGTTATCCTTTCTCCTATACGAGATGCCCTCTCAGGTGTTAGTGGTGAGGATTGAGGCTCCTTGATTGCTGGACCAGGGCACGGGCATCACAGTTCCATTCTTGTTTCTCTCTCTCCTCATTAATGAACTTACTATCACTACTCTAACTTGGATATTACAGTATATGCAGGCAACAGTCTTTTCCTTTGTATCGCCAACTACTCTACTAACACAGCTTCAGGACAACTTCACACTCTGTGGTACCTTGTACCACAAAACAGATTAACTATCCACCCTCAAAAATCTGCAGTTATGTTGTTTACATCTTCTTTCAGCTTTTTCCATTTAGGGGTCGCCACAGCTGATCACCTGTCCGCTCATGACTGGCAGTGGAGTTTTACGGTGTCGAGTTGCAGCCCGGCACCCAACCTTCCACAGAAGGCACACACACACACACACACACACACACACACACACACGCCTAGAGCCAATTTATATAGTGTCCAATCTACTTACAGCATGTCTTTGGGATGTGGGAGGAAACCAGAGCACCCAGAGGAAATCCACATGACCTCAGGGAGGACATGCAGACTCCACACAGACTGCACCCCAGCTGTGGATCAAACTGGAGACTGTCTTGCTGTGAGGCAGCAATGCTAACTGCTGCACCACAGCGGCCACCCTCAGTTATGTTGTTTACTACTTTTCCAAAATTAAGTAATTCAGTAAACACTCAAATCAAAATCGATACGTTAATATAATTAGCTAGGTCTATGAACAAATATATCTACGGCTTACTTACTTTGGACCAGAGTTACTTCATGGAACTTTTTACACTGGACAGACTCAGTGTGAGAAGCTGTGTATTGACAAAAAAACACACACAAAAAAAAACATGAAAATTTAGGTGAAAAATATTTGAAAAGTTTATTTATATAGTTGCAAAAGACAATTATTTTGTATCTGAAGTATATAATATTACTTGAAACAGCACAAACAAATCAAATTCTACAAGAATGAGATAAAGCAGCACAACCACTAAACTCACTTATAAGATAATCGGCCTACTTTCTCCTTAAGTTATAAAGGCAATTGAAAGTGAAGTGTTCATCCCCAAACTAGGACATGCCCTTCCCATCATTACATTAATCATCATCATCATCATCATTAGCTCCCTCTTTCCAATTTTCTACATGGGGTCAGGGTGTCTTGGCAATTGTCACCATCTCTCTCTCTCTCTCTCAGTTCAGTGCCACTCTCCTACCTTCTTCAACAGCCATGCCTGACTGTCATACATCATCTTTCACAAAATCCATCCATCCATGTCTTTGCCAGATGCCCTTGTTTCCTCTTTCCTTCTTCCTGCCGGTCTCAAATTTTCTTCATTAGATTGTGTTCTTCTTTTTTGCTCATGTTCCTGACCCACTGTAATCTGCTCTCTTCGACCTTGTCTGCAATGTTTTCTGCTCTGATGTCTTCATGTCTTCATTTGTCCCAGAGTGAGTATCCTACCACCCATCTCAGGCACTTCATCTCTAGTACCTTTACCTTCCTCAGATACACTGCCTTTATTGTCCAGATTTTTGTACCATACACTAGTATTGGTTGCACCACTGTGTTGTGAGTAGTGGACTCTGGATCCTAAGCCAAGTAGCTTTGCAGTACTGCCCTTTCATCTTCATCTTGCCTCCTGAATACATAAGATGTCCAGCCTCCACCTTACCATCATTATCCACTTCCATGCTGTGTCCTGTCACTGAACCTACACTGAGTGTAGTAATCCTTAGTTCACGTTTGGTTTACATCCAGCTTTCGCTCAATAAAGCTGGATAACTCAAGATGGGCAACTGGTGGGCATGCACCGGCCAATAGGGGCACATACACCCTTCTCACCATTAGCATGGGTCCCTAGCATAGGTTGGAGTAGACCAGGTCCTCAACCCACTTATCACTGGCAAACACCCATGCCCATTTTTTGGCAACATTAGTCAGCATGACCAAATTACCTAGAGACAGTTTTTACACTGTTGGCACAGCCCTGACACAGCGTGCAGTCTGTGATCTGTGCTCTCCTATCTTGAGGATACTGTGCACCACAGTTGATGCCCAAAGCTGTTGACCTATACAACTCTTCCCCCATAAGCTTTCACTCCCTGGTTTCTGTACCACATAGCAGTACTGGCTGCACCACTGTTTTGTACACCTTACTTTTTAGCTTCTTTGTCATTCTTCTGTCATACATTACCCCTGAAATTCTGTGCCAGTTGGCTGCAGACCTGCTGATTTCATCTTGAAATCCTCATTCAGATGTCCCTTCTCCTCAACCACCCCTCCCAGATACTTAAAACATCTGTTCCACTATTTTCCCTTCTACCTCAGTTCTCAGCTTCTTCTGATACCATACCTTTTTCTGTTGTTGGGCTTCTGCCAGGTTCTCCTGGGCCAGGCCCATGAGTTCCCTGAGCCTTGTCCTGAGGTTCAGGACATATGCCACAACAGACTCCTTGTCAGACTCACACTCACCTTCCCACTCATCTCGAATTAAATCTAGAGGTCCCCTCACCCTATGCCCATACAACTCAAAGGGTGAAAAAACTGTGGATTCCTGGAGAACCTCTCTGTAAGCAAACAACAGATGGGGCAAATATTTGTCCCACTCCCTCTTAAACTGATCTGCAAATGCCTGTAGCATGGACTTGATTGTAGAGTTTAACCTCTCAACAAGACCATTAGTCTGGGGGTGGTCTTCATGTGCTTCACCCTACAGGACTTCCACAGACAAGCCAGCAGGTCTGACATAAAATTGGCACCTCTGTCAGACAGTATTTCCTTTGGGAAACCTACCCTGCTGAAAATCTCTAGCACACCTTCTCTGCCTCAATGGAGGACAAAGCCACTACCTCAGGGTATCGTGTAGCATAATCTACAATCACTAGGATATACTTTTTCCCTCTGGAACTTGGGGTACTCAGACAACCCACAATATCCATAGCTACCCTCTGAAATGGCTCCTCAATCACAGGCAAAGGCATCAAAGGAGCTCTCACCTTGTCTCCTGCCTTTCATACCTTTTGGCACTGCTCACAGATCCTGCAGTACCCTGTTACATCTCTGGAAATTCCAGGCCAATAGAAGTTTTGCATAGTACACCTCTTTGTACGTTTTATGCCCACATGACCTGCAAAGGGAATATCATGGGCTATGGCTAGAAGTACCAGACAGTAAGCTCTAGGCACTGCCAACTGCTGTACTCTCTCACCTTCTAGCTCTCCCTCAGGGGTCCACTCTCTGTACAGTAACCCTTTGTTCCGGTATACAGATTCCCGCTTCCCTTGAGAATCAGGTGCCTTCCTAGCTACCTGCCTTAGGCCTTGCAATGTAGGGTCTGAGAGCTGAGCCTGTCTCAAGTCTCTCCTTATAACTCTTCCCAGCTCCCCTTCCACTGGAAGTCTGGCGTCCTCTGACAGCGGTGCCTCACTTTTAGCCTGGGTACTACTACTCACCTCTACCTTTGCAGTTACCCTGTCCAAGAGAATATCAGTACCCACAAGCAGCTGTGGCTCACATTCAGTCTTACTGCTACAGCGTAGCTCACTCCCTGAAGTAACCACCTCAGCAGTCCTTACTCATGTATGCAGTCTGTCTGGGTCTCCCCCAGGCTACCAGACCCACATGCTTGTCTCCTAGCCTCATTGCATGTAACTGCATAAGTACATAGTACTGCCTCATCCAAATCCTTCCCTCTCAGGACATCTGCAGGGTGGTAGCTCTATACCCCTGTTGTCTCAAGACAACCTACTATTGGCATTTTGTCTTGACCACTTACTGGCTCCATCAGCTTTGGTTCCCCACCTTGCCTCCATGGACATCTGTATGCCCCATGGCCCCACTGGTTGCATTCAAAGCATTTAACCCTAACTCCTGGATGTGTACCTAGACTAGTGGCTTCCCCTGCTACTGGTAGATTCTGTTGGGGCAGTCTGTGCTGTCCTTCATGGGTTCCTTTAGACCCATGAGCAGTACTGGGGTCCCGGGTCCCTTTCCTGTGCAGGGCTGCCCTGCTGTCCAGGTATAGATCTCCCTTCTTCCCCAACTCCTCTGAAGTAGCACACTGTCTATCTGCTAACCAGATCCTCATGTCCTCAGGCAAAGTGCTAAGGACTTGTTCCCTTAACAAAAGGTCTGCCAGCCCTTCAAAAGTGGTGACCTGACATCCACTCACCCAGCTATGAAAATAAGTGCTCAGTTCAACAACATATTCACATACATTTTCATCTGCCTTGCGTCTATGCTCACAAAACTTTTTCCTATACATTTCAGGTGTTAGCTTAAAACATTCTAACAAATGTCTTTTTACAGCAGTATAATCAAAACAGTCAGTGTCATGCATTTTTGCTAAAGAAGTTACAGCTTTACCATGGAGTAAGGGGGTCAGGAACTATACCCAGAGCCTTTGGTCAACTTCATACTGTTTACATACCCGCTCAAACATATGAATAAAACTATCAAAATTATCCCCCTCTTTAAACTGTGGAAGAAATTTACTGACCTTTTGTGCTTCTGGGGTCTGGTTACTCCCTTCCCCATTACCTCCATGACTCCAGTGAAGAGTCAGCATTTCCCTCTCATACTTTCTCTGCTGTTCCTGTTCTTCAGCTTCTAGGCTCCTCATTCTCCCTGCTGCTTCTAGTTCCATATGCCTGGCCTCCAACTCAAGTCTCTTCAGCTCCAGCTGGATTTTTAAGTCCACTGCAGAAAAGTTGAGCTGTCCATTCTCCGAGGATATTGTAACTCCACTGTCAGTCTGATTGTCCTTCAGGCTGCTTTCTGATGCAGCTGTAACCAAGGCTGCAACCAGGTCTGCTTTAGTCAGGTTTCCATGCACCAGTCCCCTAGCCTGGTACATCTCCGCCAGCTGGCTCCTTGTCAGCTTTCCATACTCTTCTGCTGACATGCTGCCTGCTCACCCTGACTAACACTAAGCTAACAAAAGAAATAAAACAATTGTGATCTGAACTCTGAGCATACACTGCGTGGCTGTTTTAGAGTACAAAACACTTTTAGAGATAACTGTACATAAGCTACAGGAATTCGCTCTACCCCACACCACTACAAGCCAATTAGTATGTGAAGTAGATCCCACCACTGCCAAGCACTTGGTACTTGTGACAACCATGCCCTGGCCCAGCAATCAAGGAGCCTCAATCCTCATCACTAACACCAGGGAGGTTATCTCATAGAAGAGAAAAGGGATAACTAATACACATAGTAAAGTACAATTTCCCTTAAGTGCACACAGAGATCACAGTCAGTCTGGGGCTAGCTGCTCCCTTGCTCACCAGGTCCCCAATAAGACTCCTCACTGGCATAGCTATAGGGTCCAGGTCTCAGCCTAACTGGGCAAGCTAGAACTTCCAGTACCCTCTCTGTCCAACCAGCGCTTTGTGTCCCTGCCAAGTAACTGACACAAAACACACACACACACTTTGAGATAAGTATTTATACAACTTCACAGACACTCCTGGGAAAGGCTGACACAGATTCTCCAGCTGTGCCCCTTTACCTGGACTATACGGTAGTAATTACTGCCACCACAGAGTTAAAAATATCAGTGACTAAAAGGCCCTTAAAAGGGTGTCCAATTATTACTGTGCAATATTATTATCCACTGGTAATGTGACTATACAGTCTAAGGCTTATCAGAGTGGCCTATTACAATAAACTCTATATAAATATGCAATGTACTCTAGAGCTTATCTCTACACAAATCAGCCACAGGTAGAAGGTTTTAAAAATATTAATAATAAATAATTAAAGCACAAGACAAAACTACTACACCACAGTGATATCTAAGAGTTCAGAGATTACACAGAAACTTAAAATAATATCATAGGAAAGATCTGATTACACAGAAAAATACTTAATCTAACTTTCTAATCTTTAACTAATCTTAAAAGAAAACACAGTACTACAATCCTACTTACATACATAAAGAGCATAAGCAGTGCTTTGTTAGATGTCCAAAGTCAAAATGTTTCCTGGTCTCTTGTGAGAAATAGTATTTAAACATTACTAACAAACATGTCTCTAAGGCCCTCCCAAAATGACATCATTTTTGACACTTAGGTTTTCCCAGAATTCATATTGCATCATCTTAACACACGCCCTGAGCTCCCAAGCTAATAGAAACTCCATTTACATTATTTAGCAAGCTAACACCTGCACAGGAGAATACAACACTAAAAGGCATTTCATATATACACTCTAGCAATTAGTCCTTAGTTAACACAATAGACAGAATGTCTTCAGCCAGCCTGACCGGAGCCAACTTTAAAGATCAAAGAATGTCATAAAATCATTTCAATTTCAAAAGACAAATTTGAAAGGCTTGACTTAGTTTTTCTTTACAGCAAGAGGGCAATGTTGTAACAATTTTGAAGTTAACATTTTACAGTGTTTTTCTTTCATTTAAAAACACAAACCTGTATTTTACATTTCTTATCAAGAAAACATGCCTGTATTTTACATTTATTTACAAATGCCTGAATTAGATATCAAATTCTATTTGACTAGGCTGGCAGGCTTTGCCCATCTCTCCCCAATTGTCATATGTATATATATATATATATATATATATATATATATATATATACATACATATATTATCTATCTATATATATATATATATATATATATGTGTGTGTGTGTATATATATATATATATATATATATATATATATATATATATGACTGTCATAAAAGGTTGAAAACTCAGAAGAGAATCAGAGATAGTAAAACAAAAGAGAGAGAACCACAAAACACTGAATGATTGAAAAGAGCAAAATACTGACTATTTCTCTCCCATTTAAAACCCCTAAACTCCAGCTACAAAACTGAGTTCAGTTTTTTTTTCTTGGTTGTGGCACTTTTAGGGAACAGGTTTTAAGTAAAGTAATGTGCACTACCTTAATCACTTATGCTAACCCTAACTGTAACCCTAACCCTACTACACTTTACAATGATAAAAACCCTTTCCCTAACAGTACTGCTGCACAGGAGAAAGGGGCACAGAAGACGCATTAAGCATCCACAGCACTGAATCTATCCCCCTACCTAACCCGTAATCTAATCCTAACCTGTGAGGACTTGGCAAATACACAACAACTGCTATAACACAGTCTTGCACATCTTCACAACCACCACTTTTTCATTCAAACATTAATTTTCCTGCACAGTCCTATTTGCCTACACTATATAGAACTAAATTCAACATATGTGATTCATGCAAATGAGCATTCATTGATTTGTGCATTATCTCTTTTATACCACCAAAAACTTATCAATCAAATGAGTATTCAACCTTGGGACTTACAATGATACATGCATATCTATGTGTGAATGTGTGCATGTGTAGATTCAGATTTAAGTCAGTCGGCCTTTACCCTTGGGGCTAATTTCAGTGCCTTTGCCACCATTGAAAGCCTAATTATTTATGAATGGTAAAAAATTTGAGATACAATGTGCAATCTCAGTTTTGGTCAGTAGGTGGCACTTAGGTAACTGAGCTGGAACTTTTAAACAGTACGCAATACAAGTGATACTATACTATTAGTCAGCAAAACTCAGAACAACCATCTCAGTAATCTTGGTTGATAAAAAGAAATCCAGTAACAGAAATCACTCTTTAACATCTCTGCAAGTAAGTTAAAAATACTATCTGCAAGAATTTGAGGGAAAGGAATTGCATGAAGCTGAAAGTGAAATATGAATATATGTTGAATGAGTGCCTTATGACCTGTTATTTAATGTTTAGCTGAAGTACATAAAAAATCATTCCCAGACATCTTTCAGACCAGGATCTCCTGTCATATTTTGTTAGGATTTAGTCTTACCTGAAACAATTGGTGCAACACCTGTACTTAGACAGAAGATATTCCCTGCAGCAGCAAGAGCAATTAGGTAGGTTTTGGTGGAGAAATGAAAGTAAACAGATCCTCTTCGGCAAACCAATGCAATAACATGAGTAATGTTCACAAGTTACAGACTAATGAATATTTCATGGCCCTTTAGCCACAAAGCATGTGACATTCTAGCACAGTATTTCCAGGAAGCTGTACAACTTTTGCTGACTATTATATTTGTATCAAGAAGTAATATAATTGTAACAAGAGAGATATGGTTACATGGTCAGCATTGTCTTACATAGATCTCAGTGCAGTCTGATTGGAAGTTACACTATTACACATTTTTACACAGACAAATCAGTTTCCTCAAGGACATTGCAATTTATGATAGATATACGTTTGTGGGATTATGAAGCCAGAGTACAGGACAAATACTGCTTTCTTCCTAATATGCAAAAAAGCAGTGACATCTGTATATAATATGAGTACTGCACACATAAGATGTCTATCATATATTCACCAAATAGGACATCAGTCAGCTATACTATAGCCATTGCTTGGTGGAAGGATAATGTCAGCAAGTCCTCATACTTACCCCCAGAATAGGGTGAGTTGCCCCTTGACTAGTCACAAGTTACTCCCAAATGGACCCACCTCTAGCCCAAATCACTAGCAATGTATGCTACCAGGCTAAGTATAATACAACTTTAAACAATTTGAATATTTGTAATTCCCACCCAATATCTCACAAAAAAAGTCCCATGTAGTCATAGGTTTATGCTTTCACAGCTTATTAGGCAACTGATAGAGTAGATATTTTTTAACCTAGCCACTATAAATCTCCCTACTTGTCAACCTATTCCATAAGGAAATTAAGAAAGTACACCTGGGGTGAATTTATGGTTACTCATTCACTTATCTAGGTTGTATTTGATGAGGACAGGGAGATACTTTGTTTATTTATTATAAAGGGGACGTCTGTTCCAGACGAAGGGAATTCTTTTAGTATGGCATTATCCCACCAGCAGAGTTTGCATATCTTGCAGTGATGTTGCTAGAGTACAGATTTTGCAGAACTGTAGATCATACAGAACTAGGCCATATGAGGCCTTTTAGTTTAGGCAGAGTACATCCTATGGGAGTCTGTACAATATGGAAAAGATAAACAGAGCTTTAATGCATTCTGCATAGCTCCCGGAACTCAGACCCCCGATTTTCTTAGTGACAAAATGTTGTTTTTTTCATGTTGGATCACATGTTTGGACGGATACATGAAGAAGAGCATGATAGTCTATCAGTTAGACTAGGTTGAAGGATTGCCTAATAAAATTAGACATATGGTGGTCAATAGAGATTTTGTTGTCTAGAAAAGTGCCCAGGTCTGTAATACCTATATCTATTTGAGGGGGATTTATTTATGTAGTAGGTGCTTGAGGTGCTTGTGTTTTCCAAACTGAATTATACGACAGTTATTAGTCCTGACATCATAAGTTTGTATATCTTTGGCTTTCTTGAAGGATCTTGCAGTCATCTGAAGAGTTTATGATAATTCCAAGTTTGCAATCATCTGCAAACCTTGCCAGCCTAAGACTGACATCTGAAAAATTAATATTAAATAGGAACAGCCTTAGTATTCAGCCCTGATAGACCTCCACTATCAACAAAGCTTTAGTGGAGAGTGTACCCCAATTCCAACTGATTGGATTCTCTCTGGGAGACAGTTTGATATCCAACAGGTTGCAGGAGGGATACCATTTAATTTGATTAATTTTCAGTAATGTCCAAGTGCAGAATTATATTACAGTATTTGGCCAGGTCAAGGTAACTGGTGTGTACTGGTTTGTCATTGTGTACTACCTCAGTGACCTTTTTAAAGAAGTTTACTAGGCCATGCAGGTATGGTTTGAGTTTAAGGAATGTAATATGCCAATATCTTTGTCTGAGTTACAGATTTATGTGTTCAGACTACAGATGAGGCTGATAAGGTTTATTGGTCTGTAGCTAATAGGATAAGTGGGGGAGCTATCCTGAGACTGAAATGGTTCAAGAGCAATTTGATGAGGCAGTGCTTCATAATGACAAGGAATCAGCCTACACATTATAACGACCCATAGAGCTAGTGCTTTTAGCCTCATAGAGTGGCTTTAAGACTTGCTCTAAATGTGATTATTTGGGTGAAGGCAGAGATAATAGTGATCTGGGGGAATAGGAGAGAGTGAGAGAGTGAGAGAGAGAGAGAGAGAGTGAGAGTGAGAGCTAAATCTGTCTGATAGTATGTTGGCTATGTCTTTAGAGTGGACTGGATGTTATTGTTGTATGTATCTGCTTGTTGCAGGGTATTCTTCCTAAGATTTCTAACTTTTAAAAAATGTCTTGTACTTATCCTTGAAAGAAGAGGTGATTTTCAGGTCATACTTATACTTGGAATATTAGATTTTGCACTTAAGTTTTTCATTTAACTTCCTGAGTTCACTTTTGGATTATGGGGTCTTTACTTTATTCCTCAGAGCAATGAATTTGTTCCTATTTTTGAATAGGTTGTTTATATTAGAGTTCAACTATACTAAACTTGGTATTATGTTTCTGCAAGACTGTGACTGATGTTATGATACAGGCATTGTGATGTGAATAGAAACTATATGCAAATGCAACAACAGCAGCTACTGGGTCATCAAGAGGAAGGATGGTCCTTCTACTGCTTCTATTAATCACTTTAAGTAATCTGTAAATACAGCAGGGTTTGTGGCCATGTTGGACTGAGCCCTCATGCTGAATATGCTAAATGGTGGTCACATCTGACCACTTTTGGGGAACTATAGGTGCATAGCATAATAGAGCTACATTTGCGAGAAACAGGTTCGGAAGGGGAATGAACTGTCTGAACTAGAGAGCTTGCATTGAGGACCTGTAGGCAGTGTGTCACATTATTTATTTGTAGTAGAGTAGGTTTTCCAAAATCTATCATGTCTGAAAGGTAATTTATGATACCAAATAATGTAAAGCCTATTTTTGGCAGACACACTGATAGATCTGAAAAAACTATGTGAAGCTTATTCATATGTGCTTTGAAAAAATATTTATACTGTAAAATGATGAAAAAGAATCCTAAATCATGGGAGTGTAGGATTTTTGCTTTTCAGCCAAGACCAGAGCCAGTGGACAAGGCAGTCTAAAGAGTAACCAGCAGCATTAACAAATTTTGTAGTATGGGACATATGCAAAGCTAATACAGTTTACTCATAAAAGGGTGTTTACAGCATTTGCCAAACATCAATGGTTAAAACATTTAGCAAGGTGGCAATATCGGCAATACTATAAAATGAATCAATAAAACAGGACTTGAGTATGTACTATTTGCAATTTAGATAACAAAATACAGATCCAACAACTAGAGTGTCAACGGAATCTGAAATACTTATCATTAATCTATTTGCTTAGTTAATACAAACATCAAACATTAAGCTTAGGCTAATAATCAGATATTGCCTGAACACTTTGTGAGTGCTGTTATTTGTAGCAGTCACCTCATACTGTTGCAGGCTTATTTCCAGATGTCTGAGCTCAGTATGGTGAAGGCTTTGCTGCCTGCTTGCAGCGAGTGCTGTGGCAGAGTTTGTAGAAATGTGATATGGTACAAAATCATTATGCCCTTGGCAGGCAACAACTTGTAAGGTTGCATGTCAGATGGGAATAAAGCATGAGTATGTCTGTGAGAAGAGGTGCATTGTCTCCCATAAGGAGGCAACCAGCTCTGCTGAGAGCTAGACAGGAGACTGAACGATAAAGCCACATGCTTGGTTTAGGCTGTGTTTGCACTCTTCGTGAAAAAATTAGTGGCTGCCATTGCAACTGCACATTCTGATGTAAGTATTGTGTATCATAGCCACGGTGGTGCAGCGGTAGCATTGTTGCCTCACAGCAAGAGATTCTCCTGTTCGATTCTCGGCTGGAGTGCCTTCTGTGTGGAATCTGCATGTCCTCCTCGTGGTCGTGTGGCATTCGAAAGACATACGGGAATGGGCGTGCCTTCGCTGAAGGTTGGGCGCCGGGCTGGCAACTTGGCACCATAAAAATCTACTGCGAATCATTAGCAGACGAGAGTTCCACTGTGGTGACTCCTAACCGGGAAAAGCCGAAAAGACAAACAACAAACAACTCCTTTTCCTGTAGTAGGTCAGGCTTGTGAAGTTAAGAGGTAGGAGATTAGGAAGAAAGCATGTAGTAATGCTAATAGTTCTCCTTGGTCTTCTTGCAGAGACTGAATGTTAGAGATGGGAGCATTCCTAAATGTTTCAATTTCTGTTATTCTAAGAAACTGGATTTTGCAGGCCTGGCATGGATCCTAAGCAACATTAAACTGGTTTTAGCAGAGCTGATATACAATTTCACAGTCATGAACTACTTGTGAATGTAGGAGATATCATGGTTGTGGATGACCTCTTCCCAGAAAGCTTTGGAACTTTGAATTAATTAAATAATTAAGGAACAAATTTAATTTCTTAAGTGCTTGTATCAAACTGGCACTTTTCAGCCATGAACCACATTACATAGTGACGTATCTAGTAAGCAAGCAAGACATTTGATAGTTGGCACAGAGAGTTAAGGGTCAGCCTTGTAGTTTCTGTGGTACATGGTTTGATTCCTCTAAACCTTCGTTTGCCTTCTGTAACCTTGGGCAAATAATTTAATGAGACATTGTTCCTGGGTTGCCCCTGAAGAGAGATTGTGTGTCCATAGGCATTCTTGTCAAAAAAATGGGTATGTTATTATTAAAATGTGTGTGTTGGGGGGGGGGGGGTCGGAAATTAATAGTGCACTGAAGAGCAATACTCAGGATTGGGCTGATCAGAGACATAGGTAGTGCAGTCTCATAATCTAGTAAAACTGTTCAGTTATTCTCATATGCTAATGAGCATATAGTGATATGGAAATGAGCAGCATTATGGTAATGAGCCCAACTGTGAACGCAAATTAGGGTAAACAACACAGCAGAATAGGTTTATAGGTAGGTAGGTAGTAGGCTATCGGCTCTAGGGCCTATACAAGCCCAGCCAAAAAGGTACCTTGGCTTTTGCCACCCAAGAAAATTATTTTCCTGTGCCACTGTCGAGCAGAGCCACAGAAGTGATCCCCGGGGTGAATTTCCTATTTCCCATCAAATCATCAAGATTTTTCTTGAAGAGTACTAATGAGGAGCTTTGTTTGATATATATAGGTAGTTTATTACAGAGTATGGGAAGTCTCTGGAACAGGAATCTATCCCTCTGGCATGTTCTGTTTATTGTGGTGACAAGGTTTAGGTCCCTAGAGCATGTAGCTCGGATTGATTGGGACTTCTTTAAGCGGAGCATGTCCAACAGCTCTGGGTTTGACATAGCTTTGCATGTTAGGTAGAGATCGCCTCTGAGCAGGCGATATGCAACAGAGTAAAGCTGGAGTTTTTTGAGATGGTCTGTGCAGGGCATCTGTTTGAGGCCTTTAATCCTCTTTGTGAGGTATTTCTGCGGCCTTTCCAGTTGTTCTAGATGTCTTGTGAGGTACATACCAAAAGGGGCATTGTGCTCTATAATGGGTCTAATGAGTGATGAGTAGAGGGGAACAATGACCTCTTTTTTTTCTGGATGAGAAATCTTTTGTGATGAGGTGTGCCATGTAGAAGGATTTCCTGACTACTGTGGCGATGTGATTATCAAAGCAGAGACTACTGTCCAAGGTCTCTTATCACATTTTCAGTGTTAAGTACACTACCACCTATGTTGTAGTTCATGGGTACAAAGTTTTTACTAAAGGGGATGACAATACACTTTTTGGCATTGAGCTTGAGGACATGGCTTTGACACCAGTCATCTGTCTCAGTGAGGCCCTTTTGTGGGATGTCCACATCGTTAAGAGTTTCAATTATGGCTCCTAGTTTGCAGTCATCTGTGAACTTTGTTAGCCAAAGACCTTCTGTGTTAACCTGTACTTCAGAGAAGTAGATACGAAACAGGAGAGGACCCAGGACTGAACCCTGTGGTACTCCACTTGTCACTGGTCTGAAGTCGGATTTGGAGTCTGCTACTTTCATAGTGTGGGTTCTGTCAGTGAGCCAGTTGGCAATCCATCTTGTGACATAGGGATTTATACCTAGTTTAGTGAGCTTGTCTATAATTCCAGAGTGGGGGATGGTATTGAAAGCCTTGGCAAGATCTAGATAAGCTGTGTGAACCACCTTACCCTCGTCTACGGCTTTGGTGACTGCTTCAAAGAAGTCTATCAGGTTTAGGAGACATGATCTGCCTTTTACAAACCCGAACTGGGTGGGGTCCAGAGTTTGAAGATTACCAATGTCTTTGTTTATAAGTTCCATGATGATATGTTTCATGGCCTTGCAGACCAGGCTCATTAGGCTAATGGGGCGGTAGTTCCTGGGGTCCATGGTGGCTCCCCCTTGTGGAGTGGGATAACCGTCGCTGTGCACCATTCAGCAGGAACAAAGCCTGAGGTGAGGCTATGACTGAACATGGTACATAGGTGGGGTGCCACTTCATTCTGTAGTTCATGTAGAACACAGCCTGGGATGTTGTCTGGTCCCATGCATGCTGTGTTCTTGGCTTTGGAGAGTGTGGTTTTTACCTGTGCAGCCGTGATTACAGGAACTTTGCATTCTTCCTGTATAGAGATGGGCCCTTTAGGGGGTGAGAGGGGAGTAAAGTTAGCACTGAACCTATCTGCCAGGATGTTGGCAATATCAGTTGGGTCTGTATATTTAGTGCCACTGTGCTGTAACTCAGAGCAGATCTGAGTGTTGTCATTTGAGATTCTTGCCATAGCTATAGAATGCTTTGTGGTTGTCTTTAGAATCAGTGGTGATTTTGTTTTCATAACTAGCTTTGGAGGATTTTATCTGGGATCGCAGCTTCTTACTGAGGCTGACCAGGGAGCTCCTCCACTCATGGGATTGTACTCTCTTTTGCAACAGTTTCTTCCTTCTGTTGTACAGTTTGTTTATGGCAGGGGACCACCAGATTGGCTTCCTTTTTTTGGAGGATAGTGTCTTGGTTCTGTTTGGGATAGCACGATCCATGCACTTATGTAAGTGCTTATAAAGTGCAATTGTGTAGGATTCAGTAGTCATAACTTAATTGTCTATCTGCATGGGTGTCATGAAGTTCACCACTTCTGTCTTAAAAAGCATGTAGTTGGCTTTGGAGAAATTTTTTACCGTGCTTTCCTTAATGGGGGGTGGGGGCAGGATGTGGGTATCTAGGGTAATTAGCTTATGGTCACATCGGACCAATGAGGCGCTGACTTCAGGTGTGGAACACCGGTCACTCATGTTGGTAATGACTAGATCTAGGATATTGTTGCCCCTGGTGGGGGTGTGGATAAGTTGATCCAGGGAGTTGGAGTTTATGAATTCCAGAAAGCGTTGAGTGAAGGAGTTGGTACATAAGTAGTTTTCCCAGTTAATGGTGGGGGTAGTTGAAATTGCTCATTATTAGGGTGTTTGGTTGAACCCTAATAATTTCTAGTACATCAAAAAAAGAGGAGTGGGAATTCTGGGGCATGGTGGGGCATCTGTAGCAAGCTACAGTTTGGATTGCAGTTTTGCCCAGAGTTAGTTGCACTTGGATAACCTCGGCTGCATTATTCTGAGCAACTAGCCTGGAGATGTGGATATCCTTAATGAATATGGACACACCTCCACCTTTGGTGTTCCGGTCCAGGTTACATGGCCGAAAAGTGTGGTATGAGTTATAGCCTGGTAGTGCAGGGGTGGTCTCTGGAGCCTTGAACCAGGTCTCAGTCACTGCACAGATATTGATGTTCTCCATTTTAAGGAGTGCCTTGAGTGAGTACATTTTGAAATTTAGACTTCTAGCATTGAGTAGCATCACCCTCAGTTTTTGCTTGCCTGTTCCTGTTACGGTGGTGAATTTGTCATTTGAACCTTGCCTAAAAAAGGCACTATAGGGGTGGCAAGAACCTTAGCCAATATCTCGAATCCCAAGGGTGACAAGTGCAGGCCATCTCTGGCAAAGCATCGTGGTCTGTCGACCATGTCATCCCAGGCAGACAGATACTGGATCCCTTTAGAATGACACCAGAAGCTTAGCCAATCGTTGAAGTCAAATAATTTTGTCCTTGTACTGTGGTATCATTCTGGGTGATGGCAGAATGCTACTCAGGGCTAGGGTCATACCTGCCTGGCTTACAAGATTGGAGAGTTCTTCCATGTCTCTTTTCCTGTAGTCCAGGGAGGTACATCTCAGGTCGTTCACACCAACATGGACAATGACAGAGTCATATTTGTACTTGTTGTGGAGTGACCTGAGTGCATGGGTTATGTGGCAGATCTTGGCACCTGACAGGCAGCTGACAGTAACCTTCTTCTTGTTTAGCCTCATGAGAGGGACATCAGTGTGCCTGACTATAGAGTCACCTATGACTAGTGTATTGGGTACGTTGTTTTGCCTTATTGGCTGTGGTTGAGTGGCACACTGAGTCTGTGGGCTATGTATCATTTAGGTTGTGTTGGGGGGTGGAGGTTGCTTGCATTTCTGCTTTGGAGGTCTCTGTTGCTTGAGCAGATTATTATTGAGAGCCTCCACAAATGTTTTTGTGTTTCTATGTGTGGATTTTGGTGGTGTAGATTTAGTGAGACTATGTGATGAGTGTGCTGTGGTGCAAGTGTTTACCTTCTCCTCTTGACTGTCAATTTCAGTCTTGGTTGGAGAGAGCTTTACCTCCAGTTTGGCTAGATAAGTGCATATCTCACAGGTTGTAGTGTTGAGCGGTAGGAGGAGAGGGTTGTCTGTGTACATGAGGCAATTTCTACATTGCCCCAAGATGCCCAGATTCATCAGATAGACAGGAGAGACCACTGGGAGCTAACCCTTGGACATGCCTGAATAAAAAACTATCTTCCTCTAGATAAGTGAGGAAAGTGAGTACAAAAGCTGTTTTTCTCTAAGCAAGTGAGGAAAGTAAGTACCAAAACTGTTTTCCTCTAGGTAATGAGGAAGGCTGAGTGCTGTAGTAATTAGCAGGTTATTTAGCACTTACAAGTTCTGAACAAGTGTTGATCACGAATAAGCAAATTAAAGTGCTAAAAGTAAGAGTCTGTATCTGGACTAAACTAGTTACAGGAAAGGGGGGGGGGGACAAGTTCAAATGCGGGTTTTTAAATCAGAAAGTTGAGAGAGATGGAAAAACTACCCAAATGGCCAATAACTACAATTTCTGGGCCAGAACAACTCCTTATGTGGTAGATAGGTTACCTAGTGCTTACCACTCCCACTGATAAGCTAGAAGGCTTCCCTCCAACACAGAAAGCTTGTGGGGACTCAGAAGTTTACATACAGTCCTGGATACAGCAAATCTGAATCTGGACTACACTAGTTACAGGAAAGGTAGGAAACAGGCTTATATTTTTTTTCATACAGAAAAGTAACTAAAACAGCAGTAAAAACAATTCAATTGCAGTGCAAGCTAGCACACTTGAGTATGTAGCAATGTTAGACCAAACAGTTTAAAAAAATGCAATTAAATTAAAAATGACGAAAAACAAGTGCAGAAGGAGTCTATTAGGTAGAATGAGGTAAAGAGATGGGACTGGGGGGAGTGTCCCAGATCAAACCTACAGTGGGAGCAAGCAAATGCAAAAGCCTCCAAATTTAAACAAGACAGGAATAGAGAGGGTAGGTAGGGGAAAACCAACACCTTCAGCAGAGATCTGAAAAACTATACAGTGAAGCAAAAATAACAGTGCACAACTCTGAAGTCAGCCAGCAATGATATAAAATTAGTCGAGCAACAATTAATAGTACACAACTCTAAAGTGCCAGAAAAATATACTTAGCTCTGTATATCTCCAGGTAGTTTGAAGAGCAATCTATCAGGACACAGGAAGGCTCCAGCAATGATATGCAAGTTGTTATTAAGAGGGTATAATTTTATGCAAGTAATCCTTGAGATAGTCAGATAACACACAGGATGTGAAACCAGTTATACCAACTTAAGACACAGAGAAATAGGGGGAGGTGCAGAAAACCAACACATTCAGCAGAGATCTGAAAAACTATTCAGTGAAGCAAAAATAACAGTGCACAACTCTGAAGTCAGCCAGCAATGATATAAAATTAGTCGAGCAACAATTAACAGTACACAACTCTGAAGTGCCAGAAAAATATACTTAGCTCTGTATATCTCCAGATAGTTTGAAGAGCACTCTGTCAGGACACAGGAAGGCTCCAGTAATGATATGCAGGCTGTTAGTAAGAGGGTCTAATTTTATGTAAGTAATCCTTGAGATAGTCAGATAACACACAGGATGTAAAACCAGTTATACCAACTTAACACAGAGAACTGGGGGAGGTGGGGAAAACTAACACCTTCAACAGAGATCTGAAAAACTATACAGCGAAGCAAAAATAACAGTGCACAACTCTGAAGTCAGCCAGAAATTATATAAAATTAGTCGAGCAACAATTAACAGTACACAACTCTGAAGTGCCAGAAAAATATACTTAGCTCTGTATATCTCCAGATAGTTTGAAGAGCACTCTGTCAGGACACAGGAAGGCTCCAGTAATGATATGCAGGCTGTTAGTAAGAGGGTCTAATTTTATGTAAGTAATCCTTGAGATAGTCAGATAACACACAGGATGTAAAACCAGTTATACCAACGTAACACAGAGAACTGGAGGAGGTGGGGAAAACCAACACCTTCAACAGAGATCTGAAAAACTATACAGCGAAGCAAAAATAACAGTGCACAACTCTGAAGTCAGCCAGAAATTATATAAAATTAGTCAAGCAACAATTGACAGTACACAACTCTGAAGTGCCAGAAAAATATACTTAGCTCTGTATATCTCCAGATAGTTTGAAGACCACTCTGTCAGGACACAGGAAGGCTCCAGTAATGATATGCAGGCTGTTAGTAAGAGGGTCTAATTTTATGTAAGCAATCCTTGATATAGTCAGATAACACACAGGATGTAAAACCAGTTATACCAACTTAACACAGAGAAATAGGGGGAGGTGGGGAAAACCAACACCTTCAGCAGAAATCTGAAAAACTATACAGCGAAGCAAAAATAACAGTGCACAACTCTGAAGTCAGCCAGAAATTATATAAAATTAGTCAAGCAACAATTGACAGTACACAACTCTGAAGTGCCAGAAAAATATACTTAGCTCTGTATATCTCCAGATAGTTTGAAGAGCACTCTGTCAGGACACTGGAAGGCTCCAGCAATGAGCCATTAATTAAGAAGCTTATAAATTTACATGCTCAGTTACAAATCTGCGCACTGTGATTTCTCAGTGAACAGAGATGGAGCCCACAATATGAAGCTAAAAGTATCAGCCATACTAGCCAGACATTATATATTAGAGGCCATTCTCACAGCCAGTGTCGGTAACACTGCATAACATTGCCTCCCATACTGGAGAAGGATTTGAATCCTTGCTGACCTAACTTATCATCAACTCTATGACAGGACATAGCTGAATGCTATCATTTGGACAGAGAAACCATATGACAGCTGGTGGGCACATGCTGTCCTCACATGAAATCCCATGACATCTGTAGAATACCAACACCTATGGACACTAAAGTATGTGTAGCTTTGACAATTCTGGCTACAGGGACCTTCCAGTAGCTATTGAGGACATGGTGGTTGTGTGACAGATATCATCCTTATGAGTACTACACCTGTTTGATGTTTTGCTACAACACATTGGGGAGCATATGTGGTTCCCAAGGATAGAACCAACACTATGCAGGAATTCTATGAAATAATACAATTCTTTCATATTCTAGGAGTCTAGGAGCCACTGACTGCACCCATTTCAACATCACGGTCCCAGCTGGTCCAGCTGTCAGGCTTTATACTCCAGCATTTACCAGGTGGTGTGTAATGCACAGGGTACTAATTACAATGTATCTGTGTGTCATTCAGGCAGCTCTCACAATTCTCACATCTGGCATATGCCGACTTACACCACTGATTTGTCTGGAGTGATTTCCCTCAGGGACATCTTGCAGGTGACACTGGATATGCCCTGGAGTCATGATTCATGACACCAATACACAACCTACAGTTCATGGCTTAGATGCAATACAACACTATACTGTTACAGACTCACAATGTCATCAAGTGTGTGTTTGGACTGATGAAGGCCTGCTTATGCTGCCTAGATACATTCAATGACATGCTGCAGTATGCCCCAGACACTTGCTGTAAGTTATTTGCTATCTGCTGAATTTTTGTACAGCACGGGGGTATACAGACAGCTAGAAGAGGAAATTGCCACTTGAGAACTAGAAAGAATAGAGCCAATAGCAGAGGAGGTATCAGTTGAGAAGATGTTGGAGGAACCATCTGGAAGGGGAGACCATGTGAGGCTGAAATAGACGCAATACACTGTCACACTGAAATAAGTGGCACCTGGTCAACAACTATGGTCCAGAACAGACAAAACAAAGAATAAAACTGATATATGCAATAGTATTACTACAGTTTATGCTGGCCATACTGTATGTAGGGTGACAGCTACCCATATAACACAGCAGTTAGGGCTGTGCATAACTGCCATCATATGCATAGGTTGGAACATATGCATAGGTTGGAATGGTACAGTGACAGGATTAGCAACAAGCACAGTGGTTGGAGGGGGTACTATGGCTGTAGAAGGGAGTGTGTGATATAGACAAGAGGTTGGGGATCTGGGTATAATGTGTAGTGATGGAGTAATGTTTCTTGAGTATGGTAGGTGTCGAGATGTAGTGGATACTTTCTCAGAATGTGTTTCAGGGGACACAGCTCCTGCAGATATGGTTGCACTGTGCATATGTGTGTGTGACAGGGATGGTGGGATCTCAGGAGAGAATGATGCAGACTGTGAACATCCCCAGGCATTGGTACATCCTTTCCTAGGAGTAGCACTAGCAATTATACTTATAGGCAAGGACAAAGGTGAATCACGTGACTGCAGCTGCCTTGCCATGCCATGTATCTGATTACCATGTATGCTACATCTACAAGGGTTGCCAGTGGGTGGTAAGGAAGAGGTAGCAGTATATGACTTTGACCAAGCTGCCTTGTGAAGTGTGCTTACAGTGAAAGCTAATGAACTGTGGTCACAGGGCTGTCATCAGCCCTGGTTTGTAGAGGCAGACTGCTCTATGGGTTCAGTGAGAATACGCATGTTCCTGTCAAAACTGGCTATTATCTGAGCAATTCCCTCACATATCTTACTATGCAGGCCGCACAGTACATACTTCTTCTGCCATGGCAATGGTGGCATTTGCCTGTGCCTGGATAACAGCCCTGCACGTCCGTTGAGTAATGCCTATTGTGACATCTGTTTTGGGCAATGAGTGGCAGCCATGGCATTGATAGCCACTGGCCTGCCACTTCACTGTACTCCTGAAATTTAAGGGAGGCTCAGGCCTTTGTATTATGGATCTGTGGAGGTTTTGGTCTTCAAAGAAAATAATGGTTTGATTGACTGTTTCCATTTATTGTGGCTGATGGTTGCGATTTTGAGAAACTGAGTTTTAGCAAACTATCATATAAGTTCATAGGTTCTATGATATTTCTTTTTGTTTCATGCACATACTACACAGAGATCATAGATGTCAGTAGTAAGTCTTCTTTCGGCTTTTCCCGGTTAGGGGTCGCCACAGCAGAACTCTGGTCCGCTAATGATTGGCAGTAGATTTTTACGTGCTGGCTTGCCGGGCCTAACGCACAACCATCAATGAAGGAATGCTCATTCACGCATGTTGACACACAGAAGACACTCTAACTGAGAATCGAACGTGCAACGTCTAACTGTAAGGCGACAACGCTACCGCAGCACTACCAACGCAGTACAGATCATAGATGTCAGTACTGACAGCAAACAGAAAGTTTCCACCCATAAGGAGGAAATGAGTTGTTTCATTCCAAAAACAAGTGAAAATATTTACAGTCTTTCACCAGTGAGATCTCTCAGATCAAAAGAATATAGTGATATAACAAGCAACCAATTTACCTTGGCAAAATAAGACACATTTCGCAGTGCTTCAGGTGTTAGTGTCCCTTAACTAGGCACACACAGACATATTACAAAAGGCCTGGATTAATTTATAAAATTCCTGTGGGGTCCTGTATAAGTAGGATAAATCCAGTTTCATTCAGTCTGCATTTCCTTCTTAAGGAAAATGGGCTTCTTTTCCACTTTCTCAGACTACCTTCTTTTTCTACACAAAGCCCAGGGACTACTCGCAGAATTCTGTCAAGGATTACGTACAGACAAGTCTAACTCCATTAGTGAGAGGTAATCTTAATATACAGACTGGAAAAGCTGTGCCTTATTAGCTTCAATACACATTTCCTGTTTGAAGACTGTGAGTTTGCCTCCTAGCATGCGCCCCCTAGTGTATATACTAGGCTCAGCAGTGTCATGCCATGTTCTCCCTAATACTTAGCAACAGCCTAGTAGTCACTATACTATAACATTCTTACTATGTTTATTGTCAAGGAGACCATGAAGAAGCTAGCCATATCACCCAGTATTGATGAGAGAGAGAGAGAGAGATTAACAGTTTTGTCATGAAGTACATTTTCCCCGTACATCTCATGCGAAAATTCGCAATCACCCATCCAGTCATCCAGACTGCTTTTAAAGGTGTGTTAAAGATGAATTTTAAATGCTGCCAGAGAAATATTCTGCTTGATATTTAAGAAGTGTCTGTTTCATTTACAGGGAATACATTGGGTTAGATGTTTGCCAGGTGGTATTGTTAATGTGGTGGTAAATGTTAAATACTCTAGAATGGGTATTTGCTGTTCCATTGGTCCTATTTAAGTAAAAGAGTTCAAAGAGAGTGGGGGGTCATTCATAGCACAAAAGGCTAAGCAGAGCTCTCCTCTCAGGAGTCTGTAAGACTGATTAGAGGGAAAGAGTCTATCAGAGATTCTAGGATTCTAAACGTGAGATGTTTCTGGTGATGAAATTTTGAGGTCTCTCTTCTCTCTCTCTGCAGCTGAAGAAAAGAGCAAAAGAATAAAAACAAAGAAAACATTTTTTTGTCTTAAAATTTAGCAAACTGCCTGCAGTTGCTACAGTTTATACCCTCACACAGGGAACTACAGTGATCAAGTTTCATAGTTACAGAAAAAAAGAAAGAAAAACAAACATTTCTTTTTTACTTGCAGCAAGCAGTTGCTACAGTTTATACTTTGAACAGAGCACCACAGTGCTCAAGTTTTAACTAAAAGAAGTAAACAATTTTTTCTGTACTTTGAAACTACAGCAAACTGCTTGCTACAGTTTAGACCACACACAGTGTGCTGCAGCTCTCAGATTTGACCACAAATGCAAAAAGCCAGTATGAGATAAAGGACAATCAGGATGATGGGTTGGATGACTGATCATGCCCCCTAACACTTTGTACCTGGAGCAATTGCCCCATTGACCCACTCCCATCATAGGTATCCTACTGGTGCCTAGCAACTGTTTTGCGGTGTGTGGAAGTCAACTGTATAGCACTACAGGCAAGTGTTCTGTATAGCATTAACAGTCATAACTCTACAAAGTAATTATGTGCAGTTATCATTACTTTACACAATACAGCTTTAATCAGTCTTTTCACTAATAACTGTTATAACCTACCATCAAATTTACTAGAGAGTATCAGCCTCAATACTTCATCCATAAGCCCTCATGGTCTATTACAGTAGTCTCCTTCTAGCCCCTGAGTACTACAAGCAGCCCTACTCCTCCACTCTTTGTCAAAATGGCTCAATACTCTGCTGTCACCCCATATATGGCTAGTCTAATTGCATTATGTGTTATAAAGCAGTGTAGCACCTCCATTATTTTGATGCTTAATGTAAACATTGTATATATTTGTAAATATGTTCTTACTATGAAAATGCCTTGCACATATATTGCACCTATGCTAACTCATGAAAGTGCTATGCTCAGAAATGTGTACTCCAACTTTGTATTCTTAACTTGTTAACTCTTATACAGCATGTTTACTAACTCCCATTACCATGTAAACTCTGTAACCTAATACTGTTATCATGTATAACTCTTTATTCTGTTACTGTATGGAGCTTTTCTCTCCAGGACTCTGCTGAAAACAGAAACTTGCGGTCCAGTCGGACTATCTTGGTAAATAAATGTTAAATAAATAAATAAATAATTTTTAATAACTGTTAGCTGCTTCTGCCAGCTGATAGTACATATTGCAAAAGATGTAAATATTTTTAGAAACATGGCAAGTAAACTTCACGCATCATCTCACAGTCAGTAAGCATTAGTCACAGCACACTATTATATCCATAAATTATGAAAAGAAATGAGAGTTCCAGCCACGATGTTCATTGGTGAGAGATCTACTCAGCAGGGAGGTTGCTTTCCTTTCTTGATATATCCATAAATTATGCTGAGGTTGTAAATAAAAAATCACTAAAACATCCTAGAATACAGTCTAAAAAAATCCTATGCTCTAGCAGAAAAGGCAAAATATACTCCCTCTTAACTTGCACATACTGCATATTCACATAGCTCACCCAAGAATCACCAGGAGAGCAAATCTAACTAAGCCCATAAGGCCTGCTGAGTCTGCCTTCACAAAGGGACATGTTTTAGTGACAGCTGACTCTCTAGTTAGGCATACAGACTCCATATTTACCAGCCTGGACAAGAATAGGGTGACTGTAAGATGCTTGTCCTGTGCCAACATCCATAATATCAAAAGGGTCCTAAGGTCCCTTAACCCAGAAAGAGTATAACTACTTCCTTATGGTGGCCCATGTGGGAGTTACAGACCTGAGGAGCTCCATCCAGAGGGACATGCAGAGAAACATGATAGAACTATTATTTATGGATTAGTGACAGAAAGATGTCTGCATTTTTTTTACTCAAGAAATATCTTTATTTAATTATCACTTATGACATAGGCAATCTTAGATTTATATAAATGAAAACAAATCATATTGACATATTTTCAGTTGCAAACATTATAGATCACATACAATCTTCAATAGTCAGTGTCAACTGAAAAACATATAGCTCACTCAATCCCTGCCTTCCCCTAAACCTCATTCCTCTTCCAAAACATCATTCTGCATGCATTGTTCCAAATTTTTTTCTATGTAATCTGCACCCACCATTTTCTAAAGATCCCACTTCCAGTTCTTTTATATCTTTTATATCTGTTACCATATTTACTACTTCTAGCATGGTTGGTTTAGACTTTTATTTCCATTTACTAGTAAATGCTTTTTAGAAGCCAACAGAATTAAACTCAGCAAGACCTTATTATATCTAGGAAATGTCGATTTTGTATCAGAGCTGAGAAAACAATTTCATTAATTACACCAATTTTCTCACCCAGCATTTCTGACAGAGTAGTCTGCAGAGAACCTTTAGAGTCTGCAAACTCATTACAATCCCAAAAAATGTGTTCTCATTTACCTCTTTCTTCCCAATCACACTTCCAACATTTGCAATCCACCAGAGGAAAAATTCTTTTGATTCTGCTTGGGGTATAAAAATAGCTATGTAAAAATTTCCACGAAAAAAATCCTAATTCTTGTAGACTTTACTGCATAATTGGGAGCGGTACATATATCCTCCCATTGTTTCTTCTGACTTGCTTATCCAATCTTTTTTCCCATTCCTTTCTAGCCTCCTAAGATTGATTCCTATAGTTATCATGCAATATTTTATATGCCCTACTAGTTATACCCTTTTTACAGCAGTTTCTGTTCTAGATTCTACTAAAAACTCTACCAGTAATGGTCGTTCACCTAGAATCCCCCTATTTTTCTCTTTGTCTACACTCTGATATCAATCCTTGATAGGGAAGGCAATCTGTAGCCTGCAGTCCAAATGTATTCTTGGCCTCTTCTCATTCTATTACCTTTCCCTCTCTGATTATTTGCTCCCAATACCTTGGTTCCCTTATCAGTTTCCTCCAGTAAATTCCAGCCCCCTATTGCCTATCTCTGTACGCTTAACTGCAGTCATCCCTGTTGGCAGAATCTCCTTTCTCCATCCCCATGTTGGATTAGTTCTTAGAATACTTTCTGCTACTTTATGAATATAATATTCTGTGCAGTTATTGTTAATCTTCTTAAGGATTTGCATCCAAAATCCCAGTCTCTCCTTATTTCTTGTTCATTCCCTTATTTCATCATCATCACTTTCCTCTTTGAATTACAGCTTTCTGTTTGTGCTATGTGTAGGAGCCTTAACTGTGTAGCTCTGAAATACTCCTTTAAATCAGGCAATCCCAAACCACCTTGATCTATTGGAAGGATATGCTTTTGCCACTTGACTCTTGCCATCGTCCCCTCCAGGTAAAATCCTTCAACTCTGTATTAATTGCTATCCTCAGCTACTCCTCTGGTTAATAAAAGTATGCATGACCTGTGTATAAAGCTAAAGGAACTAAAAGCATTTTCACTGTTTGCATTTTGCTATCCATATCCATAAAAGATAGCTTCCTGTTTCCCAGTTTTTGTATTATCTTTTCTATAGTCTCTTCCCACATATCCTTAGATGCCGTAACATAATCCTTTTTAATTCATACTCCTAATTACTTTATTTATCATGTCCCTTTAAATATAGATACTGCTTAACCAATTTGTTTGTAGGTACATAGTTCACATCTATTGCCTTTGTTTTATCTTCATTAATTTTCTATCCCTAAAAGACTTTACAGTATCTGCAGATAAAGCCAACATATCTTGATTACCATACCAATTATATTCTTGAATTTCTGAGTCCCTTATTTTCTTTTCCAATGGTTCTAAATATAACAAAAATAACAAAAGGGAAAGAGGGCATCCCTGCCTGGTTCCTCTGTCCAAACAGAATTTATCAGAAAAGAACCCCCACTTTAATTTTCACAACTGATCCTTCATATATCCTCCTAATTAATCTTATTTATTGTATCAGGGAATGTAAATGTTACCATTGCCTTGCTCATAAAATCCCATCTTACACTGTCAAATGCTTTCTCTGCATCAAGACCCACCAACAGCAGTGGTATTTCCTTACATTCTGCTTCCCTCTGGATCATCATTGTTTGATTAATGTTGTCAAATGTTTGCCACCCCCTCATAAAACCACATTGATCCATCTCTATCAATTTTGGAATCACATTTGCCATTCTTTTATATACATATATAGACATAACAACTTGATAACAGTGGTTTAGAATCAATGTGGGCCTATGTGAATTTGGATCTGATGAGTCTTTACCATCTTTAAGCAGTAAAGTAAATATAGCTTTCTTCCAGGGTGTTGGTGCTGCTCTTCCTTTTAAAATTCTGTTATACAAAACCTTCCAGAGCTTTATCATTTTCTACTCTCCTAGATTTCAAACTTCCATAGGAATATTATCTATTCCTGGAGACTTTCCAGTAGATTGGTTATATCACTATTTTTATCTCATCTCCTCCTATCCTTAATGTTAATAATTGAGCCTCATTTACCTCTAACCTTGACATATTTAATTCTTCCATAAACATATCAATTTACATGTCCATTTGTACTTTTTCTCAATTTCCACATTTCTCTGCTTTATACAGATTTTCATAAAATTTCTGAAATATGTCTAATACTTCTACAGGATCTTTGGTTATGTTCTTTATTATAGGCTCCCTAAGCTTGGCAAAACCTTTTTCTCCTTTCTGTTGCCTGAGCTATGGAGCTGCTTACTGCTTGGTGTGATGGATTTGAAGTGTTCTTAAGACACTCAGTCTTGCTGGCTGGATTCTGCTAAAATTCAAAGTCTGGTTATATTTGCATTCACAGTCTGTTGCATACAGAAACTTGCAGAATATACACTGATGAGAGAATATACTTTGCAGCACTTGTCTTTAAGAGCAGTAACCAATAACTTTTATAATAAATCAAACTGGACAAACGTTGCAGCTTAAAAGTACTGTTCCAACTTTACTTCTCATATAGTACAGATGATGTGAGAGATATAACATTTACCTTAGGACAAACAAGTCCCTACCATACCTCTAACATAACTGGATTTATACAGCTCTTTATATACAGTTTTAGTCCTGTAGAAACAATACTAAGCTTCCTTGTTTAACAATGTCTTGTAAGAGACCAGCTTTTCTGACAGTGTGAATATCCTGTAACAGTGTCCTGTTGTTCATGCAAAAAAACATATTTTTGAGGAAACACATTGTTCTGTATTCTATTTGGATCTTTGTACAAAAACATTTGTTCTTGTGCCAATGCTGATAAGCATATCCTGTTTTCCATACAGAAAAACATATTTTTGAGAAAACACATTGCCAGAGATCAGCTTTTTTACAGTGTGAACATCCTGTATTTTATTTGGATCTTTTGTATAAAAACATCTGTTCTTGTGCCATATCCTGTTTTTCATGCAGAAAAACATATTTTTGAGAAAACACATTGTCACAGTGTCATAAACATATCCTGTTGTTTTAGGAAACATATTGTGTCCATCCTGTTATTTTAGGAAACATATTGTGTCCATTTTTTATATGCAGAGAAACATGTCAGTGTTCTTTAAAAGCAGATTTTGCATTTTTGCTCTTGCATACATCCTGTTTTTAAGTCTGTAAGGGAAAAATGTCCATTCTTTAAAAGCAGATTTTGTATTTTGCTCTTGCATACATCCTGTTTTTAAGTCTGTAAGGGAAAAATGTCCATTCAGCAGATTCCTTTTCCAAGCCATGGTCATTTAGTATGACTGCTGATCACATATTACTAAACTCTGTTTCTACATTTAAGCAAGCCTTTTCTTTCAGCATATTTGCAACATAATTAATTTCAGCATTATATTAATAAAATCTAACAATTCCCTCTGTTTTTAAACATACTCAAAACATTTTATATAGAAAACGCAAGAAACAAACCTTTAGTTTGATACAACACATCAAAATGCAATTTTACATAGTTAATACAATGATATTAAAGTATTACTACCAAAACTGAATGTATTTAACAACTTTTTCTTTTGCAGACCATTCTGTGAAAATATTTTTTATCAGTTATGAGCTGTGTCTGCTTTAATATTATTTTTTTTTATTATTTTGCAATCATAGAATTTCATTTATGACTTAGAACTGTTTCATTAACTCTTTGCAACTGTTGAATTAACTATAAGAGATTAGAACCATGTGCTTCTGCAAGCATTTATACACTGATGAAAATACACAGTTTCAATGTCATTTTAACCATCACATTGTGTTCATGTCTCTGAACTGCTCAATAATGTCTTGGCAAAATACTGAACTGGGCTTAGATAATAAATATTTGAAAGCAATTATTTTACTGGGGTAAAACCAGTGATATTACAACTTGACAAATTACTTTTGAACTTTTGACAATGTATCCTGATCAGTATGTATTTACACAGACTGTTTGCTGTTCATGCATTTCAATCTAGTAGGTATCCTAGACCCATTTTTTATTTATTTTTTTTAAAACATGGTTTTTTACATATATTCATTACTAGACATTAATTTCATTTGTACTGAATTCTTCTGCATTTGTACATACAAAGACTATCATTTGTACTGAATTCTTCTGCATTTGTACATACAAAGACTATAAAGTACATTTAGTCTAATCTTACAAATTTAATAACATTAATATTAAGCAAAACCTTGGAAAATGTTTATGTCTCTTTAGAAATATCTAGTGGAATTGATACCAAATCCATATGTCCTGTTATTTTAAACTACATACTCAACAATTATTAAAAATATTCATGCTTTTTATACCAACATTGTTTTGCCAAAAACATATTAAAAATAGTGACCATTCTTGCTATTAGAAACATTTATGCATTTTGCATATCTTTATTCTGTCTTGTATAGCTTTATCAATTTTAAGCCATCTCTTGTTTTTTAAACTATCTCTTGTATAGCTTTACAGTTTAACAGGTTGTAAATACAATTTAATACTAAACAATACAGTAATAACCATTATGATAGCTATTAACAACTTGTAAAATATCTTATCCTGTCAGGTTTAATCCAGTTTACCACTATTTCTAATACACTAATACCTGTTTTTTTCCTCTCCCTAAAAGAGTATTGTCAAGAAGGAATGAGATATTTTTTCCTGTAGCTTTATTTTAGACCCTTATTATTTATTTTTATGTAGCTTTATTTCAGACCCTTGTTGTTTATTTTTTCTGTAGCTTTATTTCAGACCCTTGTTGTTTATTTTTTCTATAGCTTTCTTTCAGACCCTTGTTGTTTATTTTTTCTGTAGCTTTATTTTAGACCCTTGTGCAGTACTGCTTATACAGTCAGTGTAAAACTGAGAAACTGCCCCTCCCCCTGTAGTACTTCAGTACTATTTTCCTGCCCTACGCTGTGAGAATAGAATGTATGTCAGCCCAACACTTTGGTTATACATTTATTTTATTAGGTTACTAAATAAAACTTTCACTGTATATTACCTCTAGTAGGTATTTACACCCTCCTGCACAATTGATTTGAACTGTATATATACTATAGCCCATTTGCTGGCTGTACTTGATGCAACTGAGGTTTTTTTTTTTTTTGTCCTTTTAACATTTACTTGCAAACAGATTATAAGTGACATCTATGCACAATTGTGACATTTTATTACAATTACCAAATAGTGTTGCCTGTAAACATTTTAACAATTATGTTTTAATAACAATGATGCTTTAGAAAAACTCAAGCTACTTGCCTGGCAATCAGTCTTGTTGTTTATCTTATCTTTCCAGCATTTCCTGTAACTATTCATTCAGTCTAGGAAGGTCTGAGCTCACATTTTATACTCTATAAACTATAATTAATTCTTTTAGCATTTTTCCTTTAATGTGATTGTGATTTGCATAACTATGCATTTATACTACATTAACAAACACTATTTTACAATTACCTTACATGGATTTCAGTATTTTTTTATTTTTTTATTTAACTATTCTGTCCTGCCATTAATTTTACAAAAACTGTTTGAATAATACCATCTGTGATTTTCTTTTTAAAATTCAGAACTTTAACTGTTTGGTGTTACTATATAATTATAAACAAATTGTAAAAAACAAAATAGATATTAGTTTAACCAACACATTTATATTTATATTATTTATATTTGCTGTTGTCTGCCTATTATTATTGTGTATTGTAACAGATGTACTCTAGATGAAAAGAACACACATGCATGTCTGTCTTGTATATGTATATCTTTATACAAGCATGTCATGTCTTGTGACTTTAAATTTGTACTCATCTATTTTTATTTAATTTTATACACTAGAACAGTTTTGTTTACCTTTTGACTATGCTAATGAATGGCATTCATATGCTTTACTTTACTGTAGTACTGATAGATGTCTTGCTTTAACTGAATGAAAGTAAAACATTTAAGAATGATTTGTCCAGACATCAGATCCTACCATCCTACCATGTATGTTTAACCATTTTCAAAACATAAACATATTATAAAATATATTTCTTTTGCACAGATTAACTGTGTATGTAGGAAGTTCCCAGTCTTTGTCAGTTCAGCTAATTTATTTCCTTTATCCTGCAACTGCTGTTGAAGAATTTCCTTATAGTCTGCTTGATATGTCTCAGGAGCCTGTTCTGCTGAATCTGAAACTCCTAAGCACTTTTGAAAAGATGTATGTATAACTTGTCTAAGCTTCCTGAACTCATTGTGTCTGTCTTTTAGAAGTTTACTACATTCCTTTGTAACAAAATGTATTAGGGGTTCTATCAGTAACTGATTTGACTCACATGTGGTGACAGGACATAACTGTTCAACATCAGAATGTAATGGAAACACTTTACCCTTAGTTAATTCTTCAGATCTGTCTTTACAGTCTATTTTTTAGCAATATGATGCAATATTATTTTATGGCATAATACACAAAATGCAGTTTTTGTTGAAGCACACAATAAACATTTGTCATATTCCACATGGTTTTCTTTGAGATACCAGTCAAATATTGTAATACATTTGCATAATGCCTTACTATCAACCTGCCCTAATAAGGTTTTACATTTACTGATGTGCTGTGTATACCAACATAGCAATTTACTAAAATTTGGTTTACTCCTGCATGAATTATAAATAATATCCATACTGTCTAATAAAAACACTGTCTAAGAATATACAAACTATGCAAGAATATACAAACTCTGTTTAACATCATCCACACTAAATATGTGACACAGAAAAAAGTCTTACCAGTTAGCAAGAAAACAGGTGATCAGGCTGCTGTTGCTGATGGCTAGAAATTTTTCAGAGTCACTTGAGAAGCTGGTGAAGCACAACAGGCAGCGGACTACTGTGCTAGTGGACATTCACCTTTTCTTGAAGAATTTATGGCACTGCGAATTTCTTGAACTAGTCTCACTCTGGATTGTAGACGTCTAAAAAACTTTACTACTGCAAGCTGCATAAACTGGAATACTTCTGTTTAGGATTTACACAAACGTACAAATGTTAGTTACTGCAATTTGACTGAAGTGACCCTCTGCAGGGCTTACCATCACTCCTCCTGTGTTTGAATTGCAGATTGTAGGTTCAAATGCAGGCTAGCTTGCCATTGAAAAAATTACATGGAGCTGCTTACTGCTTGGTGTGATGGATTTGAAGTGTTCTTAAGACACTCAGTCTTGCTGGCTGGATTCTGCTAAAATTCAAAGTCTGGTTATATTTGCATTCACAGTCTGTTGCATACAGAAACTTGCAGAATATACACTGATGAGAGAATATACTTTACAGCACTTGTCTTTAAGAGCAGTAACCAATAACTTTTATAATAAATCAAACTGGACAAACGTTGCAGCTTAAAAGTACTGTTCCAACTTTACTTCTCATATAGTACAGATGATGTGAGAGATATAACATTTACCTTAGGACAAACAAGTCCCTACCATACCTCTAACATAACTGGATTTATACAGCTCTTTAATTTTAGTCCTGTAGAAACAATACTAAGCTTCCTTGTTTAACAATGTCTTGTAAGAGACCAGCTTTTCTGACAGTGTGAATATCCTGTAACAGTGTCCTGTTGTTCATGCAAAAAAACATATTTTTGAGGAAACACATTGTTCTGTATTCTGTTTGGATCTTTGTACAAAAACATTTGTTCTTGTGCCAATGCTGATAAGCATATCCTGTTTTCCATACAGAAAAACATATTTTTGAGAAAACACATTGTCAGAGATCAGCTTTTTTGACAGTGTGAACATCCTGTATTTTATTTGGATCTTTTGTATAAAAACATCTGTTCTTGTCCCATATCCTGTTTTTCATGCAGAAAAACATATTTTTGAGAAAACACATTGTCACAGTGCCATAAGCATATCCTGTTGTTTTAGGAAGCATATTGTGTCCATCCTGTTATTTTAGGAAACATATTGTGTCCATGTTTTATATGCAGAGAAACATGTCAGTGTTCTTTAAAAGCAGATTTTGCATTTTTGCTCTTGCATACATCCTGTTTTTAAGTCTGTAAGGGAAAATGTCCATTCTTTAAAAGCAGATTTTGTATTTTTGCTCTTGCATACATCCTGTTTTTAAGTCTGTAAGGGAAAAATGTCCATTCAGCAGATTCCTTTTCCAAGCCATGGTCATTTAGTATGACTGCTGATCACATATTACTAAACTCTGTTTCTACATTTAAGCAAGCCTTTTCTTTCAGCATATTTGCAACATAATTAATTTCAGCATTATATTAATAAAATCTAACAATTTACCTCTAACCTTGGCATATTTAATTCTTCCATAAACATATCAATTTACATGTCCATTTGTACTTTTTCTCAATTTCCACATTTCTCTGCTTTATACAGATTTTCATAAAATTTCTGAAATATGTCTAATACTTCTACAGGATCTTTGGTTATGTTCTTTATTATAGGCTCCCTAAGCTTGGCAAAACCTTTTTCTCCTTTCTGTTGCCTGAGCTATTGTGCTAAAAGCTGTTGCCCTCTGGAGTTATTATCAAAAAGCAGTTGCTTTACAGCAATCTTTCTAAACTCATGCATATTACCGAGGTAGTCCTTTATTTTCCTTTAGCACTCTGCAGTCGCACCTCTTCATGTTCTGTGACATTTCCCCTATTCTGCAACTTAATACAAACACACAAAATGATGTACATCTTCAAATAGTGAAGTTTAACTAACCTAACAGGAACAATAGTATCAGACTGACAGTTAATATGCTCTATATCTAAACCCCCTTGGTTGTACACATGTTTAACATGACATTCTACCCTAAGGATTACATTAACTGTCAGTCAAAGGGAATAGTGTATTTGGCTAAATGCATATGTGGCTCATATTACGTGGGAAAGACAGAGAGGAGTTTGAAACAAAGGATATATGAGCACACATATGATATTAATAGGAGGAAAGAAACCAATGCACTTTATAGACACACTGTAGTTTGCCCACGGGCAGATTTTAAATTTTGGGTTATTGAACAGGTTTTAAGAAGTGAAAGAGGTGGTGATTGTGAAGCACAACTGGAGTTAAGGGAACTTATTTGGCAATTGCAGTTAGATGCTTGCAACTCACCGGGTTTAAATGACCACATTTCACTTATGCCAGCACTTAAAATTAGAGCAAATAAATATTAAATATAAGTATTAATGGTTAAAGCATGTAATAAATTTTAGTATAATATGAAAATTATTGAATTATTAATTAATTTATTTATATATTACTTACTGTTTATAAGTGAAATATGTGTTTAATAATATGTTTTTTAAAAAATATGTGAAATAGTATGGTTCTTGTGATCACATATTTATGGTTTTAATGTATAAAAAGTGGTAAGGTAGTATGTTCATCTATAGAAATGAAGAGCTATGGTTTTAGGTAGTTGTATTCCTTTAATTAGGAATTAATTGATTAATTAATTAGGTGTTGGGTCTATTTAAAGTAAGGGCGGGAACTTTGAAAATGACTGATGATGTTTCCATGGTAGGAAATGAAAGCGCTAAGTCCATTTTTATATTGTGTGAAGTCAGTTCGTTTTTTATGTTGTTAAAATAAACTATTGGTATTTTAACTGAGATTAGTTATTGAGGAGACCTTATTTGGGCTTAGATTTCAACTGAAGTGTTTGGTGGAGTTATTGGTTTTGGTCACTTCAGTCGTTCCATTGGATTATTGAATGTTTTTCAGATGCCAAGACAAGATAATTGACTTTAACAAATTACAAAGTAATCTCATATGTATTACTGTCCTCTACATCCCTCCTTGTGGCAATACAGCTATACTGGAATATATCCTACATTGGAAATCCATAACAAATCCAAAAGAAAAAAAAAACCTCTGGGATATGTCAATATCAATTGGTTAGGCATAACCTCTAACTCACCTGCATCTGTGATGAACTTATACAGTTTCACCCAACTAATTGATAACCCCACATATTACAGCAAGACGTCAAATTCTTTATTAGACCCTAGCAAATTCACCATCACAGATTAATTGTTAGACTCTGCAAGTGACTATCTCCCAGTCTATACAACCAGACATCTCACAAATCCACTTTAACTGCATGTTAATAAAACAATGCACAACCTGTCCGATTTTAAACCAGATATATTCATTGCTACCCTGTCATTTATTAACTACAACACCCTAAAAATTCTCTCCTTAGATGATGCTGTAAATATATTCTTAATACAGCTTTCCTCTTCTTCTTCTTCTTTCGGCTTTTCCTGGTTAGGGGTCGCCACAGCGGATCACCTGTCCGCTCATGATTGGCAGTAGAGTTTTTACAGTGTCGAGTTGCCAGCCCGGCGCCCAACCTTCCACAGAAGGCACACACATGCACACACTCACACCTAGGGCCAATTTAGAGTGTCGAATCCACCTACAGCATGTCTTTGGGATGTGGGAGGAAACCGGAGCACCCGGAGAAAACCCACACGACCACAGGGAGGACAAGCAGACTCCGCACAGAAGGCACCCCAGCTGAGGATCGAACCAGAGAAACTCTTGCTGTGAGGCGACAATGCTAACTGCTGCACCACCGAGGCCACACCTTAATACAGCTTTCCTAAATATCCTAAATAGCCTTCTACTTCCAATAAGGAAAAGACTAAAAACAAATAATGCAATTAGGCTGTCCAAAAAGAGTAGAGCACTAATGTAGGAAAGAGAAAAAGTTTGGAAAGAATGGTACAAATATAAACTACCGGAATATTTAGAAAACTTCAGAATGCTCCACAGCTGTACAAAAAAGCAAATAAATGAAGACAAAATTTATACTGAACAACTTTCAGAACAATAGTAAAGACAACTCTAAAAAAATCTGGTCAGCTAATAAAGAAATCTTACATACCAACCAAAAACTCATCCCTAATCCATCTCCCAATAACTCACTACTCAAAACTGCAGTAGACTTCATCTCTTATTTCATAGATAGTATAGCATCCCTAACCAAAGATCCCACAAAATATAATCCCAGCCCAACCCAACCACCACATATAACCACATCCACTTTCACCTTCAAATCTATGCCCACATCCTACATAGGTTCATACGTTCATAGGTTCATACTAGGCTATCTGCCCTGGGGCATTTATAAGCCTAACCAGAGTGTGTTTGGCTTTCGCCACCCATTTTAAATTAATTTTGCTATGCCCTTTTTCGAGGCTAGTATACTGTGCCTCTGTCTAACAGTGACACAGAAGTGATACTCAGGGTAAACCTACGATCTCCCATCCACTCATCAAGATTCCTCTTGAAGAGAGTCAATGAGGGACTCTGCCTAACCTGGACTGGGATTTTATTCCAGAGTGAAGGGAGCCTCTGGGTTATGAATCTGTCCCTCCAGCATGTCCTATTTATTTCAGTGCTGAGGTTCAAGTCTCTCGAGCGCGTAGCTCGATGGGATTTGGATTTTCTGAGGTGCAGCATGTCCATTAATTCCGGGTTGGACATGGCTTTATACGTCAGGCACAGATCGCCTTTGAACAAGCGGTATGCCTTGAGTAGAGCTGGAGTTTCTTTAACCGGGCAGCATATGGCATCTGTTTGAGCCCTTTGATCCTCTTGGTGAGGTACTTTTGGGGTCTTTCCAGTTTCTGCAGGTGTCTGGTAAGGTACATCACAAAAGGGGCATTGTACTCAATTATGGGCCTGATGAGGGATGAGTAAAGAGGCATGATGACCTCCCCTGATCTAGATGTGAATCCCTTCATGATTAGGTGGGCTATATAAAATGTTTTTCTAACCACTTTGGCCACGTGGTTGTCAAATGAGAGATTGCTATCAACTTGGGTTCCCAGGTCCCTAATTACTTCTTCTGTACTTAATGGATTCCCACCTATGTGGTAATTTGTGGGCACTTTATTTTTGCCAAAGGGGATGACTACTTTTTGGCATTTAGCTTGAGGCCATGGCTCTGGCACCAGTTGTCTGTTTCTATGAGGCCCTTTTGGAGGATGCTTGTGTTGGCTGGAGAGTCGATTATGGCACCCAATTTGCAGTCATCTGCGAACTTGGTCAGCCACAGTCCTTCCTTGTTGGCCTGTACCTCTGAGAAATATATACCGAACAAGAGAGGTCCCAGGACTGAGCCTTGTGGGACACCACTTGTAACTGATTTGGAGTCTGACATGGCTCCAGCAATTCTAACCATGTGGGTTCTGTCCTTGAGCCAGTTTGCAATCCATCTAGTGACATAGGGGTTTATATTTAAGGTGGTGAGCTTATCTATAATGCCCGAGTGGGGTATTATATCGAAGGCTTTTGCGAGGTCCAGGTAGGCTGTGTGGACCACCTTCCCCTCATCAGTGGCCTTGGTGACTGTTTCAAAGAAATCAACCAGGTTTAAGAGGCAGGATCTGCCCTTAACAAAGCCGAACTGGGTGGGATCCAGTGTCTGTAGGTCCCCAATATCTTTATTTATGAGGTCCATGATGATCCAAGCTAGTCAGGCTTATGGGGCGATAGTTTCCAGGATCCGTTGAGGCACCACCTTTATGGAGAGGGACCACTGTTGATGTATGCCACTCTTTGGGCACATATCCTGTAATAAGGCTGAGATTGAACAGTAGTTTTATGTTTGGGTTTAGCTCTTCTTGGAGTTCATGTAGGACGCAGCCCGGGACACCATCTGGTCCCATTGATGCTGTGTTTTTTGCTTTGGAGAGGGCGGCTCTTACCTGAGCATCTGAGATGTCAGGGGGGCAGCACTCTGCTGGGATAGATATTTGCCCTTTGGGGGGGGGGGAGAAGTTTGCGCTGAACCTGTCAGCTAGGATGTTGGCAATGTCTGTGGGTTCAGTGTATTTTTGTCATTTTGGACTAATTCTGAGCATATCTGGGAATTACCACTCAGGTTCCTAACATAACTAAAGAAAGCCTTGTGATTATCCTTAGTGTCCTGTGCAATTTTTCTCTCGAAGCTGGCCTTTGACAATTTTATGAGTACCCGTAGTTTTTTGCTAATACTGATCAGTGATGCCTTCCCTTTTTGGGATTTTGCTCAATCATTTAGTAGCTTTCTCCTTCTATTGTATAGTTTGTTTATGGCTGGGGTCCACCAGACAGGACGTCTGCCATTGGAGGATTGGGTCTTGGTTTTATTTGGGATCGCATGATCCATGCATTCCTGAAGGTGTTCATAGAATGCGTTTATAAAGGATTCTGCGGTCTGGTCCGTATTTTCCACAGGCCCAGGGGCTTTGAAGGATTCCACATTGGTTTTGAGGAGTGTGAAATTTGCTTTAGAGAAGTTTTTCACTGTGGTTTTCTGGGCAAGGGGTGGGGTCGGGATGTGAATATCCAGTGAGATTAGTTTATGGTCTGATCTTACCAGTGAGGGATACACTTCTGGTCTGGAGCATAGAGTCCCCATGTTGGTGATGATCAGGTCCAGTATGTTTTCCCCTCTTGTGGGAGTGGTAACAAGTAGTTCCATAGCATTTGAGTTTATAAATTCTAGGAACCTTTGGGCTAGGGTGTTGGAGCTAGAGTAATGCTCCCAGTCTATGTTTGGGTAGTTGAAGTCACCCAATATAATGGTGTTTGGAGAGACCTTCATATTCTCCAGTGTTCTCAGGAAGGCCGAGTGGGGTTCCTGGGTTAGGGAGGGTGGTCTGTAGCAGGCTATAAACTGGAAGGCAGTTTTACCCACTGTTAGTTGCACATGGATAGTCTCTGATGCTTCGTGCTTTGCCACCAACCTGGAGGTGTGGGTATCTTTGAAGAATATCGATACTCCCCCTCCTTTTGTGGTTTGGTCCAAGTTTTGGGGCCAAAAAGCATGGTATGAGGTATAACCTGGTAGTGCTGGGGTGCTCTCGGGAGCCCTGAACCAGGTTTCTGTTACTGCACAGATGTTCTCCATGCTAAGGAGAGTTTAGAGTGCGTGCATCTTGAGGTTTAGACTTCTGGCGTTGAGTAGCATTACTCTTAGTTTCTTATCCCTTGTGATACCTATGGAGGTGGGTTTGTCTTTTGAGCCTTGCCTAAAAAAGGCACTATGGGGGTAGCAAGAGCCTTTGCCAATATCCGAAAGCCCAGGGGTGACAGGCGCAAGCCGTCCCTAGCGAAGCATCGTGGCTTGTCGAGCATATCATCCCAAGCTGACAGGCATTGGATCCCCTTTGAATGACACCAGTACTTAAGCCAATTGTTGAAATTGATCATCTTGTCTTCATATTGTGGCATCATTCTTGGTGAGGGTAAGATGCTACTCAAGGTCAGGGTCATACCGGCCTGGGCTACATGCTCAGAGAGCTCCTTTATGTCTCTTTTCATGTAGTCCAGGGAGGTACGTCTCAGGTCATTCACACCAGCATGGACAATGACTGAGTCATATTTGTACTTGCCTTGGAGTGACCTGAGCGCTTGTGTTATGTGGTGGATCCTAGCGCCCGACAGGCTGCTCACCGTGACCCTCTCCTTGTTCAGCCTGGTGAGCGGGACGTCAGTGTGCCTGACGATAGAGTCACCTATTACAAGTGTATCAGGTGTGTTGTTTAGTCTTAAGGGCTGTGACTGTTTGGCACACTGGCTTTGTGAGCTATGTGTTGCACGTGTTTTGTTTTGGGGTAGGGGTTGCTTGGGTGTCTGCTTTGGAGGTCTCTGCTGCTTAGGCAGATCTTTATTTAGAGCCTCCGAGTATGTTTTTGTGTGATTATGTGTTTGGTTTGCTGTCGTGGTAGGTCTATGTGAGACTGGAATTGTAGTGAGTGTGGTTTCCTTCTCCTCCTGACTGGTTATGCCAGTACTGAGTTGAGAGAGCTTAGCCTCCAGTTTGGCTATATGGTTGCATCTCTCACATGTGTTGGAATTTGTTGGGAGGAGGAGAGTAAAATTATTCTTAAGCAAACTCAGACCATGCTCTGCTTCAGCCCATGACCTTCCAAGTGAGTACATTAAAATAGCAGCCAAACGTATTGCCTATCCTGTCTCAGTCCTTATCAATAGGTTAGTTCAGGAATCCCACATTCCCTTTCTCTGGAAAAATCACACATTATTCATCTCCACACAGGAGGAAATTCAACAGACATTACTAACTTTAGGCTTATAACAATCTTATCCTTCCCATCTCTAAAATGCTTGAAAAATGCATTCAAAACAGTTGCTAAACTATCTTCTGCAGGAAAAACTACTATCCCCAAACAACACGGCTTCAGTCCCTCCCATAGTACTAGCACTGCACTTCTTACCTTTATAGATACTGTCAATAAAGACAGAGATAACGGCAAACTTGTCTCCTCTTTATTTCTAGACTTATCTAAAGCCTTCAACACAGTTTGTCACTGTAAACTTCTACTTCAAATGTCTTTACTAGGTCTATCTCAGTCCACCCCTCTGTGGTTCAAAAGCTACCTGTCCAATAGGTATCAGTCAGTAAAATGGCTCTCCATGCTCTCTCTATACCTCCCAGTCACCACCAGGATAACACAAGGCTCTATTCTTGGTCTCCTTCTCTGTAACATACTCATTAACACCCTCCAAACAGGCCTCCCCAATTCAATACTCAGCAGAGAGCTCCACACTCATACGCAC
The DNA here is from genome assembly GCF_019279795.1 of Protopterus annectens. Taxonomy (NCBI): domain Eukaryota; kingdom Metazoa; phylum Chordata; order Ceratodontiformes; family Protopteridae; genus Protopterus; species Protopterus annectens. Next base: position 110,984,405 of record NC_056742.1, on the reverse strand, counting down.
ATATGACAATTTGTCACATTAAAAAAAAAATACTCAGGAAGCTTTAATAGCTGCTGAAACATGGCTTTGTAACACAACTCATGCTCACCCCCCCCCCCAAAAAAAAAAAAACTTCCATTTTTGTCAAAAATCCTTCTCTCATGAAAAAAAAAAACAAAATTCAAAATTCTCTCTTAATACTACAACCATTGGTCACTTCTCAAATCTGCTGGGCATGGTCTGTACTCATACCATGTTGCTAAGGCCTTGAACTCTGTACCTGTGTCCATCAGATGAATACCCTTCCTGCAGTCCTTCAAAACAAGCCAAAATCTCTCTGTTCTTATTCAACTCCAGGATAAACTATATTCCTAAATATGAACAAGTGCATATTCATATGTTACACCTCCATTCTCCCTTCTTCACTCACTTCCTTACTTCAAGCAATTTCTCTCCTCTGACTTTTTTTCTAAATATGCCATAAACCAGTTTTTACCTCACTTCATACGGCAATTCCTGTTTGTATTATACTACTTACATTTGATTTCTCTATAAACTGGCTGAAATTTATTATCATTTATTTATTTATTGCATTTGTTTACCGGGAAAGTCCACTGGGTCTAGGTGAGCCCATTTTCAGTGGAGGCCAGGGGAAAAAAGCTTCACATAAAAGTCAACATTACAGAAATACAAATATCAAAAATACAAATATCAAAAATGTAGCACTATGTACATTTTTTTAGCAATTCCACTGCAGTTTTATGGTAGTCCATTGATGATATTAACAAGTACTTTTGGTTATATAGATGCCATAGACATTACTGGTTAGGAGGCATAAAAACAGTAACATTGTATGCAATTATTTTATTTTCATATAAGCTGTATCTATTCTTAACCAATGTTTTTATATTATGCCTGATTTGGTATAATTATTTAAATTGTAAATGTTTTTGTAGAATTTTTGAAGATTGTAAAATTATTGTTCTTAAAATATGCAATACTCTTGTGTGTTTCTCCCTGGGCCTTCTCTGAAAATAGGCACCCACCCTGTCTGAATTTCCCGATAATCAAGAGTTGGTAACTAAATAAATGAACAGATAAATAAATGAATAAATAAATAAACAAATAAATAAATTAAATAAATAATAACAGTGCTTCAACATGTTGGTAAGGCCTTTGCTGCCCCATAGTGCCATTTACAGACTTAATCTCCTATACCAGACATTCCAACACAACAAACTAAACTTAGACTCAGATTTGGAAAATAAGAGCCAGTGTAATTGTCAGCTTGAGTAAAATTTGGTTACTAAATACACTGTCTGGATGCCAGCAAAGAAGTAATTCAGAGAACCTGAAAGAAAAGCAACCAAAAAAAGTGAAGAGAAAACATTGACACTTCCAACTTCAGTTATGGTACAAGAGATGGCTTTCAGTAATTTAGAGGAAAAATAAATCAGATGTTCTTAGGGGTGATTAAAATAAATGAAACATTGAAGGAGTATATCAACTCAAATCAAAGACTTATATAAAATATAGATCAAGCTTTAGCTATTTATTTAGTTGAACTGATAAAACTGCAAAAATCAGAGGTTAAAAAGAAGGAAAGACTGGCTGAGAATGAAACTTTTGAAGAGCTGTTTCAAAAAATAGTAGTGTTAGATGAAAAGTGTGCAGAGAAAACTTGATATTTTATTTTGTAGCAGAGAAACTGGAAGGAACAGACTGTATTAATTTTATGGAACCCAAATAAGCAACTGGACTGGTTTTCCACAGTAGGATTTGTTAATTAAAAGGGCACATTGAGTGTATGCTCCAAACTTGGCCATGAGAAAGCAGCCAAAACCTATATTAGTAAAGATGCAATCATACCAGCAGATACCATTGATCCTGACAAAACTGTGGAAGAAAGGAAAAGTATTAAAAACTGCAGTCAGCAGAGTGATTCTGGAAAATTATTAACTGCACACCAGGCAGACGAGAAATTTATTCCAGTAATTAGGGAATGTCTAGAGACAGGTGTGAGATTCAAGCTGCTATATCCAACTCTCTTCAGAATATCTTTTTCTGGAGGATCAAATACATTTTTTGATGCAGAACAGGCTAAGAAGGAAATAAAAATGTTTATCCAACAAAAAGTGAGCCAGCAAACAGAAGGGTGGATTCTGCTTTGCATTCTTCTGACAATAACGTTCATAGAGAGATTTTGCCAGTGAAACCATTTCCAGTGTTCAAAAGGAAAATACTTGAGAGACACAGAAGAGCACAGGAGTTGACTAGAAGAATCAGGAGATCATAGACTTGAGGCAGAGTCTGGTGTTGGGAGATGGAGATGAACAGGAAGACCAGCAACACTATAATTAGTGAATAAATGGGAGAGCAAAAGCATGAATCTATTGCAAGAAAAAATGGCTGAGAAAGACTGGCCTTTTGTTGACTTTATTATCTTGTGGGTGGACTGTAAAGCATAAACCCCACTTTATGCCATTATTGTTTAGAAACACAGTAAAAGGAAAAAAGTAACTGTAAGTCAAATAATCTGTGTTCTTAATTAGGATTTGTATATAATCGTTCATGATATAAACTGCATGTTATATATAGTAAAGCAGCTTTGCGTAATGTGTAGGCAGAGGTATTTTAAATGTTGGGGGAGTCTCTTCAGTGACTTTTGTATGTGTTAAAGATGCTAAAGTAAACAAGCAATTTTTAGTTGTATGAAATGTATGCTTTACAGTATAGTAAGAGAAGAAAAGCTGGCAAAAGCAACTTTAATGTTACTATGTTGTGATCTTGGGTTGCTGGAGTGGGGTTGGGTGTAAAAGTGCACTGATTTTATGTAGAATTAAAATATTTCATCATTGTTTACAAGGCTGAATGGGTAAATTACTGCCATTGACTTAAGCTATAAACAAGTATAAACAAGTGTGTTTTTTGTAAGCAAGTAGACGAGAAAAAAAAGACAAAATGATGAAAGCCACAAAAATTCCTTATTACATCTACAAATATATTAGCTTGTTTTTTTACCATTAGCAAATGTTCAGTAGGAGTCAAAATGTCTGCTGCTATGTTCTGAGTGAAATTTATATTGCTGACTACTTTTACATGGAGAAGAGCTGCGGGTGCAAGCAATTAATCTTGAGAGTTCTTTGCTGAGAGGAGGGAAATGCAGCATTTAAAGGTACAATGGCAAGAAGTTCAATGAAAAAAAAGGTTTGAAATTATGGGAAGGGAATAAGAGATAGCATCCATTCTAGCAGCCTCAATACTTTAATGCATGTACTGGAATAGTGTACAATTTAGTTTTATTTAAAGATAGCCAGTGCACTTTTCCTTAGGGCTAAAAGTTGATATATTCTGAAAGCATGCAAGCTGTTCTTTAAATATGGGAGGAGATAGAGATAAAAGTACAGACAGCAATCAGTTAAAGGGGGAACACAGGGTGTAGCATGTACTTTAATTTTAGGTTAGGTAATGTTTGTGGGTGCAGCTGTTGATTTGAGGCAACTGTTTCTATCAGGAGGGAGAAACTAAATTTTTTGGAGATACAAATAGTTTTGTGTGTTTGTTCTAAGTTAATAGGTCATGGGGTGTTTTGAAAATGTATTTAGTTTTTTTTTGCTTGAGAGGTTTCATTACAGCAAAAAGTCTTGAAAAATGTGACATAGGTTCAAATAGTGATGAGAAAAAAACAACCATATAAAAGCTGAACCTTCCAAATGTTAGTGTGTGCATGTAACATGAAAGTTGGAAATAGACATTCAAAAACGCTGAAGCGTAATAAGTGGGAACAAGAACTTTTTATCAATATGGCTATGTTGTCCAAATTATCTTGTAATGTAAATGGCTTTACAGATATAGGCAAACAAGGAACGAATATTAACTAATGTTAAAAATTAAATTCAGAGTGCAAACAGCAATATGCAAGACACACATCTGCAAAGAAAAAAAACGTGAATTTGACAAAAAAAAGGATTTCAGGATGGATAATCAGCAGAATATCAGGGAAAACGGAAAAGGGAGTAATTATACTAATTGCTAGAGCGCACCAGTAGTGATAAAAGTGAAAAAGAAAACACAATAATGGTAGACTTATAGTAGTAAGGTGCTATTGACAAGGAAAGAGGATTACACTGGCAAGTATTTATATACCACAAACTGTTATTATGGTAGTATAAGAAAACTTTGGGAGACATAATCAGTGTCAGTAGGGAATATTACTTACAGGTGGGGACTGGAACTGGATTTACAATAGTGAGGATGCAACAGGGGGACCTAGAAAGAAAAGTATTACAAAAGAGGATAGATTTCTGAAGACCAAATGACAAGACCCTGGAAGATAGCACAATAAAGCTTACGGACAGGATGGGTTTGTCAACCATTGTGTCTGTTGGTCCAAGTATTCACTCCACAGAAAACACAATTGTCACTCAATAATGCCAATATACAAAGCTTGTGAACCATTGTATCTGTTTAATCCAAGCATTCACTCCACAGAAAACACAGATGCCACTCAATAATACTCAATATACAAATACTCCTCCTCAAATTAAGAGCTGCGAAACTACAGGTCTCAAATAGGAACTTTGTGTTCTTTATTTAACAATCAAGTTATTAATCACACTTTTCTATCGGTATTTTACCTTGTACTTTATATGACACATTTATATAATGATGTTTTTTATATGATAGGGTAAAGTCAATAATGAATTACACTGACGTCTAATGTATCAAAGTTATTTGTATTTTTTATTTTTTTTTATTTATTCAGTATGAGGATTTTAATACACACGCATTTCTATGTACTGTTTATCATTTCTTTATTATAACTTTTTAAAGTATGGCAATACAAGTAATTTCACACAAGGTTTTGTGTTTGGAATAATATTTATGAAGCATGTATTCATTCAGGTTGGGACATTGCAGTAAACTTTCATACCACAAGATGGCATTGTAATAAAGTTTTTTTAAAAAAGTTTTAATGTTTATGCTAAGTAAGAAAAGTGATTATATTAAGAAGTTTGTAAATTTTTAGATAATATGTATGATGTTTTTAGTAATTTTACAAGTAAACCTAGCTTAGATGAAGTTTCAATTCTAGAAAAAGGAAATAAAGTTGTGCTTTAGATTTTTTATGACATAAAGTTCAACTATGTCTCATTTATTATTCAGCACGGGATTAGTAGTTTTAATTTTAATTGGTGTATATAAATGCATTGGGGAAGATACCAGCCCACATCTGAGGAAGTTTTAAAATGAAAATGTATTTGTATATTGAGCATTATTGAGTGGCATCTGTGTTTTCTGTGGAGCGAATGCTTGGATTAAACAGATACAATGGTTCACAAGGTTTGTATATTGGTGTTATTGAGTGACAATTGTGTTTTCTGTGGTGTGAATACTTGGACCAACAGACACAATGGTTGACAAACCCGTCCTGTCCGTAAGCTTTATTGTGCTATCTTCTAGGGTCTTGTCATTTGGTTATTAGTTATTTTTTGACCCTACCAGCAGTTTTGGTGATTTTACTAGTTTACTTTTGCAATGGAAGGTAACACGAGCACAAACGGAGAAGTTAATAGGCCAATTATCGCAGCTGATTGATTTGCTCACTCCGTTAAGCCAGTCTTTGGTAGAAATGGTGAGCAAAGGGCATGGCAGAAGTAAACATGAAGAAGATAACGGTAGAAGGCTAAGGTGCCAAGACAATGATGTCCCAATGGAACTTAATGCTGATTCTTCAAATATACATGAGGAAACAGAGTTCCTACATACACCAGTAGCTTTGAGATGAACCATTACGGATGGGCATACCAATTCCAGCATGGAACTACCTGTGCAACACGAAAAGGAACTACGCCCGACCACAAGACATAATGGCTGCAGCAATTTTAACCTCAAAGAATGGCTACAGGTTAGTTTTTCCTCTAACTTTAAAGACAAAAAAAGCAAACCTAAGCCAATTACTGATTCTTTCAAAAACCAGTTGGACAGATTTGAGAAATTGCTGTATAAATACAAATCACTTGATGTAGAAAACAGCTATTTGAAAGAATGCATTTTAGAGAATATTGTACCAAAAGGTCTGAGGCTATGTAAATACCTGAACAATGTAGTACCTGGTAGTACATTTCACAAAGAACTTATTGTGATTTTTAATAGATGAGGGCTGGAAGTCTTAAAATGTATGATTGATGAGAACAATCAATTAAAATGTAATCTGATGAAAGAAATAGATATTTTAAATGATAACATTAAGAAGGACCTTATGTTTGGAATCCTGGAAAAGAGAGAGAGATACTTTAAGATTAAAAGCGGAATTGATGGTCAGTGTAGTGACTTGATTCAGAGAAAAATCAAAAAACTTGGGAGAGACTTGACAAAATACAAAAACAATACCAGTTACCGTATGCCAAAGTATAGACCTAGATTTTGGACAAACGAACAGGCTAGTTCTAGTGAAGAAGAAACACACAACCAATACCCAAGAGATGGTGAATGACTAAGTGAATTGGATGAATTTAATGACTACCCCCTGCAGAGGAGGTCAGAGAGACTGAGGAATAAGAATGATTATCAACATAATGGGTATTACACAAATTTTTGGGGGGGGGGCAAGAAGAGGGAGGGGAAGGTACTGAACACAACTAGTAACACCAGCCCCAAATTGGAATATGAAGTTATTATCCAAGATGTCAGTAACCCTTATAGATTTACTAAAGGTGATTTTAGCATATATAATTTCAGCACTATTATGTTACAGGATGAACACTTTAGTTTGTTATCCAAGGGTATTAAATTTATACCCATGAGGAAAGGTGAGCTTACAAAGACTCCTTTAGACATAAAAATATTTCTTAGGAAGATTAATCTGCAAGTTCTTTTAAATCAGGAAATGGAACCAAGATCAAATAATTTAACAAAGAGGAGTACATTTAACCCTCCACTACACCCCCAAATCAAGAACTTTGAAAGTATGGTTGAAAATGAAATTAGATCCAATTATGATAAAGTGAGGTATACTAGTAATTTAAATGTAGGAGAAAACAACATTTTAGAAGAGTTAAGGAAATATGTTAACCTTAGAATTATGAAACCAGACAAAAGGGGAGGAATGGTTTTGATGGATGTACTCTTGTATGAAGGAAAGATGAATGAGATCCTGAGGGATCCCACCAGATACACTAGTTGTTCTAGAAACAAAATAAATATAGCCTATAGGAGGATTGACATGGTTCTGGAAGACCTTTTTTCCAAGGGAATTATTGATAGTAAAACACTGGGGTATTTAAAAGTGGAAAAACCAAAAATTCCAACAATTTTTGGGATCCCAAAACACACAAGGATGGAAGGGACCCACCCCTTAGGCCTATAGTATCTGCGGAAGGCTCCAAAACCCTACCACTGGCCAAATATGTAGATTCAAAGTTAAAGAATATATATTTAAAACGTGCTAATATTCTTAGGGACTCATGGGTCTTCCTGAGAAGTGTGAGACAAGACATGTATGCAGACAATATATCATTCCTTACCATTGACATTATTGATTTATTTTCCTGCATCCCACACGAGGAAGGCAAGACAATGTTGGAGGAAATAATTTTTGAAGACGGTAGTCTAACCCAAGATGAATGCATAGTTATTGTACAATTAATGGACTTGGTCTTAAAGTACAACTTTCTCTACTTCAAAGGTGAATTTTTTCATCAAATTAAAGGTGTAGCTATGGGCGCAGCTTGTGCACCTACATATGCTAATTTAATTTTAGCAAAATGGGAGGAAAAGTGGGTATTATATTCTGAATATAACCAAAAATCGTTATTGTACAAGATATTTCTGGATGATATTTGTATTTTTTGGAAGACATCAAGTGAGGAAATTGCAGATTTCATAACCTATTTAAACAATAGTACAGTCTTTTTCTACTTACAACGTGGATGATGTCAAGTTAAAATATTTGGACATTGAGATATACAAAGAAAACAAAAAGTTTCATTCAAAAGTATACAGGAAAAATGTGTATTCAACTTCCTACTTACACTTTGACAGTGCCCATCCCATTTATCAAAAAAGAAATCTTGTCAGAGGGCAATACATTAGGTCATCCAGAATGACATCAAAAATGGAAGATTTTGTCAAGGAAATGAACACTTTCAACTGCATGTTTAAGCAAAGGAGCTAGAAAAGGAAGTACTGGAGGGTAGAGTATGTAGATTTCAACCAGTCTTGGGATGCAGTGAAGTGAGTAAGGAACAGCAAAAGAAGTTAGAGGAGAATTTTCGTGGAGCTTTAGTTACTGAATTCAATGCAAGCTCTACCCTTATAAGAAACACAATGGTAAAGGAATGGAAAAGTTTTACCACTATTACAGGCATAGACAAAATAAAAAATGAAAAAGTTAAAATAGTTTACAAAAATGGTTGTAACCTTAAGAACTTGTTAGAAAGAAACGACATAGGGAACTTAAGAAATAGGAATCAAAGAAGAAAAGGAACCTTTAAATGTGAACACTGTGCTCAGTGTCCATATATTATAAATAAAGAGACAGTGTTCCTTGAAAGTAGGTAACTGATACTTGAGGGGAAAGAATATAGCAACTGTGACGATATGGGTATAGTATATCTGGCTAATTGTGTACACTGTCAAGCCTTTTATGTCGAGAAGACAGAAAGAAAGTTGAAAAGAAGAATTTATGAGCACTTGTACAAGGTACAAAACAAAAAAGAGACCAACGCGCTCTACAAACATAAGTTACAATGTAAACATGCACATTTTGTATTTTTTGTACTTGAGAAAGTGAAATATGATGTAAGGGGTGGTTTATGGGAGGAACGAATTGAATACCATGAGCTTTGGTGGCAAGTTACGTTGCAAGCCAACAAATGGCCAGGACTCAATGAAAGTATTTCCATTGCCCCCCTCCTCAAATTAAGAGCTGCGAAACTACAGGTCTCAAATAGGAACTTTGTGTTCTTTCTTTATTTAACAATCAAGTTATTAATCAAACTTTTCTATCAGTATTTTACTTTGTACTTTATATGACACATTTATATAATGATGTTTTTTATATGATAGGGTAAAGTCAATAATGAATTACACTGACGTCTAATGTATCAAAGTTATTTGTATTTTTTTTTTTTTTTTTTATTTATTCAGTATGAGGATTTTAATACACATGCATTGCTATGTACTGTTTATCATTTCTTTATTATAACTTTTTAAAGTATGGCAATACAAGTCATTTCACACAAGGTTTTGTGTTTGGAATAATATTTATGAAGCATGTATTCATTCAGGTTGGGACATTGCAGTATACTTTTATACCACAAGATGGCATTGTAATAAAGTTTTTTTTAAAAGGTTTTAATGTTTATGCTAAGTAATGAAAGTGATTATATCAAGATGTTTGTACATTTTTAGATAATATGTATGATGTTTTTAGTAATTTTACAAGTAAACCTAGTTTAGATTAAGTTTTTATCCTAGAAAAAGGAAATAAAGTTGTGCTTTAGATTTTTTATGACATAAAGTTCAACTATGTCTCATTTATTATTCACCACGGGATTGGTAGTTTTAATTTTAATTGGTGTATATAAATGCATTGAGGTAGGTACCAGCCCACATCTGAGGAAGTTTTAAAACAAAAATGTATTTGTATATTGAGCGTTATTGAGTGGCATCTGTGTTTTCTGTGGAGCAAATGCTTGGATTAAACAGATACAACGGTTCACAAGCTTTGTATATTGGTGTTATTAAGTGACAATTGTGTTTTCTGTGGAGTGAATACTTGGACCAACAGACACAATGGTTGACAAACCCGTACTGTCCTTAAGCTTTATTGTGCTATCTTCCAGGGTCTTATCATTTGGTTATTAGTTATTTTTTTGACTCTACCGGCAGTTTTGGTGATTTTACTAGATTTCTGAAGAAAATTATGAAAATATTTGGTATGATAGATGCAAATCCTGTCATAGCAACTAAGACAGAATTTACATATTTTTTCCTCAAGGTACAATAATTGGGTGAGACTAGATAGAAATTATATTTCACAGGAACATGTGGATTTGACTGAAAGCTTTGACACACATCCAATAGCTTTTTAAAATCATACAGTGATAAATTAAACAACAGTGAGGAACTGATACTTTTTAACCTACTTGCTGAAAAGAGAGGATTTAAGGAATAGGTAGTAGAAATTATACTAAAGTTATTACAGAAGATATAAATATCTTCAGACATTATAGCTAGTAAGTGGGATAACATGGAAATGGAGTTTAAAATAGGGTAGAAATAAAAGAGAAAGAGAGATTTAAGAAAGAATAGGAAATATTTAGAGGGCTGACAATGTTTAACGTATTGCAGAAAAGGGGAATTTCATAGAACAAGAAGAAGTACAAATGCAGAGTGCAAAAGTGAAAATAAAGGAGTATCTGGATAATATACATGAGTTTATAAAGATTGCTGTTAAGTAAGTATTTTTAATAATAACTCCAGAGCACAAAATGACTTAGGCAACAGAAATTGAAAGGATTGTCACTAAACTAAGGGAATAACAAGAAAAGCCTATAACAAGAAAAATAAAGTGTAATAACTATAGATGTATTTTGGAAATTTTATGAAAAATTATATAAAGCAGAGAAATATGGAAATAAATGGGCTCAAATGGAAATATTTATGGAAGATTTAATTATGCCAAGATTAAAGACAGATGAAGCTCAACTACTAACAATTAAGGTAGGAGGAGAATGCTAATGTATAATCAATCTTCAGAAAAGTGTCTGGGAACAGAAGGCATTCCTGTGGAAGTCTGGAACAAAGAAAGTGATAAAAATATGGAAGAATTTATTTAACAGTATTCTAAATGGAAGGGAAGCACCAACATTTCAGGAGAAAGCTGTGGAGGCTATATTACCTAAAAGCCCTAAAGACCCACCAGGCCCAGCTTCATATAGGACCATTTAAATTTTAAATCCTGATTTTAAAGTTTTTATTGTCTATAATAGCTAAAAGAATGGCAAAGGTGTTGCCAAAATTGATAGATACAGTTCAATGTAGTTTATATGGAGGCAAGGTAACATTTGATAACATTAATAGAGCAATGATGATCCATAGGGATGCAGAATGTAAGAAAATTATGCTGTTGCTAATGAGTCTTGATGCAGAAAAAACATTCAATAGAGTAAACTGGGATTTCATTGGTATGGCAATGGAAGCACTTTCATTGGGAGGATATATGAAGGATCGGAGTCAAGAAGTAAACTGGGAGGGTTCCTCTCTGATAAGTTATGTTTGAACAAAGAAGCCAAGCAGAGGTGTCCTCTTTCTCCTTTGTCATTTGCTTTATATTTTGATAAAGAAAATAAGGAACTAAGAAAAGCAAATATATAGTTTGGTATGATAATCAAGAAAAGTTGGCTTTATTTGCTGATAATATTACTTTGTACCTGATAAATCCAGAAAAGGACATCTCAGTGTTGTGAAACATTTTGAGACAGTTTCAGCTCTTTCCAGGATAAAATTAATGAAGATAAAATAAAGGCTAAAGCCATAAATTATATAGCTAGATGGGAATTGGTTCAGCAAAACCCATATTTATGGGGACATAATAAGATGAAGTATTTATGAGTATGAATTAAAAAGTCTTCTGTTATGGCAGCTAAGGATATGTGGAAAGAGACTAAACCAAAGAATACACAAACTGAGAACCGGAAGCTCATATTTATAGAGATGGATAGTAACTTTCAAGCAGAAAATGTTTTTAGTCCTTTAAGTTTTATATCTGGGCCAGGCATATTTCTATCAACCAGAGGAGAGGTTGTGGACACTAACTGATAAAAAGTTGAAGGAATTTATCTTGGGGGGGGGGGGGAGGGCAAGAGTTAATTGGGCTAAACTGATCCTTCCTATAGAACAAGGCAGTTTAGGATTACCTGAATCGAAGGAAGATTTTAGAGCTACTCAGTTAAGGTTCATATGCATGACACAAATAAAAGGTTATAATTCAAAATGGAAAGGGATGGTGATGGAGCAGGGGAAGGTTTAAGAAGATAAGAGAGAGTGGGAGTTTGGATACATATCCTCAAAGAAAATAATAACCATACAGAATATTATATTTATAAAGGAGCAGACTGTTCTAAGAAGAAAACCAACACGAGAATGGAGAAAGGAGATTTTTGCCAAAAGGGATGATTATAAGTAAAGGTACAGAGAATAGACACAAAGGGGGTGGAATTTACTGGAGAAAACTGGCAAGAAAACAAGACACTGGGGGAAAATAACTGGTGAGGGAATGTTAATACAGTGAGATGAGGTCAAAAAGACATTTGGACTGCAGGCTAGAGACTGCATTCCCTACCAGGGACTGATATCAGAGTATAGGCAAAGAGAAAGGTTTAATGGAATCTTAAGTGAAAGACATGATCTGGTAAAGTTTTTACTTGAATTTAGAACAGAAGCTGCTGTTTAAAATGGCATGGTTAGTAAGGCATATAAAATATTGCAAAATAACTACAAGAATCAATCAGAAGAGGTTAGAAAATATTGGGAAGAAAGACATGAAAATCAAATTACAACAGAACAATGGGAGGACATATGTATGGCTTCCAAGTATGATACAAAGTCTGGAAGGTTTAAAATCTTTGTTTGGAAGTGTTTGCATAGGTATTTTTATACCCCATGGAGACTTCAAAGAATTTTGCCTCAGCAAATGTTGGAGGTGCTATAAGGAAGAAGGGGGCACCAGGGAACATATGTTTTGGGAGTGTAATGAGCTGGTAGATTTAAAAAAATCTATATAGAGTACTCCATCAGAAATACTGGGTGATCAAATGGCTGTAACTAAGGAAATGACTCTTTTGAGCTAGGACACAGGATCTGAATTGCCTAGACTTAATAAGGCCGTATTAAGTTTAATTCTGTTGGCTGCCAAAAAAGCAATTACTAGAAGATGGAAATCAAAGTCTAAACCAACTTTATTCGAAGTATTGAATGTTGTAGAAGACATAAAAAAAATGGAAGAAGGATCTTCAGGGAAAAGGAGGGAACAAACTACATAGAAATAAATGGAAATTGTGGGAACAATACATGAAGAATAGTGTTCTGGAGTTAGGAGGAGTGAAGTTTAAGAGAAAGAAGGAATTCAGCAATTTATGCAATGTTGGACTGATGATAGTTACAAGGAAAGAAAAAATATGTGATGTATAATGTATATAATGGAAAAATGCTAATACTGTTTGTTTTCTTTTTTGTTAATATATGTTTGTCTATGTTGTGACACCTGTACCCTGGCCCAGCAATCAAGGAGCCTCAATCCTCACCACTAACACCAGACATGCTGAAGGTGCTCTGGCCAGGAATGGCTGTAGATGGCAATATAATCTAGGTAAGCAAGGGCAAACCCTCCTGCTCCTGCTAGGGTACGATCTACAAGCCTCTGGAAAGTCGCGAGGGCATTCTTTATCCCAAAGAGCATCTTTGTGAACTCATACAAGCCAAAAAGAGTCACAAAGGCTGACTTCTCTCTAGCACTGGTAGTCAAGGGCACCTGCTAGTAATCCTTGGTAAGATCAAAGGTTGTAAGATACTTAGCCCCACCCAGCTGCTCTAGGGCCTCATTTGTCCTAGGCGTGGGGTAAGCATCCAACTCTGTGTGACTAATTTCCTGTAGTCCACACAGAACCTGGTGCTGCCATCCTTCTTTGGCACCAACACCACTGGGGATGCCCAGGGACTGTTGGACTCTTGAATCACCCCTAGTTCCAACATCTCCTGTACCTCCTCTCTCATAGTCTGTTTGATTATCTCAGGCACCCTATAAGGGGCCTGCCTAATAGACCTTTGGGGTCCTGTATCCACCTGGTGCTGCACTAGGTGGGTGCACCCTGGTTTCCAGTGAACATGTCCCCAAATTCCTGCAACACTGCTTGGATTTCTCAAACCTGGGTAGGAGATAGCTGCTGGGACATTGCTACCCCTTCCACTGTGGTGTTAGCCCGAGCCTCACAGTCCCCAGATCTCCCTCAGACTCCTCCTGCAATCCACCGCAAATGCTCAGCACAAGGGCCTCCCTATCATGGTAAGGTTTCATCATGTTAACATGGTACAATTTGTGCCCCTGCTGTCTGCCTAGCAGTTCCACCATGTAGTTAACATCACTTACCTTTCTTACCACCTTGTATGGTCTCTCCCAAGCTGCTTGTGGCTTGTTGTGTCTGGCAGGAATGAGAACCATTACCTGCTGCCCCACAACATACTCTCTAGCTCAAGCATTCCTGTCATACCATACCTTTTTCTGTTGTTGGGCTTCTGCCAGGTTCTCCTGGGCCAAGCCCATGAGTTCTCTGAGCCTTGTCCTGAGGTTTAGGACGTATGCCACAGCAGACTCCTTGTGAGACTCGCACTCACCTTCCCACTCATCTTGAATTAAATCTAGAGGTCCCCCTCACCCTATGCCCATACAGCAACTCAAAGGGTGAAAAACCTGTGGATTCCTGGGGAGCCTCTCTGTAAGCAAACAGATGGGGAAAATATTTGTCTCACTCCCTATTAAACTGATCTGCAAATGCCCGTAGCATGGACTTGATTGTAGAGTTTAACTTCTCAACAAGACCATTATTCTGGAGATGGTAGGGGGTGGTCTTCATTTGCTTCACCCCACAGGACTTCCACAGACAAGCCAGCAGGTCTGACATAAAATTGGCACCTCTGTCAGTCAGTATTTCTTTTGGGAAACCTACCCTGCTGAAAATTTCTAACAAAGCATTTGCCAGGTTCTCTGCCTCAATGGAGGACAACGCCACTGCCTCAGGGTATCATGTAGCATAATCCACTACCACTAGGATATGCTTTTTCCCTGTGGAACTCAGAGGACCCACAATATCCATAGCTACCCTCTGAAATGGCTCCTCAATCACAGGCAAAGGCATCAAAGGAGCTCTCACCTTGTCTCCTGCCTTGCCTACCTTTTGGCACTGCTCACAGGTCCTGCAGTACCCTGTCACATCTCTGGAAATTCCAGGCTAATGGAAGTTCTGCATAATATGCCTCTTTGTATGTTTTATGCCCATATGACCTGCAAAGGGAATATCATGGGCTATGACTAGAAGTCCCAGATGGTAGGCTCTAGGCACTACCAACTGCTGTACTCTCTCACCTTTTAGCCCTCCCTCAGGGGTCCACTTTCTGTATAGTAACCCTTTATCCCAGTATACAGATTCCCCCTTTCCTTGGGAATCAGGTGCCTCCCTAGCTACCTGCCTCAGGCCTTGTAATGTAGGGTGTGAGAGCTGAGCCTGTCTCAACTCTCTCCTTGTAACCCTTCCCAGCTCCCCTTCAACAGGAAGTCTGGTATCCTCTGACAGTGGTGCCTCACTGTCAGCCTGGGTACTACTACTCACCTCTACCTTTGCAGTCACTCTATCCAAGGGGACCATCAGTACCCACAACCAGCCGTGGCTCACCTTCAGTTTCACTGCTACAGCATAGCTCACTCCCTGAAGTAACCATCTCCCCAGTCCTGGCTGCATGTATGCAGTCTGTTTGAGTCTCCCCCAGGCTACCAGACCCACATGCTTGTCTCCAAGCCTCACTGCATGTAACTGCATAAGCACATGGTACTGCCTCATCCAAATCCTTCCTTCTCAGGACATCTGCAGGATGGTAGTTTGGTACCCTTGTTGTCCCAAGACAACCTACTATTGGCATTTTGTCTGTCATACTTACTGGCTCCCTCAACTTTGGATCTCCACCTTGCCTCCATGGACACCTGTATGCCACATGGCCCCACTGGTTGCATTCAAAACATTTAACCCTAGATCCTGGACATGTAACTGGACTAGTGGCTTCCCCTGCTACTGGAAGATTCTGTTGGGGCAGTCTGTGCTGCCCACCGTGGGTTTCTTTAGACCCATGAGCAGTACCCTTCCAGTTCAGGGCGGCCCTGCTTGCCAGGTATAGGTCTCTCTTCTTCCCCAACTCATCTGAAATAGCACATTGTCTATCAGCTAACCAGATCCTCATGTTCTCAAGCAAAGTACTAAGGGCTTGTTCCCTCAACAAAAGGTCTGCTAGCTTTTCAAATGTGGTGACCTGACATCCACTCACACACCTATGGAAATAAGTACTCAGTTCAGCAACATATTTACATACACTTTCATCTGCCTTGCGTCTATGCTCAAGAAACATTTTCCTATACATTTCAGGTGTTAGCTTAAACAGTTCTAAAGGACATTTCTTAACAGCAGTATAATCAAAACATGCAATGTCAGACATTTTGGACAGAACAGTTACAGCTTTACCATGGAGTAAGGGGGTCAGGAACCATACCCAGAGCCCTTGGTCAACTTCATACTGTTTACATACCCTCTCAAACATATGAATGAACTATCAAAATTATCCCCCTCTTTAAACTGCGGAAGAAATTTATTGAACGTTTGTGCTTCTGGGGTCCAGTTACTCCCTTCCCCATTACCTCCATGATTCTGGTGAAGAGTCAGCATCTCCTTCTCATGCTGCCTCTGTCTTTCCTTTTCCTCAGCTTCCAGACATAACAGTTTTTTGTTTTCCTCAGCTTGTAGACTCCTCAGTCTCTCAGCTGCTTCTATTTCCAAATGCCTGGCCTCCAACTTAAGTCTCTTTAGCTCCAGCTGCATTTTGAAGTCCACTGCAGAAAGGTTGAGCTGTCCATTCTCTGAGGGTATTATAACTCCACTGCCAGTCTGATTGTCCTCCCGGTTGCTGTTTTCTGATTCAGCTGTAACCAAGGCTGCAACCAGGTCTGCCTTAGTCAGGTTTCCATGCACCAGTCCCCTAGCCTGGTACATCTCTGCCAGCTGGCTCCTTGTCAGCTTTCCATACTCCTCTGCTGACATGCTGCCTACTCACCCTGACTAACTAAGTTAACAAAATAAATAAAACAATTGTGATCTGTACTCTGAGTATTCACTGTGTGGCTGTTTAGAGTACTAAAACACCTTCAAAGCTCACTGTACACAAGCTACAGGATTCACTCTACCCACACCACTACAAACCAATTAGTATTTGCCAGCTAATTAATATGTGATGTGGATATCCCACCACTGCCACCACTAATGTGATGCCTGTGCCCTGGCCCAGCAATCAAGGAGCCTCAATCCTCACCACTAACACCAGAGAGGGCATCTCATATATGAGGAAAGGATAACAAATACACACAGTAAAGTGCAATTTCCCTTAACAGCACACAGAGATCACGGTCAGTCTGGGGCTGGTCGCTCCCTTGCTCTCCAGATCCCCAATAAGACTCCCCACTGGCACAGCTATAGGGTCCTGATCTCAGCCTAGCTGGGCAAGCTAAAATCTCCAAAACACTCTCTGTCCAACCAGTGCTTCGTGTCCCTGCCCAAGTAGCTGACACACACACACACACACTTTGAGATAAGAGTTTATACAACCACACATACACTTCTGGGGAAGGCTAGCACAGGTTCTCCAGCTGTGCCCCTTTTACCCAGACTGTACGGTAGTACCACTTGCCACCACCCAGCTAATATTTATCAGCTACCCAAAGGCCCTTAAAAGGGTGTCCAATTATTACTGTGCAATATTATTATCCAATTGGTAAGTGTAACTAATCAGTCAAAGCTTATTTGGAGTGACTTGGACAGTAAACTCTATAAATATGCAATGTACTGTAGAGCTTAAATTATCTCTACACAAACCAGCCACAGTTAAAAGGTTTTAAAATATTTAATAATAAATAATTAAAACCACAAGACAATACATTCTACTATACAGTGCTTGTCAAAAGTTCAGAGATCACACAGAAATACTTAAAATAATTCAGTAGTACAGTTCTGACATCACAGAAAAACACTTAGTCTAATCTTTCTAGTTTTAGTTATCTCAAAAAGAAAACACAAGTCTAAGATAACTTACATAAGACAACAGGCAGAGTGATGTGAGTTGGATGATAAAGACAAAAATGCTTAATAATCTCTGGTTCTCTCTGTTTAAATTGAAATTACAATTCTGATAAACATTACATCATTCTGTTATACTTTTCTGGAGTTCCCAGTCTACACATTAACTGCATTTACATTCTTCACATCTCCCTTTTGTTATCTTGGTCAGGAACAGAGCAATAAAAATACATTTGCATATTTAAATCTAGCAATTTAGCTCTTAGTTAAAACAATAAAAAGAATTTCTTCATCTAAACTTTTCGGCACCACTGTCTACTTCAAAGGGTCACCACATGCTTTACTTTGGTCAGTAGAGTACATTATTGTCACTTTTATTTACAGTTCCACATGTAACAGTATTTCTTTACATTTAAGACAACAAGCCTGCAGTTTACATTTATATTTACAAATGACAGAATTATCCGCACAATTTTATCTAACTAGGCTGGCAGCCTTCACCCTTCTCTACCAGTCTTCATATATGTCTTAAGTGATTATTTAATAAAGGTGCTTAAAACAAAGTTAATAGAAGAGAGTTTGCATTAACATGCATTTCTGAACATTTGAACAAAAATAATTTATGAAACTCTAATAACTGGCATTACTGGCTGTCAATAAACAGTTATTTTTAACCCCAGTGATTTATCAGAAAATGAAAACATGGGTGAAAGTATGGCAGTTAGTATTGATGATTAAGGCTGTAAACACAGAGATGCTTCCTGTAGTCTAGGGTACAGAGTTTGATGCTTTCTAGCTCAATTTGCCTGCTGCATGACTTTAAGTAAGTTACTTTACCAGACAGTGCTCCTGTGTTACCCTTTACCTGGGTTAAATGCTAGAGAAATAAACAAAAACATAGGGCATATCTCTGAGGCTAAATATGTATAGTTTCTGAACAATAAGAGCAGAGCCAGACTGTGTTCAAATGGGACCCTAGGCGGAGTAGTGGACCAGGCATCCCTCCCCCCACAGCCATAACAATATCCTATTATTTGGCTGTCTCTCCCTAGTTATCATGAAACACTGTTGAAATCTGCATGCTATTTGATTCTTCACTTTTTTCAATGATCACAACAGATAGGGATTTAATTTAAAGCTTGTATTAATAATTTAACCGCAAAAACACTGACAGACATTTGATGACAAAACAAAACAAAACATTCTCACACTGAAAACAGACACCATGAGTAACAGTAAACTCCTCTTCACTTGAAACTCACTTATAATTAAAATGTATCTGTCAATCCATTAAACTACAACAGGCATGCAGGAATACACAGTCAAATAGCATGTAGTGAAGCACTAATTATTAGGGTCTATCCAAAGAGTTCAGAAACTAAATAGACAAATGTGTAATTGATTTGCTAACAGCTTGGGATAGCCTGCTAGACACAAATATCTCATTTCAGGGGCAGCCCAGGAGCACTGTCTGGTGGAATGACTTTGTCAGACTCACACTAGATAAATGAAGGCTGAGAGAATCAAAAGCTGCACTATAGGAAGCAGCTCACTCACAGCTCAAAGCCTCAACTCATCTGCAATAAATACTAACTGCTGCTGCATTCCACACCCTTGTACCTGCAAAAAGCAAGTTAAATTAAAAATGGATTCATAATTAGTATTTTAATATTAAACTTGTAGACTTCATGTTGTGCAGCTTATTCACGGACAAATAAGCACAATGTCAACAGTCAACAAAACAAGGAAACCAAAACTTGTACCCAAAGAACACGGCTCATATGATTTAGTCCATGTTTACTATAATCAATTCTTTCCTTTACTCCATAACTACTCTGGGATACAGGATACACACAGAAACACACACTTGCAAACATACACACACACACACACACACACACACACACACACACACACACACACACACACACACACACACACACACACACACACACACAGATGTGATCATAAGTTTTAGCCTTGTATATGATTATTGGCTATCTGAAGGGTGCAGGAATTAGAAGTTATAGTACCACCTACTCGGCCTTTATCAGACCCATCATTGAGTACAATGCCCCCTTTAGCAAGTACAGTACAGTACACTTGTGCAAAATCTTAACATAACAGTAGATGTCCATCTCTTCACTGTTGTAGTATTCTTTACAAAGGGATCCCCTGCCAAGGGGAGCCCAATGTCTGTCCAGTATACCAGTTGCTGGAAAGGTGTCTAACAGCTTATTACTGTGAGAACTATACAGTGAATCCCATTGTACACTCTCCTTGCCCTCCCAAAACTCTTAGCTCAAGAATCAGAGAGAGACACAACAATGAGGAACAGATTTTAAATCTTTCTTTATATACTAAGAAAGTTGCATTAGCAAGCATTTTCTGAAGGACACAAAGTATAAAACTCACGTCTGACATTATTATTTATAAGCCACAGAAATTTACTAGAAAGCCTCACATTTTACAAGAAATAGACCAAAATACTTCCCAGTTTCTTTGCTCAAGAATTCTAGACAAAGCCAAAAATAATTGGTTGGGGTGTGGTCCCAAAATGGACAAAGTTGTGCTATTTCTTTATCTGTTACACAGGTAAACCCACTGGTAAAAATGTCCTTTTTCAGAGATGACCCAGAAGTGGGTCTATATCACTTCAGCGAAAAATTTATTCATCGAACACCTTTTTGTCAAGCTCTATTTGTCAAAGCTCAATTAAAGTACATAAGGGTTATATTATTATGACAGCTACTAAGTAGAGCAGAACCAGTTCGAATGTTACACTGATGGGGGAAGGGATGTGAATTTAACACATATACCAATGCACTGTGTTTTACAGCACAATAAACCACTCCCTTACCTGATAAAACGTATATACATATAGTTAGAAAGTTTGTGAGGAAACTATTATTCTGTTATTTATGTTTTACTTGGATCGCTTGTCTGTATACTTATTAACGAATTTTCGACTGGAAACAGACTATCTACCCTGCTTGGATTACTTTTGAATACTTAGTAATTCTGTATAATATTTCAAATTATATATTTTTTATTATTCTTTTGACTTAGGAGGAGTTTGTTTGCTACTTCTGCTAGTGTTATCTGATCCAATTAATATACACTGATTGACTAGATATGTATGGATTGAAAATCTTCCACACAGAGAAGTTTCTTACACTGTTTTGTTTTTGGACCCACTGTACTGATTTAGTGGGTTGTTTGAGACTTCAGGGATACCATAGAGATTACTTGTTTTTTTTTTTTTTTTTTTTTGCTAAAGAGTAAACCACTCTTGCTTGATGCACTCATCAGAAAGAGGCAAGTGCTTGCTGTACAACTGAAAAAGTCTAGCACTTGCAGTTTTTTTTTTTAGTATTTCAGGGACTGTAACATTTATCAAGGCACACAATATCTGGAGGGGCATGTGTCCCCATGTGCCTTCCTATAGCACTATCCCTGCTTCTGTCCTCTGTCTCTTTCTCTTTCTTTCTTATTTTTCTCCCTATTGCCTTTATTATTTCTTTCCCTCAACTTTCTGTTCTTACTTGTACATACTGTAATTTACATTATGCTTAGTCATAAATCTAAACTGTGCATATTTTTGCAGACTGTCTAGATTTTTGCCTCATACGTTTGGCCTGTTCTTCATAAAAATGCATGTTTTTCTGGTAAATCAATGAGGATTGAAGTCACTAAATAATGATAGACATTCGAGTTTTAGACTTCATCCTTCAGAAAATGCATGCTAACACAGAACCTGTTACTCTACAACTTTTGAAGTTTATAAGAGTAATATTTAAAATCTGTACCTATTTTTGGGTCTTTGTCCCCCATTAGTTTTGGCTTTGTCCAGATTTTTTACACTTAGAGATTGAGAGGTATGTGCTTAATGATATGAACTACTACCATGAGTAAAGCACAAATAAATAATTTATTTTTGCTGACTTTCCATCATTAATTTGTTGTTTATAATCTATCTATAGCTCTTCAATTGTGCTTTATGCCCTTTAATTTTCTGGTTGCATTATATACTTTATTTTTTATCTGTAACCAATTTATTTCTATTTTTAATTGGCTGCTAATTCTGCAGTCTACTAAATCCTGGACTGACCCCGTAAGTGGCCTACAGAGATCAGTGCTCTACTACAGTTAACAAATTTCAGTAAAATAAATAAAATATGATGAGATCAGGAACTGTCTTTAGTGCCACACACACATTCTGCTTTATGTATTTAAGAGAGTGGGAGGGAGAAAAAAATAGACAAATCACTGGCCAATTTTGGGGGCCTCTGGCTCACCAAGTTCGCTGACGACTATAAGCTGGGAGCAATCATTGAATCCCCAAATGATGTTGACATCCTACAAACAGGCCTAAAATGACAAATGACTGGTACCAAAACCATGGTCTGAGACTAAATGCTAAAAAATTTATAATCATACCCTTCAGTAAATCAGATATTCCTGCAAATTATAATATTGATTGCACATCTCTAAAAATAGACCCAGTGGTGAGGGACCTAGGAGCTCAGATGGATAGTAACCTAAACTTTGGCCACCAGGTAGCTATAGTAGTGAGGAAATTCTTCTGTGTGGCTCAATTTATAACTAAAGCATGGCATCAAGATCAAAGGAAGTCATAGTGCCATTGTACTCGACTCTCATAAGGCCCATAATCAAGTACAATGCTCTGTTCTGCATGTACCTAACCAGGCATTTACATCCACTGGAGCAGCCCCAGAGGTTTCTCACTAAAAAAAATACCAAGTTTAAGGCACATGTCTTATGCAGACTGACTAAAGACTCTATTCCTTTCCTCCATCTCATTTCATTTATTGAGAGGGGACTTATGCCTGACCTACAAGGCATTCTCTAATCCAGCCCTGATGAAAAAGTTACATATTAGCAAGAAAAATTATACAAGAGTAATGCTTTCCCTGGACCTGAACCTTATTTGTGACTCTAACAGAACTTGCTGGAGAGACAGATTCATATCCCAAAGGCTACCTCATCTATGGAATAAACTTCCCATCTTTGTAAAACAAAACACGTACCTCACTCTCTTCAAAAAGAATTTGGATAAATGGACGGGGAACTGTAAATTCACTCCTGGGGTACTGTCCATGTCCCTTATGGACAGAGGCAGTCTGTAAAATGTCTCAGGGCTCTAGCACCCAAAGGCCCACTACCCTAATACTACCCCATGCCATATCTGGGGAATTAAGATATAATATTGTCATAGCCTCGGTATTATTGGCTAGGCTTGTAAAGGCTCTTGTGCCATTAGCATGGTAATTACCTATGAACATCTCACTTGCAATCTTTAGAATTTACTTTATTTCATATTGCATGTATAAGCTTTCATTAAATCAGTGTACTAAATATATTCAAATTTTGCAAAAGTAATGTAAAAGGTAATATGTATTACACTTAGTATTTACTTTTATGTAATCGGTAACTGACTAATAGCTATATTTTAGTGCAAGTGACTAGTAACCAAGACTAATTGATTCCTAAAAGAAAAAGCCCCCAGCTGTAAGTGTAACATGCAAGTCTAAAAAAATATTTTTTGGGTTGGTATATAAAATACATACACCATTCATTTCCAGGATTTGAAATACTGTTACTTTTGGCAATCTGCCATAGCTCTGAGAACCATACCCATAATGCATTACAGATATAGTCTAAGCAAATGAAATATGTTGTGGTAAATCCTTCTTTCAGTGAGAACGATTTGTTGATTTCCAACAAAGCATATTTAAGTTTTCCATTGTGATGTTACAAATACCATAACTTAAAATGACTAAGACTATGGAAAAGGAATTTTACTGGCATCACAACCTCTTTACTACTCCCCTTACCGTGACACATATATAGTGTTAGCATTCTCCATATCCCATCCTTCAACATACAGTCATTATTCTGCTAGTTAGGCAGTTACTCCTACACTATGGTTTTACATCATGACTGCAAATGCTGGGAGTTTGAAATCCAGGAGAATTAGTAGTTGTACTAGTACTAATAGTAGTACAAATACTACTACTCTAATTCATATCTTCAGCTCACATGATGATGTTTCATTGTCTGTACCCCTAGACTTAATACAATCATCGTGAGGTTTTTACCTCAGGGAAAGAGATATTTTTAATGCATTGTAATCTGCTAAGGTGGTGGTGCTGCGGTAGCGTTGTCACCTCACAATAAGACATTGTCCTGTTCGATTTTCAGCAAAAGCATCTTCTGTGTGGAGACATGCGTGAATGGGCGTACCTTCGTTGAAGGTTGTGCGTCAGGGCTGGCAACTCGGTACGTAAAAATCTACTGCCAATCATAAGCGGACCAGAGTTCCGCTGTGGCGACCCCTAACCGGGAAAAGCCGAAAGATACAACAACAACAACATTGTACACAATCTGCTACAAAATGAATTATTTTAGACTGAATGATGGATACACCAGTGGTCTTTGTTCTAAGTGTATAGCCTACACCATAACACTGGAACAACAATAACATATTCACTCCGATTTCTGTCCAACTTATATTACATTCATCTCTGATTTATTGTACACAAAGTCCAAAGTCTACTGATAAATACAGCATTTTTCATAGTGTTATGCTACTTTACTGAGTGATTATGGTGAAATTATGGTTTATTTTAAGGAATGAGGTATGAAAACTAAAGATGCAGCGAGGGAATGGTTGTTAAGGGAATGGTAAGAAAACGGTGTCCCTAATGTCTCTATTTCTTGCTTTCAACTGGTTAATATTTTTATAACTCATTTGATGGCTGTAACTGACCACGGGCATCTCCTTCTATTTAACCTGGGTATAAACTGTGGCCTTTGAGACATATTCCTTATAGTTTACCTGACTGTCCGCAGTACTTGAACTGCATTGCCTGCTGTCCTTTATTCCTTGTGTGAGACGTCTCATAAAGCAATCTGCATAAATATAAACTACAATGCTATTCAATTTAATAAGACTTTTTTCTGCAACACAGTAAGTAAGCTGCAGAAAAGTAAAGAAATTCCTTTTCTTTCTTCACAGTAGTACTTGCAGAGAAACAATTAATGAGAACATATTGCTTCTTCCAGATAAACCATTTTATGCATTTAATAAAAATAATGATACTGGATCAAGTAATCCCAGAGACACACTGTCTTGTTAATTATAGTGTTTACAAGAAAATGCACACTTGTCTCTTGCAGTTATTTTCAATCTTTTACCATAGCATATAATTTATCTCAAGACTTTTGTAAGTAGCAACTAATAAAACTAGCAATATGAGCTAACTTTTTATTCAGAACAGTTTAAAAAAACTACAAAAATTAAGGTATAAAATGGAAATAAAGCAAAACACCACATTGCAACACATAATAAATCAATGTATCAAGACTTCTTCAAGAGGTTTATTATGGGTTCTGGAAGGACAGATACAATTTAAGATATGTTAAACTTGTTATGAGAGATATCATTAGGATGGACAATATTTCCATGTTAAGCAATATTGCTGGAGGATGTCTACAGAAGTTATATCAGAAAAAAGTTATAAAATAAAGTATAAGGAAAAAACTGGCATTTTTTTTTGCTATTTATGTAAAAGTATTTGTTTGGGCAAGATAAACCTATATATTGGAAGGTAAGACACTTCCTGTGAATCATGAAAAAGTTACACATCACAAGGGGCCTTCTGTGCCATGTAATGACTGTGTATGTAGTTTGCAGCTCATAAACATGCGTTGTACCACACAGCAAAATGGCATATAGTGTAATACAACAACAAGCAATATACCTAGCACAGTGTATATCACAGGCATGCACACAATTCATAAACAGTACAAAAACACTTTTCCAAAGTACACTATCACCATATAATATGCAACATTTCAAGAGAGTGCACACTCTCCAATATGAACATCTTAGTGGTTACTATCACTGAACTACGGTAATGGGTAACATGGGGTTGTCACCTCTGGCAATCCAGGATGCATAAGACATTCGTCTGCATGGCAGAACTAACTGATCGTGATAACTTGGGTCATTATGATACTAACAAGCTTAGGAAATTAACTAAAGGACAGCATGAAAGATCCATGAATGGTTCATGCTGCTTACTATGAAGGTATCTGCAACACAATTTACTCAACCTTCTAGAAGCTTTCACTGTCATACTAGTAATACACTTAGATATCTTCCAAGCATCTGCATCCAGGCTACTAAATAAAGTCAACTTCTGCATCCCATTGCATGTGGGTGAGGTCATAAAATTCTCCAAGAACACTGAGCTACCATGAAGCCATTTCACAGTATTACTGGTCTGTCAGTGGTGATATGGACAATGATTTGCTGCACCCAGTATCAAGGCCTCAGCAGGATCAGACGGATGCATATATATTATTCAGAAGGGGGGGGGGTCCATTCTGTCAGCTGCTATGTCATGTGAAATAGATGGGCAGCATCTCAGATGTCTTTGTCAGATGCATTGGGAGCAACAGCCTGCTCAAATCTGGCAGATAAGTGACCTGTACCTGACATTCCTCCAAGGGTAGAATGCCAAGTGGGCATCTTATTGGTAAGTAACTCTAGTGTAATATAGACTTATATACATTAATGTTATACAGTAGTAGAATTGTGTACAACATATGTACAGAAGGACTCTATCAGAATGTCTGAATGGTTGGTTTAGTTTGATAATTCCCAATATGTCATTGTGCTAGCATTATATTAGTGCAAGATCAGAAAAACAGCAGGGATAATGAAGTTTCTCCTTTTTCCCATTGTTATGCAGTCTCTGAGATTGTACTTCTGTCTTTCTGGATTTACAGATATATATGGACTGCCAGTTACAGCTACAGTACATGGTTTTTGTGCTAAGAAGCTATGCAATATGGCCACGCTATACACTCTATATGTATCTGTGCATGGGCAATGTTTCACGAGATATACAAGCCAGCACTTAGGTTCATAGCTTCATAGGTAGGTTCTAGGCTATCTGCCCAAAGGCATTTATAAGCCTAGCCAGAATATTTTGGCTTTTGCCACCACCTTAGATTAGTTCCCTTTGCCTCTGTCCAGCAGAACCCCTGAAGTGATCGCCGGGGTAAACTTTCTGTTTCCCATCCACTCATCAAGGTTTCTTTTGAAGAGTGTTAGCGAGGAGCTCTGCCTAATGTAGATTGGGATCTTATTCCAAAGCAGGGGAAGTCTCTGGGACAGGAATCTATCACCCCAGCATGTCATATTTATTGTTGCAGTGAGGTTTAGATCCCTGGAGCGTGTGGTTCGAGGGGATAAGGTTTTCTTTAGGTGGAGCATGTCCATCAATTCTGGGTTGGACATGGCCTTGTATATCAGGCAGAGATCACCTCTGAGTAGGTGGTATGCAACTGAGTACAGCTGAAGTTTCTTCAGTCAAGCTGCATAGGGTATCTGTCTGAGGCCATTGATCCTTTTGGTGAGGTATTTCTGTGGTCTTTCCAGCTATTGCAGGTGTCTTGTAAGGTACATTCCAAATGGGGCATTGTACTCTATGATGGCTCTGATGAGTGATGAGTAGAGGCGCACAATGACCTCTTTTGATCTGGATGCGAACCCTTTTGTGATTAGGTGGGCCATGTAGAATGATTTTCTAACCACTTTGGCAATGTGATTATCAAAAGTGAGATTACTATCTACTTGGGTCCCCAGATCCCTTATTACATCTTCCGTATTTAGGGGACTACCACCTATGTGGTAGTTTGTGGGTACTTTGTTTTTTCCAAAGGGGTTGACTATGCTCTTTTTGGCATTTAAGTTGGGCCATGATTTTGACACCAGGTATCTGTCTCAGTGAGACCCTTTTGTAGGATGTCTGTGTCAGCTGGAGAGTCAATTATAGCCCCTAGTTTGCAGTCTTCTGCAAACTTGGTCAGCCATAGTTCTCCTCTGCTTGCCTGTACCTCTGCGAAGTATATGCTGAACAGGAGGGGACCTAGGTCTGAGCCCTGGGAACACCACTTGTAACCGATTTAGAGTCGGACCTAGCTCCCGCAATTCATCACAAAATCAGGCTGGCAATGGAGGAGTTGGTAGCAGGTGATGGTCAGCTGTGGAGAGAAAATAAAATCAGTGGCTAAACTGAGGAACTACCAACTCCTCCTCTTCTATTAGCATCATAGTATTGTAGCAGAATACTAGGCTATCGAACCAAGGGTTTTTTTAAGCCTAGCCAAACTTCCCAGTAAAATTTGATAGGTTTTGGTACCCAAGGGTTTTGTGGGGGTATATATACTTGGGTATGGGTGATCAAGCATTGAAAAACTTCCTCTCTCTAATGGAGACATAGGTGCCAGACTGTGGTGGTGGGGGGCTATATTTACAGTTCCCCATCCACTGATCACAATTTCACCTAAAAAGTGCAGGGAAGAACTCTGCTTCATATGGATGGGAAGCCTGCTCAGAGAAGGGTGAGCCTCTGACACACATAACTGTCCTTCCACCATGTCCTGTTTATGTTGCAGGTAATGTTTAGGTCCCTGAATTGGTTGTTCCTGACACTATTTGTTTTATGGATGTACAACAAGTCTATTAGAGCTGGATCAGAGGATGATTTGTAGGCCAAGCATAAGTCACCTCTCAGAAGCCTGTAAGGCTTTGAGGTGGTCTGCATAGGCCTTGCTTTCTGCGCCATATATTCCTTTTGCGAGTAATTTCTGAGGACACTCCAGTTGTTGCGTATGCCTGGCCAGGTATATACTGAATGGGGACTGTACTCAAAGATTGGTCTTATGAGAGCAGAGTACAATGCAACAATGACATGTATGGATCCAAATACCATACATATGCTTAGAAGTTATGTAACATAGAATGATTTCCTCACTACAATAAACACATGATGATAAATACCAAATCACTGTCTACATGTGTTTCGAAATCCATAGTAGTTTGCTGGGGTGGCCGTCTTTCCAATGATACTATGATGCATTTTTGGCATTGAATTCTAGACCATGACTCTGGCACCAGTTATTAGTCTGTGTCAGGCCTTCTTGAAGGATTTTTCTGTCTTGCAGGGGATTTAGTGACTGCACCAAATTTGCAATCATCTGCAGACTAGGTTAAGCAGAGGATCGTGATGTTAGCTCTAACCTCAGAGAAGTAGATGCCAAATAGGAGTGTCCACAGCACAGAGCCCTGAGACACCCCACTAGTTACCAGCTTTTAAGTGTCTCCTGTCTGTAAGCTGGCTGGCTGTACAGTGGATGATATAGGGGTTTATACCTATTCTAGTGAGCTTCTCTTCAATGCCTGAGTGGGGCATTATGTCAAATGCCTTGGCCAAGTCAAGGTAGGCAGTATGCACCATTTTTCCCTCAGCCATTGCTTTGTTGACCTTCTCAAAGGCATTCACCAGGCTGAGTAGGCAAGACCTGCCCTTGACAAACTTGAATTAATTTGGATTCAGTGTTTGAAGTTTACCTATGTTGTTATTCTGCTTATCTATGATTACTCTGTCCTTACCTTTGTATATCAGAATGTGCTGCTTGTTTACCAGACATGCCTTACTCTCCCCAGGATCAATCCAAGCCATGTCCAGGACCAGTAAGGAGATTGAGGACAGAGGTGCAACATCATACTACTGCTAAGGAGTGTGTCCTAACATCAACTACCTAGCAGCAGGCTTGCCAGCTCCATGGTGATTGCATCTGAGGGATACATGTGTGTTTCTGTGCATGCACAACCTTCTGACCAAGTAGCTTGCCCATTCCACTAATCCAACATGACTCATCTGTGGCACACTAAGGGTTTTATCCCTTCACAAAACAGAGCTCCATCCACTACATTTTGTTCATTCATGATCACCAGAGCTCCATCCACTACATTTTGTTCATTCATGATCACACTGAGCATCTTTGTCATTGAAAGTTAACTCTCACCAATGAGTGCACATAGTTTGGTGCCATCCTTCCAGCACGTTCTGAGTTATAGCAGGTACTCAAGTTTGAGCTCAAAAATCACTAAAACTTTGGATGCAGCACTGGATGCATGCATTTCTGTAGCAACAAATGGGAAAATATCTTCTTCTTGATGAGAAAATAGTTGTTGTGGAACTACTATAGTACAGTTGCTGTTTCAGTGGACCTCAGTGACTTCACCTTCTCATGTGCAGATATGATCAGCTAGGAGATAAGCTAAAAAAGAGCTGCTTGTATTTCATTAGGCTAGTAGAGGAACAGCCATACAACTTGACTAACCGGATGTTTTGTCTCTGTATCAGCTGGCTAAACTGAAAATGTTAGGCTGGACAGAAATGTTTGACAGCACTCCTTGTGGGGCATTGAAAGTCCATTTAAATACACATCAGGTTAAATTCTATGCCCACTGTTCTGATCAGTTGGTCCAGGGTAGCAAAAAGTATATATATATATATATATATATATATATATATATATATATATATATATATATATATATTGGGGATATTTTCTGTTTTACTAGCCATGAGGAAATACATGCATGGCAAAAGATTACTGTGTGTAAATGTAGTCATTGTGTCATGAAGTATGTATGTTCAGCTATCTACTAATGTATGAGGATACAGGGAATATGATATTTGTTTGGAGAGATCAGTTCTATTCTTCCTGGTGGTCTACAGCCAGACCTGTATATATCATTTCATCACTGTATATTATGGGAAAGTTTTCATCCTACAGTTGGTATAACAGTACTACAAGTCAGGCAATTATTTTACATGTATTTGTGCAGACCAATGTTTATGTCTTATAACTTATCTCAAGACCTTCCTGGGGGGGGGGGGGGTCAGGGCTTGCACACTGCCTGATGATGTATATCAGATTGTTTCAGTCATGGAATGGAAAGGCGAATCATACACAATTTGACGGGTCTATATCATATATTCGAAATTCCAAAATATCGAACACCATAAGTTCAAACTTGGAATTTCGAATTATGATAACATCGAACACTCAGAATAACAAATTTTTTCCCAGGGAAAAAATTTGCTGTTCTGAGAAACATACACATAACACAAGCACACCAAAATAAATAAACCACACACATACAGTTAACAAAACCCATCCATACACTAAACCATACATACATTCCTAACTATCTCCTTACCTTAACCCGAACCCTAACCATAAGGTCCGTAACTATCACACCACAGTGGAGGAAATAGCAAAGCCACTGAATGGCCCACCAAAATCTTGCCCTAGGTAAGATTTTGATGTTCTGGGGCTTCGCTATTTTCATCCTTTGATGTAGTGGGTTCGATATTATGACATTCAAAGTTTTACAACTTCGAAGTTATAATTTCGACCCCCAATTTGACTTTCTGCTTCAATTTTTAATTAATTTATTTATATATTTGCTAATCGGCTGACGTATTTCAGCCAGGAAGCAAGCCATAAGGCAAACAAAATAATTGTATCAGTGCAGCCATATAACTGTACAAACAAAATGACTGTTATAGTGCAAAAGTAATAATGACCTAAACATATAAGATAAATAATATATCTGCGTACAAGTAATAACACATATTAATATGTCTGTGTTATATAAGAGATGGCGTGAAGACAGTACAACATGTATGTACTTTTCATAAAAAGAAAGAGGCTTGGATTTAAAATCTGGCAGCAGAGAATCACATCAACAGAGAGAGGGTCAGAAAGCGCAATCATGTACAACAAAAACAAGACAAGGATAATAATAAAGTGCAGGAATATATAAAAAAGGAAAGTGGTGTTACAAATTGGAGAGGGAAGAGTGTGAACAAATGGAAGAGTGAGAGCAGAAAGGACATGGCTGATAAATTAGCAGTGACTATAGTGTGTACTACCAGTCACTGTCTGTGCGGGCGGTGCATGTCTCCCATGTTAATATGGGTTTTCTATGGGTGTTTGTTTCCTCCACGTCCATAAAATATCCTGGCCAACTGGCTAATCTAAGATGTATATATATATATATATATATATATATATATATATATATATATATATATATATATATTGTATTTAACCTTGCTTTTCTTGGCTTGGGTCATGGCTAAAAAGACAGAGAACAAGTCCACTTACTTGGTTAACCAAGTTAATTATATCAGAAATAAAGTTAATGGAAGCATAATGAGTAATGAAGAGCTTTCTTGAAAAGGAGAAATTTAATAAGGCTTTCGAATACTGGAGAAGCAGAGTTCCAGACTGTTGAGGCTAATTTGGAGAAGGCTGCTTCAATGATGTTTAAAGTGAATGGCGGTATTTGCAAAGAGACTGTGTCATGTAGATTAGACTTAAGAGGGAAAACAGTGTAATGACTTGATTGCAAATAAAGTGGTAAGGTGGAGGACAAAAGTCAGAGTGCAGTAGTTTTTACATGGTGGTGGCAAATATGACTCAGGTACATTTACTCATGAGTAAAATGCTAGCAGAGGACAGCAGCAGATAACTGTACATGCACTGGCCGGGTAGGTTAACAAAATTATATTTTTTTAATAGTTTTTTAAACTGATTTGTGTTATTGAGTTACTTAAGGTAAGCCATGTAGTGGTGTAAACATTGATTCTAGATAAGCTGGTCACACTGACTTATGTTCATATGTTCATAGGTTCATAGGTGTGTACTAGGTTAATGGCCCTGGAGCCTTTACAAGCCTAGCCCATAGGATTACCCTGGCATTGTGCCACCCAACCTTAGTACACCGATCCCAGATTCCATGTAAAAATGGGAAAATGGGGCTTGATGACAATGACTTAAGCAAGATCAGTACTCATTCTAGTTTTTGTATCAAAATACATTTAGCTGTAACAACTTTCTATTTCAAAGAAATCTCAGTCAAGTTAAAGTCCATACAGCTGCAGCAAATTGTCACTAGTTCAGGTACAAAGTTTAGTTTACTGCATCCAGTCTTTCTAACACATTTGTTTGTACAGTTATTGCCAGACCACTAACTCAAATATTTAATCTGTCCTTTACTTCTGATATTGCCCCAATTCAATTCAAGTATGTCACCATAATCCCTCTTTCTAAAATTCAACTAAGATTATAAACCAATATCTAACATATGTTTTATTAATAAACTGAAAAAGAATTATATAAACAACACTTCAGTTACATAAATTCTTATGGTCTGTTTTTTGACCAGTAACTTGGATTCTAAAATGGTTTCAGTACTATTGTAGCATTTTACACAGTTAGTAACAAAATTATAAAAGCATGAATGATGGCCTTGTCACTGCAGGATTCTTCATTGACATAACAGCCTTTGAAACTGTTGAATATGCTCTTGTTGAGAAAACTACAAAGACTTACCTTTTCGGCAGACACAATCCTATCATTCTAAAATGTCCTAAATGATAGAACCTCTCGGGTACACTCTAACATCTCCCTCACTAGTGCCATAACCCTAAAGATAGGAGTTCCACAAGGCTCAGTCCTGCGGCCTCACTTATTCTCTGTCTTCATAAATGACCTCACCTATGACTTCACACACCTTAATGCAGTGTTCTACACTGTTGATATCTTACAATTTGAATCCAATAAATTCCATCTGGCCCTCCAACAAAACTTACAAAGGAGATTCTGCTTTCTCTGGTCTTGGACAGCTCAAAACAGGCTATCAGTTCCACCAAGTTCAGCATTATGCTTTTTGGCACTACTCAAAAATTAAAAACATTCCCATCTATAATCTTAAAGGACAAGTTAAAAAACATCCTCCCTGCTGTCCCTGAACAAAAATATTTTGGTTCTTTTGGACCAGTCCTTGTCATTCCTCCCCCACCCTATAGACAACATTATTAACAAAACTCTGGCGTAAATTAAACACTGTTAATGAAATTCTCAACTTCTATCCCCGGCTGCATTCAAAAATATTGCCAGAAGTGTACTGATTCCAGAACTCAAACACACCCTTCTCCTCTTATGCCTCCATTCACTCACCAACACTCTAAAAATCCAGGTATCAGAAAACAATATCTGGAGATTTGTACTGCCCACTGGAAATCAAACATATCACTTTGATGTATTACACAAATGCACTTGACTACCTGTTCAGTGCAGAACAATTTTATCATGTAATTTACTACCATGCAAATCGATCAATTTAGGTCAATACCCCCCCCCCCCCGCATGCAAAAAAATTCCCTATCAATCACAGAACCGAACTTCAGTCTAAGAGCTACCCTTGAAACTAGTATTATGCTAGCCAGAGTATGCTTCATGATAACTATAAGCAAGAAAGCCTTTTGCAAACTCATGACAGTCACCTGGAACAATAAAAGTGAACAAATGGTGAAATCAGGTTTCAAAACAAACTTGGGGTGTTCAAAGTTAAACATAATGAGCACCTGTAGGAAGAATGCGCTTGCAAATGCTTCTGTGATGCAGGCTAGCAATGTTGATTTCATTGCATGCTCACAATTTTGCCTGTTCAAAGACAACTAGTTATGAACTATTGAATCACTGCTGAACTATTGAATCACTGTAAATATGTAATACATTATACTCTGCTATAATGTTGTACAGATGCAAATAATTAACTCTTTCTTCTAACCTGTTTAATGTAATTTTGCATAATTATGCTTTCATTCTATTTTTGCTTTATTGTACAATTTGAGAGTGTAAGGGCTCTTCCTAAATGAGCCACACAAACTGCACTTATTGGACTCCATAGCACACTAAACAAAATCAACTATCATTTTTGCCTGTTATAGTACCTCTTCCATGACCCTGTAAGTTCATGTTTGGTTCCTAAATGTCATGGATGAAATTCCATTAAATAAGAATTCCATCATCCTAGGAGACTTAAACTACCCATCATTTGACTGGAGTGCCTATACCACTTACACAGGATATGCTCAAATGTTTTAAGACCTAATAAATAAAAATTAAATGGACCAGATTGTTACTAGCTCAGCTAGAAGACAAAATATTCTTCATCTGACAGTTGTGTACAACACCCAGAGTAACTCTGTCCTCGATTAAGTCAGACCATAAGCTAGTAACCTTTCCCCCTCAAACTATCTAAACTTTCAGAAACCAATAGAACAGACATCAAAGACCTCAGGGACACAAATCTCTTCAAATTCTATGATCATATCTTGAAAATTCACTTACAATAATATCACACCAGGCATTGCCTTAACAGATAGCTTCACCAAAGAGTTTTATACCTACATAAATAAATGTATAAAAGTGGCAGTCCAATTCATATCCAAATATGATGGGAAATTCAAAAGCAAACCATCCTGATGGTCCACTGAAATAAATGAATTCAACAATAAAAGGAAAACAATCATTAGAGTATACAGCAGATTTAAAGACCCCCCCCCCCCAAGTTAAGAAAACTATTAGGAATTCGACTAAGAATGTTAAAAAGATTATTAAATCTACTAAGGCAACCCATGAGCTCAGGTTGGCATCTGAAACCATAGACAATTAAAATTATTTTTTAATTATGTTAGAAAACTAAGAAATGACACTGAGCAGTGTACAGAACTCATACTAAATGATAAAACCTACTCATACCTGTTTGACATTGATAATATCCTAGTAAATAAATTTACTGCAAATTCACTCATGAGAAGACTATCCAAAGCTCTACAGTCCCTATAGCTCTCAAACTCCTCACTGTTAATAAAGAATGTGTACTGAAAGTGCTGTCCAAGGCTAAGAACACTTCCTCTGTGAGATCAAATAATGCACCCAGCTGTTTGATAAATAGTACTAAACGCACTCTGGTGGGATCTTATTTATTTATTTATTTATTTATACTTTGTTGACTGGGTTGGTCTTGTTAGGTTAGTAGCCTCTTTTCATGGGAGAAAAGAGGTGTAGTTATACTACAAGGGGAAATTTGGCCAAGGCATCAGGGAGCCTCCCTTACTCATTAAGAGAGTGTGTGTTCTATTCCTAGAGCAGTGGGGGCTGGGAGAACAGCACCCAAGGAGATCCAAGATGGTAGATTCTGAGGAGCTGTGTCAGAATTTGTTTGTTTCATTGGTAGCAAATGTTCAAAACAATAATGAATGCGTTATTAAAACCCTCCAGTTGGGAGGGTTGCAGGATGATATTTTGGCTGAATTGTTGTTGTACAGCAAGATGTTCAATGGGGTGAAATTATGGACACAATTTAATCGGAGGAATTGGAAGCTATTTTGAGACAAGATTGTCAGACAAAGAAATCATATGCCAAGACTATTAAAGAAACTGTAAGGAAAGTGATGAGGTGATGAGAGATAAACAGAGGAAAAGAAATGTCAACAACAAAGGAACTTCATGGTAAGAATTCAGAACAAAGAAGATAAAGAAATGGACAGGTATGACATTGGGATAATTTAATGGTTCCATTGGGAGTGGAGGTTCAGAAGATAAGAGCTTTTATTCTTATTCATAAAGTGACATTTTGTCAGATTACTTTTGAGACTAGTTCTGCTTTGGAAAGTTTTTTTGAAGGAGTATGGGAAGAAAAATAACTGTAATCCACAGAATTTGTAGGTGATTAAAGCATTTCACAGAGAAACAAAAAAAACATATTCAATTTCAAACTGAAGTTGAAAAGGAGACTTTAAAGAGACAGTTAAGCAAACTTTGTAAAGAAATTATGGACATTAGCAAAGTCTATGGTAACATAAGATTATGTCCTGGGGGAGGCAACTGTCATATTGTACTTAAAATGGAGAACAAAAAAAATGTTCATATCACTTTTATGATAAATGTCAAGGGTAACAGAGGTATAATAAAATATTAGGGACAACCAAAAACTTGTTTTTTTTTTTCTTGTGGGAAACATGATCATTTGA
This sequence comes from Protopterus annectens, assembly GCF_019279795.1. NCBI lineage: Eukaryota > Metazoa > Chordata > Ceratodontiformes > Protopteridae > Protopterus > Protopterus annectens. The sequence continues at coordinate 110,947,753 of NC_056742.1, read as the reverse complement.
TAAATAACTGTGATAAGAGGAATGTTATATTTGTGGGGAAACAGGTCATAATGCAAAAAAGTGTGGACTGAAATGTTGTAAATGTAAGAAAATTGGGCATTTATGGATGGATTGTAATCTAGAGACAAAGGACGAATAAGAAGAAAACAAAAATGAGGACAGCACATGAAGAGAAGAAACACTCTCAATAAAATATAAAGAGGAAGAAGGGAAGCAAGATCAGAGTAAAAATACAGATAAGGATAAAGACAAAAGTGAAACAGAAGATAATACAGAGGAGGGTTCAGAAATAAGCAATGAGGATGATATACATTAGAAAATAGTAAAAGGTAAACGAAATTATATTGGCAAAATAATAAGAAACTGAAAAAGAAAGTTTAAAGTATAAGTGTAAAAGAGCCAAAACCAAAGAAAGAAACTCAGTGCCAAACAACACCAAAAGGTAACAACATGAAAAAACTACAACAGAACACTGTAAGAGGTCCATAAAACACCCAGAAGTAAAGGCAAAAATAAACTGTTTATTCCAATACAATCCTTAGCACATTAACTGACTCACTGCTTTTTTGGCACCTATTCACAGGACTTCATCCCAAGTATGAAAACACAGTGAAACAGTTAATGAGATAAGTGTAAAATAGAAAAAGAAAGGAAATGGATAACGCAAATGAGATAATTACTTCAGATTTTCACAGTTTCTGGTAAACTACAACATATTCATACTGACAACTTCAGATTGCTTTCAGTACATATAAATAGTTTCAAAAATATAAGTAGAAGAATAGGCATCCTAAATTGATGTAGTATGTGTGATACTGATGTAAGAATATTGGAAGAGGTAAGATTGTTGATAGAAGAAGAGAGAGATTACAAACAAAGAGATTTTGAGGAGGAAATACAATATGGAATCAAGGAAAGGAACTATGTTCAGGCATAGTTGTACTTTGTAGAAAGTCAATGTACATTTTGAACATAACACTGCAATGATGGGAAGATTAACTGTTTTAAATCTCTAATGGGATTATCAGGTATATCAAATTATAGCACTGTATGCCTATGTTACAAGTAAAGAAAGGCAAATTGTATTTCATAAAATTTTGGATTATGTATTAATTAATAGTAATTAATATGAATATAATATTAACAGGAGATTTTAATTGTGATTTGAGAGGAAGAAAGAAGAAGAGAGGAAATGATGCTAAGGAACATTTTTGAAGTTATAAAAGGTGGCAATTAAAGATTTGGAATAATTTGTGGACATATAGTTGAGGTATATATATATATATATATATATATATATATATATATATATATATATATATATATATCTTACAATGTTTAAATATAGCTAAGGGAGTGATACTTACAGCAGGTTTTTCAGATCACCCAGCCATATGATTACAAAAGAAAATAAAGAGTATATCAGACTGAGAAAAAGAATAAAAAGAACAAACGAGAAATTATGGGATGAAAATGGGAAAAAAAGTAAGTGTACATTTATGGAAATATTACATTTCCACTATAGTGTGTTATAAAAACTGGTGTGAGTGGTAGTTAGCTTTGAAAGAAAAATATGAAAATGTGTTTTAGAATGGCAGCCAATTGTAAGAAAAATAGAAAAGAATAAATTATAAACCAATGTGCATGGATGCTTTAAATGATTTAGAAAGGAATGATAATGAATATTATGTGATAGAATGGAGAATTTAAGAAAATAATCAACAGAAAACTAAATAATTATCTTTTAAGCAAATATATCATTTACAATGTGTAAAAGAAGAGGTTTTTGAGTAGCACAGTTAAGGAGAATGCTAGTATAATCAGAGAAATGAAAGATGATAGAGGAGAGGTAAGAAGGTCTCAGCAACAAATTATGAATATTGTAATAAATTATGCAAAAAAAATGTTTCAAGACAGAAAAAAATGCAAAAAAGAACAGCGTGTTAAAAATATACAGAACAAGAAAACTAGGAATTGGAAAATGAAATTTCCTTATATGAATTAGATAAAGTACTTAGACAAGTTAGTTTATACTAAGTTTCAGGCTCAGATGAAAAAGGATAGTATTTTTATAAGAATTTTACAGACAGAAAAAATACTAAAAAGTTATGAATGTATGGTTAAATGAAGGCTTTATGAATAAAGAGTTATGCAGTGGTATACTTAAATTTGTATGGAAAAAGGAAGATAAAAATAAAATTGAAAATTGGAGACCTATAATATTGAACAATACAGATTATAAAATTGTTATGGAAATAATTCAGGATAGAACAGAAAGTAAAATGAAGAGTATTATGGAACATATCATATATAGTTTAAATGGAAAAGGATGTTATGAATTATAATTCATAGTAAGGGAAATTGTAGTTGATATTATAAACAGAGCTAATAAGACCAATATCATGATAGGAGATGTAAATAAAGCTTTTGATAAGTATGACATGAACTTTCATGGATAATTATAGAAGAGTATAACATTAGTAAGAACATTAAGAATGTATGTGCTCTGCATAAACAAAAATAAAGTAAGAATTTTAGTGAATGGATGATTCAGCAAAGAAATAGGTATAAAGAATTGCATTAATTAGAGATGTCCTATAAGTAGTATATTATTTGCATTAGTTAAGAATATATTAGAGCTGTAAATTTCCACATGAGAAGTGCTGCTTATATTACTAATAAAGGGATGAAAATCCCAGTCATGTTTACTATGCAGCTGATATTATATTGATTATGACAAACAAAGTCTGGATGAAAGATGTTATATGTTATATACATCAGTGCTTAAATAGGATAGACATAATAATAATAAAGAAAAAAGTAAAGGACTGGGTGATATAGTAAAGATAGGAGGAGTATATTTCTCGATGAAAGATATTTTTGTGTTAGGAATAAGATTGGGGTAAAAATATAAGCCATGAACAATGGAATATGATACTAGATGAAATAAACTAGCTTTGTTGTTTTTTTGTAAAACATACAAGCTATTTTTTAATTCAAATATTTCCTTTTTGATTAATTCAGATGTACTGGGAAAGATTGTATATTTGTCTAGTATCTATATGTTACCAATAATCTATGAAAAAAGAAATACTACAAGTATTTTTTTTCTTTTATATGGAATTCAGTTTTTAATCCAGTGAAGAGAAGAATTTGATACATTCTACAATGCTATAATTATATATACCTCATTATGCCATTTGAGATCTAAAATAGTTAATCTAACCAAGGAAATGGAGGTTTAAGATGAATAAACCAAACTGTTTATCCTGCTTTTTTTGAAGTTGTATAATATTTTGTTTTGTATAAATAAAAATGAAAAAATAGCAGTAAATTTACTAAATTACAAATATAAGCAGCATTGGAATATGTTCAAAATTTTAAATGAGGAAAAGTATGTTTAAATGAAGTAATGTGATATTATCAAGAACATTTTTTTATGGAAAATAAAAATTGATGAAATAGAAAATGAGAGAAAAGTAGGGTGTAAAAATTTCATAATACAATATTATGTTAATCCTTGGGATGAGCTAGCAAATGAAAAAGTTACAGCTATAAAAGTAAAAAAAAAAGCATACTGTAATAAGCAAAGTAGAATGCCAAGATTTTTAATGGAGATTAGTGATAAATAAATAATCAGTAAAGGGAAATCAGTGAAAGAGTTTGTATATATTATAAAGAAGAAACTACAAATATAAGCAGCATTGGAATATGTTAAAAAATTAAAATGAGGAAAAGTATGTTTAAATGAAGTAATGTGATATTATTAAGAAAAAATATGGAAAATAAAAATTGATGAAATAGAAAATGAGAGGAAAGTGTGGTGTAAAATATCATAATACAATATTATGTTAATCCTTGGGCTGAGCTAGCAAATTAAAAAGTTAAAGCTATAAAACATGTTTTCTTACAATGTATAAGGGTTGAAAAATTGCACAACAATTGTGTAGAGAAAATTTCTTTGAAAATATAAAGGAGGTAAATGACATAAATATGGATATGACTATGTATAGATATAGCCATAAAATTAAGGAATACGTTAGTAAATTAAATAAAAGATGATTTTATGTTGTGCAGACTATTTTGAATAAAAGGCTAAATGAAATCATGTTTAATGGCAAATGGACACTAGCAGTAAGTTTAAGAAAAATTAGATGGTGGTTATGGAAAAAGGAATGGGGTCAAATATGATAATGAAGATAGAATTTTAACATACTGAAAAGTAAGAAATCTATGAGTGTATGACAGTAATGGAAAGGAATGAAAACTTGTACACTATATAAATTTGTAAATATGTAAATACACGAGTTTGTAAATAGTATTGTATATAATGTTTTTAAATAAAGAACGCCTACTCTTTTTAATAGGTGCCATGGGTTTTTTTATATTCACGCAAGCTACCACCAACTCAGGCAGATGAGACCTAGTTTTAATGTTTAATCTGAAGGATGTTAAACTCAGGAGTGCAGCACTACTTTATGCTGCACTGCAGAGTCAACAACTGATATACATGGTGTAGGAGTAGAACACACAGCCATCTGCACCAAAGGTGAGTGTGCAACCTGTTGTGCCACTGACAGTGCTGTTGCATAAGCTGATTAGCACCACTGATACATAAGCTAATTAAACTGGGCCTGACTACAGGGTCAGTCAGTATGGCATGCAGAACTGTTGTTGACACTCTTTATACAAGGCCCTACTACTGACCTCAGAAAGTATAAGACCATCAGCCTGATGAATCCCACTTGTAAGCTGTGGAAAGCATTATAACAGACTTGATTAGGTACTAGATTTTCCTAACTTACTCCTGATGTACTACATTATGTAATAGTGTGTATAGTGTGTGGATGTACAATATGGAGTGGCGAAGAAGACACTCCTGTCCTCATGGTGATGTGCTTTCTATGCCCTCTACACTTCTGTCAGAGTGTTATCCCATCTACTCCTGGTGTTTTCTGTTCACAAGAATGGTATTTCCTTAAATATCATTTAATGAATCAGTATAAATCTATCATATTAAAGGCTTCATCACTCTGTGCTTTGGAGCTAACATACACAAAGAAATACTGTATTGTATCATCAGGTATACATACTTTATGATGTCACAGGAATGTATGCATGTATTTGTTTCCTTTTGTAATTATTTTCATTTGTTAACTGGAATTGAACACTAATCCCAAAGGACCATTTTCAATGTCAACCATGGACAGTGTAATAGAAGATAACAAAGTTGACATTTTTGAAAGGATACATGCATAATGATCAGTAATGAATGATACTCTACAAGCAAACAATCAGCATTTTAACTAAAAACAACTATTACTAAGATAAACACTATATGAATTTAAATTGTAAGACAAGTTACATAACTGGATGAAAATGCAGCAGACACAGTAGCTATTCATTATCTACAATATACAATAAGGTGTACAAAGGGAGGAATGGTAGAAGACAGGGAAACTTTAAAGAACAGTGGAAGGAAGACAGGAAGGTTGAGAAAGGAGGGGTGTAGAGGTAATAGTTTAGTGGTAGAGTAACAGAATGTAGAATAAAGAAATTGAGACAATAGAGAGAAGGTTTAGGTTATGCAACAGCCCTTCAGGAGGCTTCACACTTTGAATATTTTTAAGTTTGCTACAGAAGGCTTGCAAGAAGGGAGTCACTGTATGTTTAGTGGGAAGGTTTCCCAAATGCAGGGGACTAGTACTTACTTGTGATCTTAGTTTATAAGTCATGTATTGTTTAGTTAATCTGATGGCAAAAGCGGAAGATATGTAAGTTTAAGCATTTATAATTGAGGGAGGTGAGGAGTAGAGTGTACCTTTGTTTAAACGGAAACTCATCTTTTTAAAGACATTGTAGTAATGATTCCTTTTGAGAGTTAGGGAGATACTTCTACAGATATTGTGAGCTATTGATTGGAGGGATGCCAGATTGCTCTTAGAAACACTGGCTATGGATGGAAGATCATATTCTAGTTGAACTCTCAGAATCCCTTTCTTTGTCACTGCCCTGGTACGAGGGGAGAGAAAATGAAAGATGTTTCTTGGACCAAAAAATGTCAAGGTGACTTTTGATTTGGTAGAAGAGACTAAAATGTTTAAAGTTTATGTTTTGGTTAAGCTAGATTCCTTGGTATTTGAACTGAGTGGTTGTTTCTAAGGATAGTTGTTTTCTAAGCTGCATGGCCATTCATTGGGGACAGTGGAAAGCTGTTTGGTGCCAAAGATCATAGATTTTCTCTTCTTGGTATTAAGTATATTTTTATTTTTGAGTACCAGTTAAAGAGGAGGGAACAGTCTTCTTCATGTTCTGTTTTGATGGTAAAATGGAAATGGTTGACTCAGTAGATGACCATGTCTTCTGCATAAACAGATTATAAACCTATTTTCTATTAACTGAAATATCCTAAAATTCCTACACTTAGAGGATGATGTAAATGAATTCAATATGACTTTCCTAAATATCCTAAATAGCCTTGCATCGCCTAGAAGGAAGAGACTAAAATCAAATAATGCAATTTGGCTATCCAGAAAGAGTAGAATGCTAGGAGAATATAAAGGAAAATACAAAGCAACAGATGGAAAGTAGCTAAATGAACCCAAGTACTCCAAACAAAATCCAAAAAATAAAACAAATAACCAAGGTTCAACCGTCAGCAGTAAAATTTAACTTACAAGATTTCGAGTACAAACTCTTTATCAAATACATGTAGATTATTTGTTTTATTTTTTGCAATATAAAGAAAAGGTGTGGAAAGAATGGCAAAAATATAAAACATCACAATGTCTCGAAAACTTTGGCATGTTCTGCAACCATACTAAAAATAAAATAAATGAAGCAAAAAACTATATTTTCACAACAATAGTACACACAACTCTAAAAGGTCTGGAAACCATTAAAGAAGTCTTACATTCCAGCCAAAATTTCATCCCTAACTCCTCTCTGAATAACTCACTACTTGAAACTTCAATAGAATTCAGCTCTTATTTCATAGATAGTGTAGTGTCCCAAACCAAGGATTCCCCACCGTCCAATCCCAAATGTGCTCAACAGCCACATATCACCATATCCACTTTCTCCTTCAAACATGTGTCCACATCTTACATAAAACTACTGTTAAACTCAAACCATGCGCTACTTCAGCTGATGATCTTCCAAGTGAGTACCTTAGCATTGCCTATCCTGATTCAGTCCTTATAAATAGGTCAGTCCAGGAATCCCAGGTTTCCTCTCTCTGAAAAAAAATCATATATTATAAGGAAATTCACCAGACATCACTAACGTTATACCTATATCCATCTTATCCCCTCTCTCCAAAATTCTTGAAAAATGTATTTAAAAACAATTGCTAAACTACCTCCTACAGGAAGAACTCCTATCCTCCACACAACATGGCTTCTCTCCTTCCCATAGTATTAACACTGCACTTCTAACCTATATAGATACTGACAATAAAGCTAGAGATAACAACAAAGTAGTCTTCTTATTATTTCGAGACTTGTCTAAAGCCTTTGACAGAGATTGTCACAGCAAACTTCTCCTTCAAATAGCCTCACTAGGTCTATCTCAGCAAGCCCTTCTATAATTCAAAAGATAGTTGTCTAATTAATAGCAGTCAGTAAAGTAGCAATCCACCCTCCCTCCATACCACCCAGTCGTGTACCACAAGGCTCTATCCTTGGCCCTTCCTCTTTAACATTCTCACCAACACCATCCACACATCCACACAACAGGCCTCCCTAATACAGTATGCTGATGACTCCACACTAATATGCATATCACACAACCTGGTATAGCTCCAAAAATTACTCGGGAAGCTTTACCTACCACTAAAACCTACCTACCACTAAAACTGCTTATTTTTTCTCCAACTCCATCTCTCATGGAAAAACAAAGGGCCAGATTTAACAACTGTACACTAAGCGCATGCAATCTGTATTCAAGAACATCCCTACCATATTTTCTGTGTTGTTTATTTACTCAGAAGGATTACACTACATGTAGACATAGTCTACACATTGTGGTAACCTTTATGACTCCCTCTCAATATTTAAGGTTTCAAGGAAATCATTAGGAAAACTAAAATTAGAAGGAAGAAGGCAGGAGTTATACTTATGCTGTCTATTCATTCAGAATGGTGTACACTTGGTATACACTTACTATAGGCATTAATGAATCTGACCTAAAATGCTAAATCTCCTCTCTTAATAATACAACCATTGAAATCACTTCTCTTAGCAAATTATTAGGGATGATAATGGATGATAATCTTAAATTTGACCTGCATATATAAAATTGCATAAAATGTACTGTCCAAAAACTAGGGATGCTTTATAGAGCCAAAAACCTTTTCACCAACACAACTAAAACTACACTTGCCACTGCTTATCTCCTCCTCTCACTACTTTATGCTGCTCCCATCCTTACTAACCTCCAGGCATCATAAGGAAAGCTTGAACAATGCTATAATAAAGTGGCTGAATCTGCAGCAAATACCCCTTTCAGAACCCACTACTGTATAGCACTAAAAAGCCTAAATTGGTTAGAACTACCCCAAATGATGTAAAGTTCACCGAATCTACAGACATTGCCAACATACTGGCTGACAGGTTCAGTGCAAATTCCCCCCCCCCCCCAAAAAGGAAAAATATCTATACCAGAGGATTGTAGCATCCCAAACATCTCTAATGCTCAGGTAAAAACAGCTCTCTCCAAGGCAAAAAACACAGCATCCATGGGACCAGATGGTGTCCCCGGTTGTGTTCTCCATGAGCTCATTGAGGAATTAAACCCGCAGTTACTGCAGCTGTTTAATCTTAGCCTCACCTCAGGATACGTACCCAAGGAATGGCGTACGGCTACTGTGGTCCCATTGCACAAAGGTGGTGCCTCCACCGACCCTGGAAACTACCATCCCATCAGCTTGACAAGTCTGGTCTGCAAAGCTATGGAGAGGATCATTATGGAACTCATAAATAAAGACATAGGGGACCTGCAGACATTGGATCAAACCCAATTTGGCTTTGTCAAGGGTAGATCATGCCTTTTAAACTTGGTTGACTTTTTCGAAACAGTCACCAAGGCCATTGATGAGGGCAAGGCGGTCCACACAGCCTACCTTGACTTGGCAAAGGACTTTGACACGATACCCCACTCGGGCATCATAGAAAAACTCACCAGCTTAAATGTAAACCCATACGTCACAAGATGGGTTGCAAACCGGCTAAGTGACAGAACCCACAGGGTTAAAGTTGCTGGCGCCATGTCAGATTCCAAACCTGTCACAAGTGGTGTCCCACATGGCTCTGTCCTGGGTCCACTCTTGTTTGGCATCTACTTTTCAGAAGTTCAGGCAAACACAGGAGGATTATGGCTGACAAAGTTTGCAGATGACTGCAAACTAGGCGCCATAGTTGAAAACACATCAGACACAGATATCCTTCAGAAGGGTCTCATAGAAACGGATAACTGGTGCCAAAGCCATGGCCTAAAGTTAAACGCTAAAAAATGCATAGTCATACCCTTTGGGAAAAACAAGGTTACCCCTAGCTACCATATAGGTGGCAATCCACTAAGCACAGAAGAAGTTATCAGGGACCTGGGGACTCAGGTTGATAGTAACCTTTCATTTGACACCCACGTAGCCAAAGTAGTTAGAAAGACCTTCTACATTGCCCACCTGATCATGAAGGGTTTCACATCTAGGTCAAGGGAAGTCATCATCCCCCTGTACTCATCACTCATCAGACCGATGATTGAGTATAACGCCCCATTTGGAATGTACCTGACCCGACACCTGCAGCAATTGGAAAGGCCCCAAAAGTTCCTCACCAAAAGGATAAAGGGTCTCAAAAATATGTCCTATGCTGCCCGACTGAAGAAGCTCCAGCTCTACTCAGTCGCTTATCACCTACTCAGAGGTGACCTGTGCCTGACTTACAAGGCCATGTCCAACCCGGAATTAATGAACATGCTTCACCTCAAAAAATCTAAGTCCATCAGATCCACAAGAGCACGAGACTTAAACCTTGACACGGCCATAAATAGGACGTGCTGGAGGGACAGATTCATCACCCAGAGGCTCCCTATGCTGTGGAACAAAATCCCGGTACATGTGAGGCGAAGCACCTCGCTGGCCTTGTTCAAGAGAAATCTTGACCAATGGATGGGAGACCGCAGGTATACCCCAGGGATTACATCAGTGTCACTGCTTGACAGAGGCACAGCAAAATAATGGGTATAATATCCTTCAATCTAAAGGGGTGGCGTAAGCCAAAAAACTCTGGGCTAGGCTTATAAATGCCCTAGGGCAGATAGCCTAGTATGAACCTATGAACCTATGAACCTATTAGCTGACAGATATACAGCTTTGTTCCACCTATACAGTTAGCCAGCATCTATATGCTTGTCTGGCACTAAATGCAACTCTATACAAATATATTCCAACTTGGTAGTTATAATCCAATGAACAAAAATTTCTCTATGTCCAGAAATCTCTCAAATCTGCTTGCCATGGTCTATACTCATACCATGTTGCTAAGGCCTGGAACTCCTTATCTATATCTATCAGGTCAAACCCTCCCTCCAGTCCTTTAAAACCATTCTAAAAGACTTCTAAACCAAGATCTAGTTCTATTCTTGATCCGCTATATCCCTGACACTGCCTTACTCTCCCTTCTTTGTTCACTTCCTAAATTCAATCAATTTCTCTCCCCTGACCCCCTATCTAACTATACTATAACCCACCTTTTTTCTGACTACATATTGCAATTCCTGTATGTATTAAAGCTAACTTTACCTTTAACTTCTAAAAACTTGCTAAATTTTCTCTAATAATTAAATCATTGTCATACAAGTTGAATCTGTTTTTAACCAATGTTGTCACATTACGTTTAATTTGGTGTAATTATTCAAACTGTAGATATTTTGTAATAGTTTTGAAGCTTGTAAAATTATTGTTCTCAAAATGTTTTTGTAATCCTTTGGACCCTTTCTCCCCAGGCCTCTGCCAAAAATGAGCAGTTTCCCAGTCAGACTTTTGCGGTAATCAAATTTCAATAAATTAATAAATATAGAACAATATTGAGCTGTATAAGGCCCACAGGTAATGATTAATAAATAGGAAGAAAAGTACAGAGAATGAGATGGGTCCTTGATGTACTCCTTTGATTAGGGATGGGCACTAAAGCCTCTGCTGATCTGGAGGTTTCTAAATCACAAAAGAAATTCATGCTGATTCCAACTGAGCCATGGCAGTTTTAATAGAAGTTGATGGACCAGCAAGTCAAAGGATTTTGTTGGGTCAATGAAGACAGCACTGGTTTAAAGTCTCTTGCACATGTTGATCATGGGAATTTGCCTTTTCCCCACTTTTGTGTGATCACATGGTTGGTATACATCAGTTGCTGGCAGTATGGGGGATGCAGGAGGGCTTTTCTTCCTGCTTAAAATAGGGTTGTGTTTGCTGTGTAGGAAAACCCAGAAAAAGTTCAGTGCTAGAATTCCAATTTCTATCAAAGACATAAGGAATACCAATAACTCTGGTAGTAAACATAAAAATTCTAAGGACTCACTCCAGTTTATCATTCTGGCTTTCCTTGTATTCAATGACAGTGTCATAAGAGAAATAGAGAATGATTTACTGTTACATGAAGCTAAATGTCAGTGTATATAAGGTATTATTGAATGTCTTTTGAACTGGCTGTTCTACTGCTTGTTGAGTTACAAGTCCCGGAAGAATTTCTTTCAGGAGATTTCTCCCTTCTTTGTGTCTGTGAGTATGGAGCTGGTGCATATATGTTTGAGAGGCGAGGGAGCTTGTCCCCCATATGTGGGATGTAGTGAGGATTGTTCCACTGGAAAAAAATGTTTACATTTTTTAATGGGGTTGTTATCTTAAGGACTTATGCATGTTTACATTTCTTGTGGGGTTGATATCTTAAGGACTTGTGTACACACTTCCTTGGGGACTTATAACCCAAGAATCATAATGGAAACCTTTGCATTAGTGAACATTTCTGAATGAAATCACATCTGGAAAAAAAGTGCATTTAAGAAAAACTGAGATAATACTGTGTCAAAGGAATAATGACTAAAATAATGAGATGATGTAACAGGTAGGTCTTGATTATTTTGTAGAAAATTAGTTTTTTTTGGTGTATTTCATGTTTTGAATCTGATGAAGTACTACACTGTATCAGCACAGGGGATAGGTCTGAGAAATTACTGCAGAAGGTGTGTGTGAAGAAGCAAGTTGAGAAATAGGGTGCTATTCATAGTCGTAATATATATGTACAGTGAGTATGCGTGCTGCTTGCACACATGTGCAAACAAGGTACATTTCAGACACGCAAGCTGTGCCAAAGCACAACAGTTCAAAGATAATTCACAAATATATGCAAATGGAAAATGTTTGAAAAATCTGCGACTTTCATATGTAAATGTGCCTCTTTTGCCACCTTTTGTCATTTGTAGTTGCTTTTTCATGTACAACACACAAATGGGTTATTAAAACATATCTATGTCATTTTCTATTCACTTTTCAGTCCAAGAAGATGCTCAGTTTATTTCCCAACTTAAGTTGCTTGTCTTGGATAAACTGAAACCTGAAGCACTGATGGTCCTTGCTGGCTCAGAAGAAGAAGAAGAAGAAGATATAGGTAAAGCATAACTCAGCTTAACTTTGCTGAAATGGAGTTACTGGATAGGTTTGGAGTGGATGGGAATAGAATAAGAGGTTTGCTGAGATTCTATGGCCTACAAACAGGGAACTGGAAGAAACCATGACCTTCCTATACCAAGCTATGTATAGCTCTCACTATACTTGGCATGGGGGCCTATCAGAGACAGACAAAGAACACATTGGTTTTCTCATAGGCTTCTGTCTTGAGGATACTGCAGTTCTTCAATGTACTCATAGGTTCATAGGTTGGTACTAGGCTATCGGCCCTAGGGCCTATACAAGCCTAGCCATAACAAATCCATGGCTGCTTCTTCCCACAATATTTACTTCCCTTTACTATTTACTCTTCACACATGTGGATGAGAGCTCGATTTCCCAGTGTTACCACAGGACCCAGCCAGTAATATGCATGCCTTCTACAGAATGCTGCACTTTCTTGAGGTGCTTGGTACAATAGATTACAGCTACGTTGCTTTGAGGGTCCCATCTAGTACTGAAAAAGTAAGGTCTATTATTCTATCAACTGCTTGGTAGTGTGTGATACACAGAGGTGCATCATGAACATGTCAGCCCAGAGTCCTGGTAGGGACCATGATTCTCACATTTGGTACACAAGCTCGATGTACAGCCTTTTCCTCTTAGTTTAATTTCTTTAAGTGTTTTGTGTTGTGTTCTAATAACATTACAGGACTGGACCCCATTCCTAAGTCAGGATATGGTTATAGTTCATGAAATTAGTATGGTTTCAGGGCTTGATGTTAGCCAAGAGTGCTCTTCTTAGCACTTGCTATGTCGCCAGAATTAACTCCTTCTGCAGTTCATATGGGGTTACATGTATTTGTAACATATTTAGCTATGATTGTAAATAATTTTTTATTAATCCTGTCACTCCTGCGTATCTTTTTTCACAATGCTCTCATTTCCACTTGCAAATCCTGGTATTTTATCACTTTGTATCTCTCTGTACATAAAACATTGTAATTACTGGATGCAGCAATTTCAATGATTAATGCTACTTTTGTCTTTTTTCTTGGACTACTGTATTTAGTTTTCTTGCATCTATTTTTAAATGTTGGTAATAGCTGATCTCATGTGATATAAACTTCATCTTTTGGTTCATGTTTCCAATGCTTTTCAGCTACTGTTATATTGTAGTGTTTGCACAATCCCCAATGCAATATTTTTGCCATGTTATTGTCCCTTTTGGTATACAGACCCTCTGCCATGAGTGAATCACACCCTGCAATGAATTGTCCAACTGTTTCAAGTTTTGTCTCTTTCTCCCATTTTTTAATAGACTTTGCAAACCAATGTGTACAAAGTCCACTATCCTGAGTTGCCATTATTAGCCTTTCATCTTTTGGTTTCAATTCACCTCTTCTTAACCATTCCTGCATCAACTCTTGGTCAACATGAGGTTGTTCCAGAAGATATCTATACTTGCCACTATATTTGTGGACTTTCCAGTTTTCTTTCCTCCTTGTATGAACCTTTTCCTTTGTTTTTTTTTTTATCACTTTTGGTTGCTGTATGATTTTTGTCTTTTTCTGGTTTGATTTCCACTCCCCCTTTATTCCAAATGCTTCTGCTAAATTAAGCAAAGATGTCATCTTAGACTTCGTCTTGTCATGCTTTAAAACTTTCACTATGTTTGGATCTGAAGAGTTTAGCAGACATATATGCAGTCCAACAATTGCAGATCTATACATGTAGCCAATTTCAAGTAGCCCATACCTCTTTTAGAGTAAGGAATATATATAATCTTGGTATACACTGATTGTTATGTCATTTTATAAGCATGAAACATATTTCTTGTTGCTGTGTCCAGTTGATTCAATTTTATTTGGATCAGGCAGTCACACCAAACCTGTAAGTTAGAACAGGAAGAGCAAATTGGACAGTATAAGAAACCATGACAACAGACCAGAAGAAAGTAGCTACAATTGCAGAATGGTCAGAGAGAAAGATTACCATGGTTCAGACACTTGCAGGAAAGTAGAAGATTTGTGAGAGAATCAAGAAGGCAAGAAGAAATATGGATATCCAGCAAACGGATGGATTGTGTGAGAGAAGGCCTGTGATAGTCGGACATGACTGTCGAGGAAGATAGGAGAGAGGACTGAATTGAGAGAAGTAGTGAAGTTGATGTGACACAGACCTTATGTAGAAAAATGGGAAAAAGAGGGCTGTTAAAGATGATGATGATGATGATGATATGTATAATGCTCAGTGGTCAGCCTCACAAGTGCTAGTTATACTGGCTGACTTTACATGAGCAGCAAAAGGAAAGGGTGTCATGTAATACATCGAGGACTATACTCTGAGTAACTGACTGCTGTGTTACTGAAGTTGTTTTTACTTGTTAAAGGAAATGTATTTTGTTTTCCATCATAAAATGTGTTATTTTTGCAGCTGCTCTTTCTTTTATGTCGCTTTCATTTCTATCAGGAAGAAGAAGTAAATGCAAGGTTTCCCTTGTGAAGCACAAGTACACTTATTTACAAAGTATCTTCTTGGTGAGCAACTTCTGTACTACTGATGTTGAATACTTCACTTACCTTTGGAAGTTTTCAAACACAATATCCCCCAAAGACAGTGCTGGTAATGGTCCCAGAGACAGTGAATATTCACTAGCTTCTGGGCCTAATGCTGATGCTATGCACAATATCCCCCAAAGATGGTGCTGGCGATGGTCCAAGAAACTGTGAGTAACTGCTAGTTTGTGGGCCTAGTGCTGACGTCATACAAAATATCCCCCAAAGATAGTGCTGGTAATGGTCCTAGAGATAGTGAGTATTCGCTAGCTTGTGGACCTAATGTTGATACCATACACAATATCCCCCAAAGATGGTGCTAGCGATAGTCCCAGAAACTATGAGTAACTGCTAGTTTGTGGGCCTAGTGCTGACATCACACTCAATATCCCCCAAAGGTAGTGCTGGTAATGGTCCCAGAGACTGTGAGTAACTGCTAGCTTGTGGGCCTAGTGCTGACGTCATACACAATATCCCCCAAAGATAGTGTTGGCGATGGTCCCAGAGATTGTGAGTAATCCCTAGCTTGTGCGGCTAGTGCTAACATCATACACAAAACCCCCCAAAGATATTCCCAGAGATTTTGAGTAACTGCTAGCTTGTAGGCCTAGTGCTGACATCATACACAATATCCCCTATGTTGCAATGATAATGGGATCTACTGGATGCAGGAAACCTCTTGATATTGACCTAACAGTGCTGCAGAACCTATCCCTTGACTGAGAGTTCCTATCCTGTGATGGGGAAGCCTGACAAGGCCTACCTTCCTTCTTCTTGGGTGAATCCACATGAATGCTGCAGCACTATTTTTTGGGATACTCATAGTCCACCGTGCATTCCCTCATTCAAGGTGTCCCCAGTGTGTATTTGTTAAGTCCTTACTAGTATACTAATGGAGACTGACATGGATGGCATGAGTGCAACCATGCCATGCATGAGGATCATGACTGAATTGTCTCTAGCCTCCATAATTCTCATGCACTGGTGAATTTCCTCTCATATACCATATGCTATTCCAACCGTCTCTACCCGACTCTTAGTGGTAGTAGCCTGGGGCTGAAATATGTCATGGTCCATCTGCTACTGGGCACACAAGGCCTTGAGTATCTCCAGAGCTAGCTGTGGGAGATATCTTTGCCTGTCACCTCTGTGTACAGGCATAACAGTGGATACTGCTACCTTACAAAGGGTTCTCTCTTCATCAAGGCATTCAGGCTGAGCACAAGAAACATGTGTTCAGCTACATGGCCCCTCCTAGTTGTAATGTAATTTTAGCATCATGCTGAGTGTGTGAGCCTATGATACTGCCTATGGAATTTTATACCTATTGTGAGGGGGGCTACCAATATGCCTTGTGGCTGTGTACCACTATCCTGAAGCTATGCATTACATAGAATGAGAGTAATGGCAGCATCAGCAACAGCCATTCTGGTGTCTGCATCAGTTGCTGTACTGCAACACAGTATGCCACTGTTTCTGCTGGTGACCCTGTTAGGAAATATGCAATGATATGGTTAATGTGACTTATAACAGACATATGACTTCCTAATAAAGATATGATGTCCATACTTACCATTCATCGTCTGCAGAGGTGGTGCTACAGCTGATGTTGATGGAGTATCTTGTAAGGAAACATAATTACCATAAAATGTACATCCACCCTGAAATTAGTAATGTCAGTGAATTATTGACCTTCTGCACTGCCTAGGTATGGATGTTGGATATGTCTGAAAGTGTTGGTGTCCACACCACATTAAACGATTCCTGCACCATCCTCTTCTGCATCAATGTCATTGCCCCTTATAGACAGTAGGTATGTCTCATTATTTTATTTTATTTATTATTTATTTATTTTACATTTGTTTACTGGGAAAGTCTGACTAGACACAGGTCCATTTTCAGCGGAGGCCCGGGGAGAAAAGCTCCAGAAAAAAAATACATCAAAATACATAAAATACATAAAAATACATAAAACAAATCAAAAATCAAAAAGGATGAATCAAACAACATTTACACACTGGATATCTAGTAATAGCTAGTGAATGGCATAAAATAACATATAACACAACAAAATTAGATAATATTAATACATTGTTTTGTGTGCCAGCTAATACATAGCAATGTCCTAAGATAACATATAACAAAAGATGAGAGAGATTTCAGTCATAGCTAGTAAATATAATAGTGGTATATACTTCTACTGAGTTTCCCACAGTACATACTAAAACATACATATTCCTTATAACAAACACACCCAGATGAGAATACTTTCCCAGTGTGGTAGATGGATTACATAGCTATTTAGACTAGATGGGTATTAGGTTGTTCAGTAATTATTTACCCTGGGGAATCACAGGAGCATAGCCAGGTATTCACATAATGTGCTCTGAGGAGCTTTTTGAATTGAGAGGAGGAACTAATGGAGGTTAAGTTGTAAGGTAGAGCATTCCAAGCTTTGGAAATGGAATAGCTGAAGAGAGATTTCCCTGCCTCATTGTTGTGTTTGATGATGACTAGGTGCTTTTGAGTACTAGATCTTAAAGGACAACTGCACCCACAGATTCAAAAAACATGTTTATTTCATCATGGTTTGGTGTTTCTTACATTTTAACACCACTCTAGGACTATTTAGAGCTTTTTAGATATTTTTATACATAATTTCTGACTCTGACCACATGGGGTCTGGCATTTTGAAATAATTCTGACTATTTAGTCTGCCTATAAGTATCCCAGAATGCAGTGTTTGTCTCCAAAAAAATTGCATCAGATCTGCCATGTTTTCCCTAAAGCTTCTGTCAGTGTACTGATTTTTCAGGCATTCACTGCTGTGTTATAGTCACCTACTTTTGGTTAAAATGTTATCTTTTTCAATGACTACTTCAAACACAAGCAGTGCAAATGCTACAGAACAGAACTGAAAAGTGCATTTTATTGCTCTTTCCTCTTAGAAATGCTAACTTGATTTCTTTTGTGAAGGTTGAAATCTAGTTCTTCAAGGTATCTCCCCTCCCCCTTCACACCTACCTTCCCTAGCTGTCAAAGAGCTAAGGGTAATTTGACCCATTATCTGCATTTGATTGACAGATCACAGCAGGTGACCAGACTAATGTATTGCTTTCTTGTCAGCCTTTCCTTCCTTACAGTGGGAGACTTTTTTTGTTGCACTCCTCCTGTCAAATTTAGAACCAAGCTCCATAGCACTGGGAATAATCACTGTTTTGCAAAGCATCAAACTCCCACTTATTTTTCCTTCCTGTTTGGTTAAATAGCTAACAAATGATGCACTATAAACACAAAATATTTCACAGACTTGCATGACAGCACCCACATGCTTTTTTAAGTGGTAATTTAAGAAAATTATGGTATTGCATACTACTTGTAATCTGATGTAGTGTTGTTAATTAATTGTGACAGACATCTGCTTCTTATCTAAAAACATGCACTTAATGTTTACGCATAGTCATTGCAAATTTATGTTCTTAGTTTTTGCAGCTGTTACTGTGCTTCTGCCTGTACTTTGTCACATATCTGTAGGACTCTTCAGAAAAGTGAGATTATAGTTTGACATTTTTGCTAGGTTAAGAGTGGGCTGGGCAAGGCAGCTCTGACATCACAATGTGGGAGGTCTACTGGCTCTTCTATACAGCATGCAAATCAGGCGGGGATTACATCACTTTGGGGGAGGAAACATCCCAGTAACTAGAGCAAGAGCTCTGGCAGATGTGACATCATTTCAGAGCCAGCTAGAGGTTTTTCAACTTGGTTTTCAAAGTGAAAGTAAAACAGTATGGAAAAGTAGGAAGCCTAACAGGGAAAACAGTTGAGTGAATTAGTTTTTAAAGCTGCATGGGTGATTTATTTTTTGAGGCTATATCAATGAACAGGGACTAAAAGAGACAGCAGTTTGAGCAATCTACTTTAATATCTCGTTGTTGTCCTTTAAAGTTTTTTTGTGGTATAAGGAGTAATTATATTCTGGAGTGCTGGGGTTTTCATTGGGTAGTAATATAGCTTGTGTGCTAATGACAGCTGATTGAGTTTCAGCTGCTGTGGTAGCTCATGCCAGTCAAGTTGTTTGAGAGCTATGCAGTGATGGGTCCTATGTGTGGTCTTGGTAGCAAATTTAGCAAAAAAGATTCAAGTTTGTTTAGGTCAGTTTTGCAGAGGTTGGTTAGTATTAGTTGTGCATAGAGGAGGGCAGATAACAGATGTGTCCTAGCTATAGTGGCTTTAGTTTGTTTAGTAAGAAATTGCTTGTTGAGGTAGAGAAGGCCGAGTTTTTTATGCACCTTCTTGATGGTTCCTGCTATGTGAATGTCAAATCTCTGGTTGCTATCTATTTCCACACCTAATAGTTTGGTGTGGGAGGTAGGGATAATCAAGGTTTTGTTATTGGATGTGATGGAGAAGCTGTCATATGACGGAGGGGATCTACAAGGACTGAAAAGAAGTTTTGTTTTAGTAGGATTTAGGATAAACTGGGAATTAGTAAACCAGGTCTCTGCTAGTGAGAAGGATTTTTGGGTGATGGATTGAAGGTCATGTAGTGTGTGGGCTGTACATATGAGGGTGGTATCATCAGCATATTGTACTACTAAGGCATTGGGTGTGGAGGATGATAGTTGATTGGTGAACAGTGAGAAGTATAGAGGGCTAAGTATGGAGTCCTGAGGGACTCCTAGGGATACAGGCAAGAGAGAGGATAGTTCATTCTGCCATTTTACTGCATGTTGACAACCTGATAGGTAGCTTTTAAACCATGAGATGGAGGGAGTGCTGATGTTTAGGGTGGATAGTGTATTAAGGAGTCTATTATAGTTGACTGTGTCGAAAGCTTTAGAAAGGTCTAAAAAGATGGCAGAAACTAGCTGTCCCTTGTTTCTGTGAAGGTTAACTGTACTGGAAAAGGATACAAGAGCACTTGTGGTGCTATGGAAGGGTCTAAAGTCATACTGATTTTTAGATAATAGGTTGTTTTTTAGTAGGTGGTCCATCAGTTGTGAGTGAACCACTCTTTCTAATATTTTTGATAAAGGTGATAAAATAGCAATTGGTTGATATTTAGTTCTAAGGAGTTACCACCCTTATGCAGTCATATTATGTGGGAGATCTTCCATATAGTGGGTACTTTGGTCTCTACTATTGATCTATTAATTAGAATAGTAACAGGATAGGCTATGACCTCTGTGGCTAGCTGCAGGAATTCTGCTGGTAGATTATCATCAGCCAGGGTTGTTGGTTTAAGGTTATGGAGGAGTTTTAGAATAGATTTGGTTGACACTGGGTGAAGAGTAAATTGACAGATATTATTTTGTATAGTAGTGCTATTTTGGATGGATGGTAAGTCAGGGCAGAAACTCTTACCTTGGGTTTCAGCTAAGGCTTGAACAGTTTCAGTGGAATATTTGTTGAACTGCTTGGGGATATTATCATGTTTGTTAACTGTTGTAGGAGTAGGAGTAGCATATTTACCTGGCTGTAGTTTAGAATGTATAGAGGCCTAAAATTTTTTGGGGTTGTGAATATGTTTTTCTTGGAGATTTTTGTAGTAGTTTGTTTTGTCTAGTTTAATGAGTTTTTTGGCTTTGTTACGGAGCTCAAAGTAGTTTTGTTTTGTTGATTGGGATCTGTTTTCACGGAACTGTGTCCATGCTTTGTCCCTGTCTTTGAGGATGGATTTAGTCATTTTAGTTAGCCATTCTGTGTGGAGTCTGCATGTCCTCCCTGTGGTTGAATGACATTTAAAGACATGCAGGTAGATGCATGTGTGAATGGGTATGCCTTCATTGAAGGTTGGGTGTTGGGCTGGCAACTCGGCTCTGTAAAAAAATCCACTGCTAATCATTAGCAGACCGGAGTTCTGATGTAGCGACCCCTAACCGGGAAAAGCCGGAAGACATTAATTTAGTTAGCCATGGAGCATACTTAGCTTTTTTTCCTAATGATTCTTGTAGGGGAATGATGGTCTAATATTTGTAGGAAAGTTGAGTTAAAGTAGTGGACTGCCTCATCTATAGGAAGTAGTTTGAGTGGTTTCCAATTGCAACATTTTGGGGCCTGTATAAAGTCTTTTGGTTTCAAATTGTTTTTGTTTCTGACTACTCTAAACATTGTCCATTTGATTTGGTGGGTTATTTTTCTTAGGAGGAAGGTAAACTGATTGTCACTATGGCTGTTGGGTAGACAGCCTGCTAGAGATTCATGTGAGGGGTCAGATATGAGAATGCATTCCAGGATGGACTGTTGCTTGGATGTTTTGTCAGTTTTAATGGGGATGAGATAAGCTGGGTAAATCCCTGGAGGTTAATGTGGCTGGATGGGGTCTGGCCAGAGCAGTTATGCCAATCTATATTGAAGTCTCCTAGTAAAATAATTTTTTGAAGTAGGGAGTTACAGATCCATTCTAGTAGGTTTTCCATACTGGTAATGTTGTTACCTGGTGGACAATAGCAGCCTTTAATATTTATGTGTTTATTGGGATTTAGTTTTAGCCTTGTAAGGATGACCTCTGCTTTATCTATGCCCTGTATATTGGTGTTGAGTTGTTCTAGGCTGAGATGATCCTGAAATAGTATTGCTACCCCTCCACCCCTTTTGCCTGTTCTGTCCCTGTGTATATGTTATAACCTGGTGCTGTTATTTCATTGTTATTGATTTCTGGTTTTAGCCAGGTTTCAGTCAGCAATACAATCTCGGGTTTGTAGTGAGCTAGTAGGGCATGGAGTTCATGAACTTTGTTTAAGATACTTCTTACACTTAAGTATAGTAGGAAGAGAGAGCCCTTATGTCTGTGGGTGAGATGAGTAAGGGGGGTTCCAATGAGTACAATGAAAATGCATTATGTCGAATGCCTTTTCGTCGACACATGTAGAGCGAACCAGCAAAACAGCGAAGCGGCTGTTCAGTGAATTCTTTCCCTGGGAAAGAAGTCGCTTGACCGCTTTGTTGTTTTGCCATGTTCTGAAGTGTAGTGTGATCCCTTGTCCTGTATAGCTCCCGAGCGTGATTGTGCAACAGTTACTAACCTTAGGGTTAGGGTGCGGGTTAAGGTAAGTGCATATGTATGAAAGTGTTTACTGTTTTATATTTTGTGTTAGATGTATGGTTGAGTTACATGTGTATGTGTTTTCAGTTGTTTACTTTTGTTTTGTGGGGTGGAATTAGGGATAAGGTAAGTGTGTATTCGTTTGGAACTGTTTATGTAAATGTGCGAGAGTTACTGACCTTAGTGTTAGGGTGCGGTTTAAAGTAAGTGCATATGGTTTAAAATGTTTACTGTTTTTTTTCGTTAAATGTATGGTTGGATTATGTGCATATGTGTATTTAGTTGTTTACTGGTTTTTGGGGGGGTATACTTAGATTGGGTATGTGTGTATGTGTTTGGAAGTGTGTAATGTTTTTTTATGGGTTTTGGAACAGCGATTTCTTTCCATAGGAAAGAAATCACTGTTCTGTGATTCGACATTTTCAGCTTTCGCTGAAAATGTGTCGATGTAACATTGTTCGCTGTTTTTAGCGTTCGATGTTGCAATATAGACCCAGTAAGGGGATCAGGGTCTAGGTTTGGTAGAGCATTTGGACAAAGGTTTGGGTGTATGTCACCACAGGAGGCTAGGTTGTTTAGTAAGTGTAGGTAGTGTTTGTTAATTTTATGGGAAATTATACAATGTTTTTGTGATATATACATTTTGGGTTTACGTGATTGTAATTAGTTTCTAAAGGGTGGACAGTAGAAGGTCCACCACCAGTGTTACTATGGGCAATTGCATTCAGCCTTGCCTTTGCCCTTGCACAGCCCACCATGCCATTAGCTATTTTCCTGCACTGTGCCAGTGAGTGCTTCCTTCCTCTAAAGTGCTGTGTCAGTTACAGCTTGATTTCATGACTTAGTTCACTCTGCTTACTTTAGCATCCTTTTTCAAAAAGATGTTTTCTATACTTTGTGTGTCCATGAGGATGTGGTTTTCCTCAAGTGAAGTTGTCTCCCACTCTTGTCTCATGTGCCTTGTTCCCAGATATTGAAACATATTTTCTCTTAAAATACTTGTCTGTAACTAATTACACAGTCTTACCCTATGTGAGTGCAATCATTTATCTGGCATGATTTATGTACTTGACACTTACTAATTCCCTGTGATCTAATGACTTTTCACTCCCTTTCTATTGTTCGCTGTGTTATACACTGGTCACTTGTGTTATGGGTAAGACTGTGCACATGGAAATGCAGGCCTATAAGACAGTACTGAAAAGAACTGAATAAGTAATTCCTAAGTTATTTATTGATTCAGTTGCAGTAATGTAGGCTGCACTTTGGACCAGAGCATTTTCATTGCCAGGCACTGCAGTCTGCACTAACCAACTTTTTTATACAAACTAAGGTAACATACCTGTCATCCTCTTAGTTTAATAAATCTGGAAAACTCCTAAAATAATGGGAGGACAAAGGCCCAAAAATATGGACAGATTTTAAAAATTGCTCTTATAACCATAAAAAGCTGCTAGAGTAAAATAATTTGTGTTAGCATGCATTTTCTGAAGGATATAAAGTCTGAAACTCAAATGTAAGTCACTATTTAATGATTTCATTTCCCAATGATGTGCCAGAAAGCCACACATTTCATGAGGAACAGACCAAAAATATGAGACAAAAATCTGAACAGATAGAGGGATGTAAGGTAATGAACACAGCAATGAATATGTCACTTCACTCAGCAAAATAATTGCTCATAGAGCTACAGTACTGCAAGATGATTTCCCACTTTGCCAGTAAATCAAAGACTAATCCTGAAGCTGTCACAGTAAAATGCACTGATAACTACTTAGTTGCAATAATTTTATTATTTATTTAACATTTGTTTATTGGGAATTTCCAACTTGGAATGAAGCCAATTTTCAGCAGAGGCCCAGGGAGAAATGCTCCAGATGCATGTCTTTGTGACATAGGAGGAAACGGGAGTATCCGGAGGAAACCTACACAAACGCAGGGAGGACATGTAAACTCTGCACAGAAAGCACCCCAGCCAAAAATCGAACCGGAGAACCTCTTGCTGTGCGGTGACAATGCTACTACTGCACCACTGTGCCATCATTTGGGAATTAGTAACCTACTCAGAATTTTAGTACTTCTCAGAAAGCCTCCTTTGTCATTTCCCTCTGCCAGATTTGATATTTTTTTTCTTTTACCCCAGTTTATCTGATTAGAGAGGTTCCATTTCTGAGCTGGGACAAAGGCAGTACAAAACCAATATACTTTTATGGTAAAAAAAGGATTATAGTATACCAGTCATATTTCCTAACATATTTAAAAACTTGTATGGAGATCTGTTGAAGAAAGTAATGTAGAGAGTGAGGCACTACCTAACTTATAATACTCTTGATGCTGATTACTGAGGTGAAGCACTTCAAGCAGTAAAAACTGAAGAAATTGTTTAACACTGCAGGCTAACTGTGCCTGTTTTAAACTTTTTTATTTATTTTGAGCTTTCCATGAATTTTGGATAGACATGGAGCCCAGTCACTGTCCAAGTGGCAAAGTTTAGAAAGTCTGATGAAAGTGTGGTCCTTTTTATGAAGGTATTCTGCAAACTCTGCGTTTCAGCACTTAGCACTATGAACTGCATCATACTGCATTCTTGTAGGCATATGCACTGGCATAGCTGGGTTCCTACTGCTGTGACCAAGCCATGAAGTTCTCATTTACATGCATGTGAGCTCTTGCAGCCTTGATCTAACAGCGTAGTTCAGGTGCTCATGTAACTAGTCTGTGAATGCACCTACTTTTCTATGCCCAGCAGGAACCAGCACAGGCTGGCAG
Source organism: Protopterus annectens (assembly GCF_019279795.1). Lineage (NCBI taxonomy): Eukaryota > Metazoa > Chordata > Ceratodontiformes > Protopteridae > Protopterus > Protopterus annectens. The sequence goes on along the minus strand of NC_056742.1, from coordinate 110,922,720 downwards.
GTACCAGACAGAGTGACATCACATCCTAATGAGCATGGATCATACCTACTAGTCCTAGCTTCATACTTACCTCTTCGTTCTTATTTGAATCTGGCAGAGACAACATGGACTCTGTGCAGGCTCAAGGTTGCACCCCATTGCTGCTTGGAAAAGGAAACCAAGGCTCTTTTTCACCTTTCACAGATATCATTTCTGCAATAGTTGGAAGGTAAAGCCAGTGGCACATGGATAAAGACTGATATATGGACGAGTTGGGGGATGAGCTGTCCACCATGACTGGCATATCCCACTCCAGAGAGAGAAATGCAGACAAAAGTATGATGACCTTCAGAGGTGCAGCAGAGGCCACCGGGTCCAGTGGGTCGCTGATATAAAGGCAAGGAGCATTGAGTTCTGAAGTAAGTATTCATTTTTTTTGCATTGCACTAGTATAGTATATAAGAGATATGTATGTGTAAATATATATATTTATATATCTGTGTATATATCTATTGGGCTTCTATTAATTTTAACTTGGAATATTATAATGAGTATGGTAAGCAGACTGTGTCAAGTTTTTATATCACATACACTGAGGAACTATTTCTTGACTTACATTTCATTTTTATTGCAAAGTAAACAGGTTTGGCTGTACTGTGATACTAACTGTACCTCAAGAACAACCATTTAATACTATTGTTGCCTGCTATTGACACTATTACTTTTGTTGCATTATCATGGTCAAAATTCAGTGGTTAAGCTAAATTATTTTAGTCAAGCATGTTTTTTTTTTTTTTTACTTAATTTATTAATTATATGTTGCACTCAGTAAGACATATGACGTGGTATTGATAATGTATTGGGGAGTTCCAGAACTTTTCTGCAAATGATGCATTCAGAGGCAGCACAAACCTTATAGGGGAGGGGGACTTACTGAGCTACATATTGTTCTTTGATTTTGAAGTATGCAAAATGCAATGTGTTAGGCCCTGATCAATACCATTTTTTTTCAGGTCTGCGTAATGATAAACATATTATTATGGGGGCAGAGCCTAGATGGCCAACTGAGAGCAGTGAACTTTGAGAGCTCCATAAACTAGTATAATAATATAGGAACATTTTATTATTTTAAAGTTTAAAACATCAGAAATCTACAGATAAACTATTAAACTACATAAATATCAATTTTGGTGGAGATATACAAAAATGTTCCTGTCAAGTAACTTGGTATATTGAGTCACTGAATATGAACAACTCAACGAATTCTCACTCAGATGTTGCTTTGAAAAAAGAACTGCAATTGATGACATCTTCCTTACAGGAACTATCTCTGAAGATGGATGGCTTTAAAAATTACTTAGAAAACATCAGATTAAATTCTCAAAAAAGGACTGATACTCTTATTGAACTACTACAGCAACAACATACAAAAATAACAAATATAGAGACTTCTCTAAATTACATTAAAGGGAGACTCAAAGAGGAAGAATTCCAAAAAGAATTTATTTCTGCTTAAACAGAATACATGGCTGCTTAACAAAATAGATGACTTAGAAAACAGGGAAATGAAAAACAACATAAGGATCTTTGGTCTGCCTGAAAACACAGAAGGAGAAGACATTATTTCATTCTTAACAATCTGGATTCCTGAATTTTTAGACTTGAAAGAGGGAGTTTCATTTGGAATTGAAAGGGTGCATAGAGCACTGAGGAAACCTGCTTCTAACTCAACAAATACTCCACCTAGATCCATAGTTATAAAATTTATTTCATTTCTGGACAAGGAACTAATATTAAAATCTGCTTGGAGAAAACCACCCTTAAAATATAATCAAAGCCTGATAAGGTTTGACAATGATTATTCTTCCAGAATACTAGAACAAAAGAAAAAAGTCTGGCCAGTAATAAAACTGTTGAAACAAAACCTTAAAGCACAGCTGGCCTTTCCAGCCAAGATAAAAATACTTTTTACCAATGAGATGAGAACCTTTAATGACTTAGAAGAAGCTACTATATTCATCAAAAACAACATAGTGTCTATCCCAGAAGAAACGGAATGGATAGCCCCTACTCTTAAAAGAATAAAAGAAACAAATCCTTGGACTGATGGTAGAAAGAAGAAACAAAAAAACTGATTCCAAGATAGCTGTCCCAAAATAACTCTTACAACTACATCTCCCAAAGTATCAACTGATATATTACATCACTTGTCATCTGTTTTTATTTAAAAAAAAAAGGACCGTTTCTTAAAAAACTGAGGAACAGTAATGATTTATTCAGAATGTTCAAAGAGTCCAGTAATTCTTCACAAACAAAGGTAGGTCAAGATGGGTTACTATTTACATTATATATAAGCCAAACAAAGCAACATATAATACAAACATAGAAGTTTCTATTCCCCTACTTGAACTCAATGAATACTTATCTTGTTCATTTTTCATTTTTACTTATAATAATTTAAGTAATTAATTAACTAATTCAACAAGGTACCATTCATCAGAGTTCAGACTCAAATGTAATAAATAAACATCATATATAATAGCAGTAACAGTAGAGTATTTTGAAAAAAAAATGCGGTCATGGAGACTAATGCCTTTTTCAGTTAAAGTATGATTTGGAAATGTCATGTATATCCTGGTTGAATAATAGTAGCAAGCTCTTAGTACAAATGTCATCATTATTCTGTCTTCTTCTTCTTTTGACTTTTCCCAGTTAGGGGTCGCCACAGTGGATCATCTGTCCGCTCATGATTGGCAGTGGAGTTTTACAGTGTCGAGTTTCCAGCCCGGCTCCCAACCTTCCACAGAAGGCCCACACACATGCACACACTCACACCTAGGGCCAATTTAGAGTGTCCAATCCTGCATGTCTTTGGGATGTGGGAGGAAACCAGAGCACCTGGAGGAAACCCACGCAACCACAGAGAGGAATCATTATTCTGTCTAAATATAGTTAATATCAATTATGGCAGGTATCACAGCTACAAGTGCTGTTTGATCAATCCTGATATGGTGTGCATGGATGCAGCTGTGTCTGGCAGCTAGTACAAATTTCATTATTATTCTGTCTAAACAAAGTTAATATCATTTATGGCAGGTATCACAGCTTTGAGTGCTGTTTGATCAATCCTGATATGGTGTGCGTGGATGTAGCCATGTCTGCCAGCTAATACAAATGTCATTATTATTATGTCTAAACATAGTTAATATCAATTATGGCAGGTATCATAGCTTCGAGTGCTGTTTGATTAAGCCTGACATGGTGTGTGTGGATACAGCTGTGTCTGGCAGCTGTTGCATGTTGCCATTTTCATCTCCGGGAAGCTGTGGGTTGTGGCTTGTGATCGAGGTTTAGTGATGGTTGCGTATTAGGAAGAGACATTTGGTGTTTTAGCCTGGATCCAGGGGAAGGGGGTGGATAAAACTGTGATTTGGGATATTTTGGCAGAAAATAGTTTTTTTATACATCTGCTGATTGAGAGGTGGGAAGGCTGGAAGAATGTGTTATCTCTTGTTGTGGCGGCTTGTTGGGAGGTTTTTTTTTTTTTATCTGTTTGCTCTCTGTTTTTTTCCTGGCTGCTGCTTCACTGAAAGGGAGGGGATTTAGGCTTGAAGTTGCAGTGAAGTGAAGCTTTACTTCAGGTGTATCATGAGCCTCTGGTATGCAGTACACAGACACACTAACATAAACAGATGGTCCCAGGTTGCTATGGTAATGGAGACAGAGTGACAATAATGCTTAACGGCTCTAAGGAGCCTCTGAGATGATTCTCGGCAATGTTTTTGGTTTAAAAAAAAAAAAAAAAAAAAAATATATATATATATATATATATATATATATATAAAATAAAAGGACTGTTTTAAACCACATGTACACATATTGATGGTCTCCCAGCACTTCATTTAGGTCATTAAGTTCATTCTTGATAAAAAAATAAATAAATAAATACATAGTAAGTGCAATTTTTTCTATTTAAAATGTATTTTGGTCCAAACACATTAAGAACTTACAGAAGAGTGGAAGTCTGAGGTATTGTGAAAGACTAAGAGCACTTGGTTTTGTGCAGAACCCTTTGCAGTGGTCTGGGAGGCGAGCTTGCTCAGACGTATTGGGCATATGGGAATAGCTGATTCTAGAGGTGTTTGGGGTTGCTGGGAAGTGCTAGAGAGTCATCAGATTTCCTACATGGAAATATCTGTGGGAATGGAAGGTGTGTTGAGTGGTTCACTGGCAGAGTGGCCACTGCATGGAACAGGCTGGTAAAATGGAACAGGCAAATATTGGTTTGGATATTTTAAGAACAGCCTGGAAACACACCACATGAACTAGTGAATGGTATTCTGGCAAAATTGGACGGGTATTGTTGCCCACACTTGAAGTACTGATATGTGTGTATGTAAGGATGGAAGTATACTTATAACAAATACGAAACTAGAAGGTTCTCATAATTTAAAATCTATGGACTGTATAAACATGCTTGGAAGGAGCTAATAATAAGAATAAACATTACAGCTTGTGGTCTCTTAAATAACTAAGCAACAGCCAAAAAAAAAAAAAAAAAAAAAAAAAACCACATACAATAGTTATGTAATGTATGATTTTAGTAAATCTAGACATAAAATATATAATCATCATATAAAATGAAGCAGTCTGCTGAATTTAGATATTAAAGACACAATTTAATAAAATGGGCTTGTGTAAAATAACACTACTGTCTTAACCTGTCATAAATGACATACACTACATTGAACATCAAGCGGAAGCATGATGATTTTCTTATATAAGTAAATATGCATAACAAGTCATGTAATTCCTTTAACTTGAATTGTAGTTTTGTAACTCATCTTGACCATATATAATAATTTAGCGGTTACCAAGGTAACTAATGTTTATACATGACATCAAACTGACAAAGTTGTTCAAGAAAAACAATAGAAGCCTGAACTTGAAATCTCACAGAATGTAACAATCATATTCTGAACATATAATATTAAATTGACAATAGACACACAGTTTAATAACCTGGGCTTGTGTATAATAACACTACTATTTTAACTTGTCATAAATGACATACACTACATTGAACATCAAGGGGAAGCATGATGATTTTCTCATATAAGTAAATGTGCATAACAAGTCATATAATTGCTTTAACTTGAATTGTGGTTTTGTAACCCATCTTGACCATACATAATAGTTAAGCTGTTACCAATGTAACTAATGTTTTATACATGACATCAAACTGACAAAGATGTTCAAGGAAAACAATAGAAGCATGAACTAGGAATGTCATAGTATGTAACAATCACATTCTGAACAAATAGTATTAAATTGACAATAATCACTCAGTTTAACCTTTGCTGATTATACAAAATAGAATGTTGCCATTGAAATCTAAAAACTTTCAGTATGTTGTTTTTCTTTTGGCTTTTCCCAGTTAAGGGTCACCACAGCGGAACTCCGGTCCGCTAATGATTGGCAGCCGATTTTTACGGTGCTGAGGTGCCAGCCCAATGCCCAACCTTCAACGAAGGTATATGCCATAAAATGGCAATTTATGAATTATTTGTTGTTTTTAACATGTAGTTTCACTCATTTTATAATAAGAAATGACAGATATGAAAATCCTTAGGTGTAGAAAATGGGGGAAAGAGGGATGCACTGATGATTAAAATGCACTAACTTTCATTAATGTTCACATAAAACAAACTTGATCTTTTAAGTAAGTTAGCAACAAAGTGATTACTTAAATGCTGGCAAACAATGAAATATAACTTCTGATATATCCAGTAAAATACATTGTATTATAAACATTAGGTATAAATATTATTACCATCTATTTATGTTACGTAATAAGCTTTGAAAGACTTCATCAATAAGGGTGAATATGTTAAATAACTGTGTGCTATAATCTTTTACTGAGGTTTTATATATGATACATCCTACTTTACTATAATTGAATTGCTTGTCATCTATCTTTCATGTAAATATTAATTGCTTATACAATAAGTAGACATTCATATTGTATTAAAATTCTGTCTAATCTACAACAGTCTAATAGAGATGGTGTTAGTTGTTGTAGTAACTCTAGATTTCTTCAGAACATCAAACAAGGGCTTGATTAACCATAAGTTGACAAATGGATTCACTGCAGAATTTCAGGGGCTAAACCTTAATCTACAACAGTACTATATCTGTTCAAAATAATATAAATATTGCTTATTCCTATTATAAATATTCTCCGTATGATAATTCAATTCATGGAGCTCAGATGTTATGATTGATAATCTGATGGACTTAGGTTTATCCATCAGATTAGGAATGATTTTCATTCCATGGCTAGTGCGGATCTTAGTTTTGTTAACATTTATTAATTTAAATTTATTTCATAAAACATTTTTAGTATGCCTAACCAAAACATTACTTTATTGATAAACACTGAAAGTATAAAACTGATACTTTCCTTGAAAAGCTCAAACATATACTTTATAGTTATCGAAAAATATTTAATAGTCACAATAAAACAAAAAATCCTAGCAATAAATCAAATCTACTAAAATATTTAAAATTGAACAAAGCACAAATTGTCTTCCTTCAAGAAACTCATTTCAAAACAAAAGACAATTACAAATGGAATCCTAAGAAATATATGATATTGGCACAATCCACTTGTAAGACAAAGACAAAAGGGGTAACAATTTTATGGAAAACAAATGTGATTAACCCATAAATAATTTATAAGTATGAGGATAAAGAAGGCCTTATGACATTAGTAATAGTTAAATATAATAACAGAATATGGACCCTAGCCAATTTATACTGGTTCCCAGGCATTGGAATAGGAACTGTTAAAATACTTGGATTTCATTTCCAAGAATTATAAAGGCAACTTAATATTAGAAGGAGATTTTAACTGTATATTTGACATTTCTGAAACTGCAAATAAAAGACTGCTGCGTACATCTGCTGTATCAAAATTTTTAAAAAAGTGGGTAGAATCATTTCATCTTGTAGATACTTTCAGATTTAAAGAAGATACATTTTTGTTGTTTTCCCATCAAGATCACAGCTTTGGTACTCAAACTAGAATAGATAAAATATTTGCTGCCCCTGACTTACACGCTAAAATCATTAATTTCTCAATCACTCTCTGCCCCTTTTCAGACCACAATTCATTGATACTAAAGCTTCAAAATGGGTACAAACCATTAATCTTTAACTCCAGAATTCCAGCATATATAACTAAAATTAGAGTTCAAACCCTGGTTATTATCTGAATTACAGTTCTTAGATATTAATTACATCACACAGATAAATATAATAATGATATGGGACACATTAGAAGCTTACATATATGGTAAAAACCCTAACTTGGTATAAAAAAATCAGAGAATGGGATTCTGAATTATAAGAGCTACAATCCAAACGTTTGTCAGTAAAAGCTGAAAAAAATCAAAATCATTTGGAGATGAAAAAGAAAGTAGAAGTATTAAACAATAAATACAATGAAATTATAACACATAAAACTAGTTTAGCTTTAGAAAAACTAAAAATTAATACCTTGGCCACTTTTCCCAAATATCTACATAATTTATCCACAAGGATCAAAATACAATCAAAAGCTAAAAACATTAAAAGTATCTTCCATGAAAAGAAAGGGAAAAATTTCTTGGATATAGGTGACATTCTTGATGCCAATAGAAATCACTATTTGGAACATTTCCAAAAAGAAAATATACGTATCAATCAATTAAATCTAGATGAAAAATGTATTATAAAAAATACCAGAAAAATTACAACTAGACCTGCAAGCACCAATATCCTACAAAGAAATTACAGATACAATAAAAGTGGGAAAAATAATAAAACTCCAGGTATAGATGGCATAATTTTGGAAATATATAATTTTTTTTCTTCAAAGATACTATCCCTCTTCCATAAAACTCTATTAGAAATTCAGTCACAAGCTTTAATACCACCCTCTTGGAGATATTCCTTAATCACACCAATCCTAAAGGAAAACATCCCCCCAAACCTCTGTACCTCATATAGATCTATATCATTATTAAATAATGACTATAAGATATTTTTTGACAATATTAACTAACAGAATGAAAATACCACTATCCAAAACAATAAATAATGATCAACCTGGATTTATATATCATAGACACACACACACATGACAATATTAAAAGGATTAATTTCTCTTATAGATTATGTTAATAAAGAAAATAAAGAAACACTCATAATTGGCTTAGATATAGAGAAAGCCTTTGATTCTCTAAATTGGGACTATTTATTCAAAATCCTAATGCTATTTGAATTTCCTGCATCCTTTGTTCATCTCCTAAAGAATATATATACAAATAATTTAGCGTATGCCAAGTTAGGTCCTTTTACCTCTGAATCTATACATATAACAAAAGGCACTAAACAAGGATGTCCCATGTCACCAATTCTATTTGCTCTGGCTATTGAAATATTGGCAGATTCAATTCATAACAATATAAAAATCAAAGGAATAGATGTTTATGAACAATGCAGTTCTAAAGTAATGCTATTTGCTAATGACATTTACTAACATTATCTTATACAAAAGAGACATTAGAAGAATTAGATATATTAATTGACAAATTTCACATGACTTCAGGACTCCATTTCAATAAATCAAAATCAAATGTTTCATTTTTAAATAAAAAAAGAACTGCAGACTAAGGGGGATCACATCATAGGAAAACAATAATCTACCTTAAAATATCTAGGAATTGAGGTATGCAAGGATATTAAAGAATTATTCTAAAAAAAACTACAATAATATAATAAATACAATTAAAATCTCTGTGGAAAAATGGAAGAAAATAATATTAACATTTGAAGATAAACTACAGTTAATAAAAATGGTTTTACTGCCCAAGATCCTATATATAGTCTTGGCAATACAACTGTTACCAGAAAAGAATATAGTTAAAGGAATAAATTCATGCCTAATAAAATTTTTATGGTTTCCCAAAAGAAGCAGAATAGCTTTAATACATTATATTAGATCATGGAAACAGTGAGGATTAAACTTTCCTGATATAGAAACGTATATAAAAGCATCAATATCTAAAACAATCTCAGATTAGATAAGTCCAAATTACTCTGCAAATTGGAAATAATTACTAACTGTAATATCAATAAATGAATTTGATTTACAAAAAAAATTCAAATAACAGATAAAAACAATTTGCCATGGCACATATTATGTATTAATATGCAATATAACATAACTAAACCCACTAAAACTCGTAAGATTAATTATTACATTGACTCAGTTAGGAAAATTATTAATGCAAATATAGATTTAAAAATCTGGTTTGATCTTTTAACACCATTTATAGTCACAAAGAACTTTGCACATAAAATATATAGAGAAATTATAATTCCTGGAAACAGAAATGATTTGTTTGCTGGCTCCAATGTATCAAAGAACTAAACGTTTTAGATATGCAAGTAATAAAAACAACATACAAAATTCCACAACAAGACTGGCTAACTTTACAGAGTATTCTGTCATATTCACAAGATTAAAACAGAATAATTAACAATTTTTCATTTAAAGAAATACCTAAATTTACAAAATACATATATGAAATCATATATAATGACTTTGACATGGGAAACAATATTTCAAAATTTTACAAAATATTGATAAACTATAAAACAACACCCGAAACCTCATATTGGAAATGTACAAAGGACACTCAATACAGTTAACTGACGATATTAAAACAAATATGTTATTATCAATAAAATATACATCCTTTACAGAATACTGGAACGTTTTAATTGGAAATGCTTGCACAAAGCATTCTTAACCCTAGATAGAATCAATAAAATTATTTATTCCATAAAAGGAATATGTTGGAGATGTGAGCGAGTACACAATGCAGATTGGAACCACATTTTCTTTGATTGTGTTAAAATTAAGCCATTTTGGAATGGTAATAAAAACTTTATACAAGCTTTATTTAATTAATCATTTTATTTAACTAAAGCTCTTGTATTATTAAATGTGAACAAAGGTCCTCATTTGAATAGGTCAAACATGTATCTAGTATGGACTATACTTGCAATTTCAAGGAAGTGTATAACAAGAAGATGGAATACAGACACAATGCCAACTCTGGAAGACTTCTACAGTATACTGAAGACCACAGCATTACTGGAAATTAAAATTAAAGAACTAAGAATTTATCCAAAGCCATTTATCAAAAACCGTTGTGGAAAAGTCTTATTGTTGATTGACACTATACAATAATTGCTCAGATACTCTAATAATGGATTGGACATATTTATAAAGTAACTGTATACATTAAGATCTGTTATAGTGTCAGGCTAATGTAAATAGTGTACATAGTTATTTAAGATGTTATGTATAAATACTATGGAATTCATTCAAATGTATTTGAAAAATAAAAAAAAATTTGAGGAAAAAATATTATTATAATATCATGTAAATAATAGCAATGCAAAATACCCATATTAAAAAGTAAACATTAATAATAATTAATTTGAAGTTATATTGGACACTCAAAAATTGTTAACAGGCAGAACACCTGCAAGACTCTGGCCTTTCTAATAGGATCATACAAGGTTCTAGGCTAACAGTCCTAGAGCCTTTTAAGCCTAGCCATTCATGCTCTAATTTTCCCAATTATCAATGCCCACAGGCTACAACAGCTTTGGTATATGCATGTGCCTTAAGGCATAGGCAAACTGCCCTTGTCATTAAGGGCCACAAATGCAAGCCTGGAGTGAATTCACAATTTGCCATCCATTGGTCCAAACTGCTTTTGAATAGACTTAGGGAAAAGCTCTTTTTCACATGAATGGAGTGTCTGTCCGGGGGGGGGGTAACCTCTGAGACAAATACCTCTCCATCCAACATGTTTTGTTTATGTCACAGATGAGGTTTAGATCCTTATATCAGGTAATTCTAGTGCTGTTTGTTTTGTGAATGTGTAACAGATCCATCAGGGCTGGATCAGAGAATGCCTTATAGGTTAGGCATAGTACATCCCTCAGTAATTTGTAAGAGACCAATTACAGGGACAGGGCTTTGAGGTGGTCCACATAGGACATATTATTTACACCCTGTATTCCTTCAGTGAGGAACATTTGTGGCCACTGCAGCTGTTGCAAATGCCTGGTCAGGTACATGTCGAAGGGTGTAATGTAATTGATTATTGGTTTAATGGGTGCAATGTACTCATTTGTTGGTCTAATGAGGGGTGTGTATAGTGGGACTATGATCTCCTTATATCTGGATGCCATGCCCTTACTTATTAGTTGCACCATGTAGGAGGATTTTCTTTTTGCCATCGACATGTGGTGATGAAAGTTTAGGTTACTATCAGCTTGAGTTCCTAAGTCCCTTACCACTGGGGTCTAATCTTAGGGGAATATTATCAATGTAATTTTCAGGGGTGGTTGTCTTCTCAAAGGGTATACTTTTGCATTTTTTTGCATTGAATTTTAGGCCATGGTTCTGGCACAAGCTATTTGTCGATGTCAGAACCTCAAGAAGGACATCTGCATCTGTGGAGGATACATTGATTGCACCCAGCTTGTAGTCATTAGCAAATTTGGTCAACCAAAGCCTCTTTACATTTTCCTTGACTTTAGAGAAGTATTTTCTGAACAGGAGAGGTTCCAGTACTGATCCCTATGAGACACCAATAGTAACAGGACTCTCAGTAGAGGTGAATTCCTCCACCCTAACTTCATGTGTCCTATCCATGAGCTATATGACTACCCATCAGATGACATAGGGATTTATGCCTAAATTTATGAATTTGTCTATAATACCTGATCAAGGTATTGTGTCATATTCCTTTGTAAGGTCAAGGCTGGTCATACGTACCATTTTGCCCTCATCCAGGGTTCTAGTGACCTTCTCGGAGAAGTCCACCAAGCTTAGAAGGCATAACCTGCCCTTAACAAAACTGAACTGGGATGAGTCTGGTGTTTGAAGATTTCCTATGTCTTCATTTATCAGATCCATAATATTTTTTTCCATGGCCTTCCATATAAGACTAGCCAAACATATGGGTTTGTAGTTAACTGAGTCCTTTAATGGTACACCTTTGTGTAGAGAGATGAATGTTACAGTCCTTCATTCCCTAGAGACAAAGCCTGTCTGAAGGCTGTGGTTGAATAGATTCTAGTTGGCCTGAGAGGTCATGTTTCAAGCTATTTAAGATGCATCCCGGGATGTTATCAGGACCCATTAATGCAGTGCTTTTAGCTCTGGAGAGTGCAGTGAGTACCTATTCTTTAATGATAGTTGGGGAAGAAACGGCAAAGAGTATTTTCTTGGGGGGGGGGGGACTGGGAGTGACAGGGGAGTGAATGTGGAGCTAAATTTATTGGAAAATTTCCTATATCCCCCTGCTTGGTATAGGAAGTCCCATTTCATATTAGTTAAGCATGCTGTTGGGTGTTCCCTTTAAGGTTGCATACATAAGTGAAAAATGCCTTATGGCTATCCTTAGCCTGATAGGCTACTTTTGCCTCATAGTTAGCTTTACTGGACTTCATTAGTCCCCTAAGGTGCTTGTTTAGACTGATTTGGCAGTTGTTTTTGTCTTTTGGGTATAGCCCTTCCTATTTTTGGCCAGGGTTTTCTTTGTTTTGTTGCACAACCTATTTATACTGGGGATCCACCAAGGGGGCTTGTATTTGGAGTTTGCCTAAGTTTATTTGCGTTTTCTGCTGCTGTTTCTATACAGTTATTCACATGATTGTTCATAGTTTCAGTAAACACTTCCACATAGACCAATGTGTTCACTGAGTTTGGGGGCTTGGGAATTTAGTTATGCCATCCTGTATTAGTATGAAGTGAGCCTTGGAAAAGTTCTTAAAGCTTCTGGGGTTTGCTGGGAGTTCAGCCTTTATATTTATTTCAATGGTGACCACTTTGTGATCTGATCTGAACAGTGAGGACATTACACAAGTGGTGGGGGGTGCAATGTTCCTTCATATTTGTGAGTACTTGATCCAGGATATTTTTATTCCTAGTAGATGTTCAGACTAGCTGTTCCAGGTTGCTTCATTGACAAAATCCAGGAATCTTTGAGCTTGCATGTTAGTGGTTGTGCATGTATCCCAGTTTGTGGTGGGCTTGTTGAAATCACCCATGAATATGATGTTGGGCTGAACTAACTGACTCCAGTACATTCAAATACATGGTGTGGCTTTCCTGGGTCATAGACAGAGATCTGTAGCTAGCAAACATATGGTATTGGACTTTACCGAAGGTTAGTTGGACATGGAGTAGCTCAAGCATGTCATACTGTTTGACCAGCCTTGAGGTGTGCTTACTTTTTATGTAGATTGATACACCTCCACCTGTTGTCCCTTCTTCTATGGTAGCTGGTCTAAATGTGTGGAAGGCATTATAGTCTTGTACTGGTAGAATGCTTTCTGCAGCTTTAAACTATGTCTCAGTAACTGCACAAATGTCAACACTCACCAGGATGAGGAGCCTTTCCAGGGAATGGAGCTTGTTGTTGAGACTTCAAGCACTAAGCAGTAACACCTTTCATTTATCTTGCATATAATTTACCATGGTGGAAGGTTTATCAGATTGGCATTGCCTAAAAAAGACACTAGAAGGGTGGATAATATTTTGGCCAATATCCAAAAGCCTGGTGGTAACAGGTGCAGACCACCTCTGGCAAAAGTGTGGTCTGTGAACATGTCCTTCCAAGCTGATAAATATCGGACCCTTATAATGATGCCAGTAACTAAATCAATTGTTAAAGTCAATCAATTTCTGTTTATATTGTGGTATCATCCCTGGAGAAGGTAGAATGCTGCTCACTGCTAGGCTCATACCTGCCTGGGACACATAATCAGAAAGCTCTATCATGTCTCTCTTCATATACTCCAGGGAGATACATCTCAGACATTAACAGCCACACTGACTATGACAGAGTCATACAATACTTGTGGTTTAATATCCTGAGTGCATGTGTGTGATCTGGTGAGTCTTACCCTGATAGGCAACTGACTGTGACTGTCTCCTTGCTCAGTCTGTTGAGGGGGGCCTCAACGTGGCTCGCAATAAAGTCTCCAATGACCAATATATTGAGATGTGTGGCAGTCTGTCTTAAGGGCTTAGAGGTTGAGACATTCTGAGATGTGGTTGCATGTGTCCTGGGGAGTCTTGCCTTTGTTAAGTGCCTGTATATGAGAGCTTTGCCTCCAATGATATAGTGTAATTATATCACTCACATACTGTGTCATTCTGATTAAGAATAAGCAGAAGGTGGTTGTCAGTAAACGTGACACATTTGCTACATTGCATCAGGATGCCCATTTCTACCAGTCTAAGTGTGAAAATCTGCAAAAGTGCCATAGCAGCAAACTTTTCACAGATAGGTAGATCAATAACAGGGTGCCCACACACCTAATGGCTTTTAGTAAATTCAAGTCTTTAAAAAGTGTTGATAAGCTGTTGGCAGTGGTACTGAATAATAACTTGTGGAAATGCTTGTGAAAATTCTGGAGAGCTCCATGCAGCTTCTTGCTCACTGGCAGCTGCTGAAATTAAACAGCAACATTTGTGAATTTACGTACATGTGAAGTGTGTTTACAACAGCTGGAACTTTTCTGCTCATAATTAAATTCTTTACGTACTTGTTTACATAGATGCAGTTACTCATTACTATACTGGGCATTCCCTCAGGAGGCAGACAACTTCTAAAACCAGTGCCGATTGTTCACACTTTGCTTATTTAGATAACAGCATAGCGGCACAATGCTGAGATTTGCTTTACATGTTTGTGATGTGTGGGATTATGAACACCACTCCAAAGTAAACTGTAGTATGAATACAATAAAGAAGAAAATGACAACTTTAGCAACTGGCAACGAGTTCCTTGTAATTAAAGCTGCTGATTAGACAGTTTGCTGACACACATGCTAATATTAATGTATTTGTCACTTTGTTCCTCTTCTAGCATCCAAACGTTACCTCTAAAAACTGTAAATGTGGTTTAGTAGGAAAGGCACACAACTCTTTGTCTGCCTTTATGACTCTTTCTTCCATTACTCATGTACCAGTGTTTTCAGTTCTGGATACTTTTACGTGTCCAACTCATAAGTTTCTATATCAAAGTTAAAGAAGACTGTCCTTTCCTTTAAACTTTAATGCAGTTTAGGTGAAATGTATTTGGGGAGTCCAGTCTCCAAGTGTCAGCTAGAATAATCCTTGATCTGTACATCCAGTGTCCTTCTCTTAAATCTTTGATTTGTAAGTCCAGTCTTCAACATAATTTCAATTCAGAACCTGTGGAAACTGCAGAATACTGGCTGTGTGTGTGTGTGTGTGTGTGTGTGTGTGTGTGTGTGTGTGTGTGTGTGTGTGCGTGCGTGCATATGTGTGTGTGTGTGTGTGTGTGTGCGTGCGTGCATATGTGTGTGTGTGTGTGTGTGTGTGTGTGTGTGTGTGTGTGTGTGTGTTAAAATATGAACTACAGTAATCTTCTGTTGTGACTCCCAAAGGTGTTTCTCATCAAACTTTAAAAGAATCCTTACCCCTTACTTAGATTTCAGTGTTGTACCTCCATCCATTATTGATTTGGACATATGCAGTACTTAATTAGTTAGAAACCACAGTAGAATCAGATATCAGATGCAGCAACAACAAATCACACATGAACAGGAATCCAGCAAGCAGTTTTCAAAACAGTAGTATTTTATTCAGATAAAACCTGTCTTAGTGCTTCGGCTGAAAAGCCTGCTCAGAGTATACAAAGCACAAATAGCACACATCCTTTTTTACAAAACAATTTCCCCTAATTATTCAATAAAATGGCTAAAGTAATTATATCATTACAAAACATTTATCGAATTAAAACTCTCCAATTACATTCTGTATTAAGTCTCTTAGGAACTAAAGTTTCATACTATAATATAAAAATAGATTCTTTTTGTAATAGTTTGAACTGCTTGGTGGATTCCTGGTCAAGTATAATCTGTTGTCGCTGCATATGCAGTACTCAGTGTCTCTTCTGGCATTAGGTGACGTAGATGTATGCTTAGACCATCAGTATCAACATTTTAAATAACGTCCATGTGCTTTTCTTTTTGTGATGCAATAACAACAGTCCTTGTCCTTTTCTGTTTTTTTTTTTTTTAATTCTGATAAATAAGACAATCTCCTTCTACTACCATGTTGCAGTATTCACAACCTTTGGGTTATCCTCTGCTTAACTATCTGAACGTCTGGCTAGTATACAAAGCTTTAGTCACTGCAAGGTATGTGGGATGTCTGTCATTGGCCATAGGGTGTGTGGGCCATAAAAGTGATGTCTGCATGTACCTTTCCTCAGAATTTCTCTGCCGCCAGTCAAACATCAGCTGTTCCTGCTGTCTCTGCTGTCAGATCTTCATATTTAAGATAAGTACCCCATTGGGGCCATTTTCTTCTCCAATTTTTGGGTCACTGCATGCCTGCTTAGCTTCATGTCATCCAGGAAAGAAAAGTGTAGGTGCGGATGTCAGATCCCCCATAAGGACACCCATGACCTCTGCATTTTCTGTTTAGGGCCCAACCACAACTACAAAACCTGAGTGATTTGTCAGGCCTTTGTTCCTAAGACTCCCTGCAGCCATCTGCATGCCCTAAACATCTACTTAGAAAACCAGCATTTTAAACATTTGGCTTTGACAATAGAAGGGTCATCCGATCATAACATTGAGACACCAAAAAAAAGACAGCCAAAGTTTCCAGGCCTGAACCTACTGCTGCACCTCCTCCATCCGACATTTCCCCTGTGGCCGACCTTTGCCTGGAGGAACGTATGGAACTGGTCGAGTTAGGTATAGTGGGTATCGTTTGGGAGGTCGCAGAACCTAGGACTGAAAGCATATCCATGGAGGTTTTTCAGACATTGGGCGCCAATGATGAGGGCCTTTTTCATCTCTCCTATTGATTCTTCTACCACAAAGTAACCACCATACACTTTGGCCCTCTTCTGCTATTCCTGCTATTCACAGCTGCAGGGCTACAGACTTTGGTAAAGTGGAGAAACATCTTTACACCATTCTGGTAATTGTCCAGAAGCTGATGTAAATGCTATAATGCATTGCAAAGGATTTTAACAAAGAAGGATAAGTTCATTTCTTAATACTTTCCACCCAGTTGTCAACATACCATTTATAAAACCCCATGTCATGAATTATATCACTGTCATTGCACACTTTTGTTTAGAAGGGTGATTTCAGTCTGTAATTACCTTCTAGGTAGAAATCAAAATATTTTGCTTTTGTTCATAAGGTAGTGTTATAAAATGACTAAAATTTAGGTCAAAGTTATAGCAAACTGCAGAAGGTGTTAAAGTTTTACACAAAACTTTGTTTTTACTGAATGGCATAGATGCTTTTCATTGAATTACAGAGCTAAATTTAACTCATATACATCTAATCTGATCAGTGTATTTGCTTGATTGAGTGATGTTTAGATGATGTATAACCTGAGTAATCACTCTTGTACTACTTATGTATATCATTAATGCAATGCCATAGACAGATATACAGACAGAGAGACCGATAACTAGATAACTTATTAATGTAGCTGTTTTAACAGTTTCATGACTGCAATAGCTCTCAGTTTTTTTACCAAAAAAGCCTAAATACTTTTTTCTTCAATTTTTAACTCAAAAGGTAATTTTTTAATCATCATAGTCGTCATCTTCGTTGTCATCATCATTATCATCATCATCATCAACATCAGCTCCCTTTTTCCCATTTTATCTACATGGGGTCAGGATGTCATATCAACTGTCACCATCTCTCTCTATTTAATGCCACTTTTCTACCTTTTTTGACAATTATGCTGACTTCTGCAGGTTTTGTCTCACACAATCCATCCACCTCTTTGCTGGATACTGTTCTTTCCTCTTGCATTTTTCCTGTCTGTCCCAAACCATCTTCACCAGATTGTCTTCTGCTTTTCTATACATTTGCTTGAATCTCCATAATCTGTACTCCTTGACCTTTTCTGCAATTGGAGCTACTTTGTCTTCTGGTCTTGTCCTCATGTCTTCATCCGTCCCAAAGTGTGCATACTACCACCTGTCTCGGGCATTTCATCTTTATCACCTCTGGCTTTCTCAGCTGCTCTGCCTTTGCTGCCCAGGTTTTTGTACCATACAGTAGTATTGGTTGCACCACTGTTTTGTACAACTTACTTATCAGCTTCTTTGGCATTTTCCTGTCATATACTACACCTAACACTCTGTGCCAGTTAGCTGCAGCCCCTCAGATTCTAGCTTTGACCTCCTCATTCAGGCTTCCCTTCTCCTCAACCATCCCTCCCAGATACTTGACGCTGTCAACCTGTTCCACTATTTTACCTTCTATCTCAGTTTTCAGCTTCTTCAGATTTACTCCATTTGCTGCAATGGCAACTGTCATATTTGTACTCGGTTTCATCTCCTGTGCCTTCAGTTTTGTATTCCACTCCACTATCATTTCCTGAAATTCTTGCTCAGAATCTCACTGTAATGCCACATCATCTGCATACGACAATTTTATCTATCCCCTCTGACCTCTTTGCAAGTGTAATCCTTCACCAATATGAACAGGAGTGGGCTCAGAGCTGAATCCTGATACACACCCACTCCCACTGGGAACCCTCAGTGAGACCAAATACTGTCCGTACAAAACAAAAGGTAATTCTATATGCAATACAATATTTTAGGCAGGATCTGAAAAATGTTGTCATAGCAGTTTATAAAATATGTTCAATTAATTACCATACACAGTGACTTTGGTGCAGAAATGTTGAAAGTCACTACTAACCACCATTATAGTACTTATCATGCCTTGATTATTGCCCCATTCCTTTGCAAGATTTCAATATATTTGGTGCAAACCTACTACTGACCAGAGTTTAAATAGTAACTTTGAAGTAGGAATGATGTCAGTGGTGTGGTTGGTCTGAGTAGTTACTGGTCAGCCATCTTTTCTCATGATGAGGTAAGGACTGACTGAGGCACTTTGGTCAATACCTCATAAGAGTGCACATATGTTTACAAAGTAATAGATGTTCACAGAAGTAAATATGTATGCTTTTGCTGATGACATGAATACCTACTCTTTCCTGTTTCTGGGGCACTATGACATAAAAAAAAAAATAAATAAACAAGATCCATATAATAGGCTATTCTGTCTCAACATTAAACCAAAAGCTTGTCAACAAACATGGAATGATTGATTACATGAGAGTAACAGAAGTCAGTGCATCAGTCCATCATTTGTGCTAATTTTCATAAATTTGTCATTTGTCATTTTTTAGATGCAAAAGAATATTTTGCATTTCTATCATATATGGTTTACCATCAAAACTGTGAAATGCCAAATGTAATCCGGTCATGTAAGCGACACACAATACCGAGCTCCTGCATATTAATTAGCTCAGGATGTCGAATGTCATGCCTACAAACACAAATTTGGCATTATTCGACATCCTTTTCCCCTGTACTTTTTACAACACTGTGGTAAGTATACACTTACCTACATGTTTTACAGCAGTACGCAAGTACTGCACAACACTGACATTGCACACCCCCTGCAATTTACATATTCCAACTCTGAGATTGCACTACAGTGAGTAAAAGGGTATATTTCCCAATCTGCACTGTACCACGATCTCTATTCATCACATCGAGCATGTATCAGCAAATGCACAGTGGCATTCGCTGCAATGGATACTCACAGAATTGATGGGACTCAGTGAACTGACATTCAACAGTCCTGTTTTCGCTGAACCTTTATTCTTTATTTTAATGGTAAACCTATATATATCTGTGCAGAATCTCAACAGTCTTACCACTGTGCTTCAGGAGGGTGGATCAAAAACTCAACAAAATGGAAATTAGTGGCAAAAATAATGAAAACTGCCATAGTTGCTAAACTGTATTTGATTCTCAAATGCAGTCTTGCACTGCTATCAATGTTCAGCCTTACATTACTGCTGGTCCACTTATAACCACACATTCAGCATTGACAAGTGTTTGTTTCCTCCTTCTGTGCATTTGTTCTACTGACAACTTTCTTATCACAGCCAGTTTTTCTCCTATATTGTAGCTTCTCCACTAACCCTTCTAGCTTACTGCTATCTGAAATAGGCTGACACTATTGTCAATGGTCCTTGTGACATCTGACACCAAGATGTCAAACAGCATTGTGTGAGTGAGTGTGTGTGCTTTGGCTCATGAAGTTTCTTTCTCAAATACCCCCCCAACACACATGGTACAGCAGCTTGTCGTATATTGAATGCACAAGCTGCTATGCTGTGTGTCCTTCAGATCTGTATCTAACAGTGCTTTCTGCATAGGTATGTGCATTAGTCTAAACATGTTCATTATGCCATACATCTCCCTGAGCTGTTCTCAGGTAATGTACTGCATTATGCTGTGAAGCAAGTCAATATCATATTTCATTTGGGATCTGCCTTGCATATTGTATGCATGAAGGCCATGTCCAATATTTACCATTCCTTGCAGCTTTCTATAATGGCTGACTGAGTCCCTATTTGCCTAGTATCACAACTACTTCATTCTCTCTCTCTCTCTCTCTGCCTTATTTGCATGCTACTTTTGGTAGATTCAGGTTTCCTATCACAAGGGTTTTCTTTTTTCTGCCACAAGATTACATCCACTCCTTGAACTGTTCATCACCCTCTCCTATAGCATCTGGTAGTGAATATATTGTATCTAAGCATCAGTTCTCACACTTTTTTGCTGTAGTCTAATAGCTGGGCAGCTAACGTTTGATGGTCTTCAATCATCCTCTCTTTACTGCTCTGCTCCTCTGTCTTGTATTACCTCACAATTAGTGCTCCGCCTAATGCAGACTGCTTCCCTTCCCTATTTTTGTCCTTTCTGTCCTGCCTGAACAACTGATATCCTGCGATCTCCAAACCATAGTCACTTTCATCATCTGCCCACTTTTCTGCTACACCTTGTATGTTGGCACTTATTTCAATGTCTAAAGCTCCCTCAT
The DNA here is from genome assembly GCF_019279795.1 of Protopterus annectens. Classification (NCBI taxonomy): domain Eukaryota; kingdom Metazoa; phylum Chordata; order Ceratodontiformes; family Protopteridae; genus Protopterus; species Protopterus annectens. Next base: position 110,901,678 of record NC_056742.1, on the reverse strand, counting down.
TTTCCTGTATGAATTCCTGGCATGACTCAGCATAAGACTTTACCCCTTCCTACTTGTCTTCTATGCCCTCTATTTCACATTTTCAACTGTATTCATCCTTTTTTAATTTCTAACTTATAACCAGCATTACAGTCCATCTTGTATATGTGCCTCATCTTTTGCCTTCATTAAGTTTCCTATTTGAAAAGTAGAAATATTTTATTACAGAAACAGACTCCATGTAATCAAGTTATCCATTTTCTGTGTTTCTTTGGTCTGAATTAATGCTTTCCATTGATTTTAATAGGCTGTGGCAATTGCTTAAGCTGTTTACTGAATATAGCTTTATGCAGTTTCCCTATGTCTTTATGAATGGAGTGTTTTGTGGATGTTGCTGTTTATGTGTATTAACCTGAATCATCACGTTTTATTTTTTCTCTCTTATTAATATACTCTTTACCTTTAACCATCTGAGGTTTATGGCAAAATCATTTTGAGATATATATATATATATATATATATATATATATATATATATATATATATATATATATATATATACATACACACACACACACACACACACACACACACACACACACACACACACACGCGCGCGCACACACACATAATATGTACTGACTGCGGTGGTGGTGCTGCGGTAGCATTGTCACCTCACAGTAAGACGTTGTCCTGTTTGATTCTCAGTTAGAGCATCTTCTGTGTGGAGACATGCGTGAATGAGTGTACCTTTGTTGAAGGTTGTACGTCAGGGCCGGCAACTCATGTAAAAATCTACTGCCAATCATTAGCGGACCGGAGTTCTGCTGTGGCGACCCCTAACTGGGAAAAGCCGAAAGACACAACATATACACATATAATATGTGACATCAATGAAACCTGCTCAAGAGACTAGTTTGTATCCCAGAGGCTACTCTGCCTCTGGAATAGACTTCCCATACACATCAAACAGAGTACCTTACTGACCCTCTTCAAGCGCAACCTTGATGAGTGGATGGAAACCCACAAATTTGTCCCTGGGGTTCCACCTGTGTCTCTCATTGACACGGGTGACAGGTGCTGACTGAGGTTTCTTTTTTGGGGATAAACTCTTGACTAGGCTTGTAGTAACCTCCTATGCTCCTATGATATACCTTTGCATTCTAGATTTTAGCAAGGCTCTCATACCCAAAGAGAGAGAGAGAAAAAGAGAGGTGAAGTCCATCAATGAGAATGAGATCCTCTCTTTACTATGCTTCCCCAAGTCATCTAAGTCACTGCTCATCATACCACTCTCTCAGATAAGCACTATACTATTGATGTTATCCTTCCTTGCTGTGCTATTACTTGGTAGTGGCAGGACTTCTGAAAAAGGCAATACACACCTTAACTCTCTACATGTCCTAGCCACTTCCCACACCTCTCACTGTGCCTGCTGTGTAATTTGACCTGTCAAGTCATTAATGCTCACATGTAATATGACATGCATGCACTTCTTACCTTCCATAAGAAACAATCTTAATTTCCTGGCATAATGCGTCTACCCTCACTCCCATCACACTCCAGAAATCAACTACTTCGCATATGTTGCACCCCAAAACTGCTTGAGATCTGGTGGCATGAGTACAATTTACTCATTATGTCACAGGTTAAGCTTAAAACAATAGTGACAGAATCTTAATAACAATCAGTAATGGCTTCATATTTTGGGAGTGACTGTGGCCTAGCTTTTTTGTCACCTCTCCCAGGTACAATAAAATAGTCTGGTGGTAACATTTGAATGTTTTTGCCTTGTCTGTGGCTTTCATTACCATGTTGCCCATTCATCCTCTTAGTCTAGAGGTACACAGACTGCAGTTTTATGAAGAGAATGAATATCTCCTATCCCAAAGGTGAACACAGAGCTCCAGTTCACATCTATAGTTCCTGACTGCAGTCCATACAGCCTACCTCGACCTGGCAAAGGCCTTCGACACAATACCCCACTCAGGTATCATCGAAAAACTCATCAGCTTGAATGTAAACCCATACATCACAAGATGGGTTGCAAACTGGCTAAGTGACAGAACCCACAGGGTCAGAGTTGCTGCAGCCATGTCAGACTCAAAGCCTGTCACAAGTGGTGTCCCACAGGGCTCAGTCCTGGGTCCACTCTTGTTCGGCATCTACTTTTCTGAAGTACAAGCAAACACAGGAGGGTTATGGCTGACAAAGTTTGCAGATGACTGCAAACTGGGCGCCATAGTCGAAAACACATCTGACACAGATATCCTCCAGAAGGGCCTCACAGAAATGGATAACTGGTGCCAGAGCCATGGCCTAAAGTTAAACGCCAAAAAATGCATAGTCATACCCTTTGGGAAAAACAAGGCTACCCCTAGCTACCATATAGGTGGCAATCCACTGAGCACAGAAAAAGTCATCAGAGATCTGGGGACCCAGGTTGACAGTAGCCTTTCGTTTGACACTCATGTTGCTAAAGTAGTTAGGAAAACCTTCTATATCACCCACCTGATCATGAAGGGATTCACATCTAGATCAAGGGAGGTCATCGTCCCCTGTACTCATCACTTATTAGACCTATGATTGAGTACAGTGGCAGGACTTCTGAAAAGGCAATACACACCTTGACTCTCTACATGTCCTAGCCACTTCCCACACCTCTCACTGTGCCTGCTGTGTAATTTGACCTGTCAAGTCATTAATGCTCACATGTAATATGACATGCATGCACTTCTTACCTTCCATAAGAAACAATAATGCGTCAACCCTCACTCCCATCACACTCCAGAAATCAACTACTTCCCATATGTTGCGCCCCAAAACTGCTTGAGATCTGGTGGCATGAGTACAATTTACTCATTATGTCACAGGTTAAGCTTAAAACAATAGTGACAGAATCTTAATAACTATCAGTAATGGCTTCATATTATGGGAGTGACTGTGGCCTAGCTTTTTTGTCACGTCTCCCAGGTAAAATAAAATAGTCTGGTGGTAACATTTGAATGTTTTTGCCTTGTCTGTGGCTTTCATTACCATGTTGCCCATTCATCCTCTTAGTCTAGAGGTACACAGACTGCAATTTTATGAAGAGAATGAATATCTCCTATCCCAAAGGTGAACACAGAGCTCCAGTTCACATCTATAGTTCCTAACTGTCATTGACTTTAACTGCTTATTTAATGGATAATTACTCATCCACCCTTTATGTTCCACTCTGCCTTATTTAACATTGTGCAAACATGTACAGGTAGAGCTCAGTAATGTACTATATGTCACGTTTAGGTTTATTTAGGTACCTGTGGGCAGGTACCATATAGTAAAAAAGGCAGACAATAAAAAGGCAGAGCAGCCATTTGTAATAAACTAGCCATATAAAAGCAGTAATAAACATGGCAGGACAGAAGCCAAATAAAAATGTACACATTGAGGGATCTCTTAAAGCCAACAAGTGCAGGGGATTTTCAAAGCCAATAGCAGAGGCGGTTCAATAGGCATGATACCTTCTATGAAAAAAAGTTTTCTCAGAGGCACCTTTGAAACCTCCAGCAACAATATGGAGGAGGAATACAATGTCTTTCTGTTGCTATAAGGAACTATGAGCTCCCACAGAATCAGTGACCTGTCTAGGTCCATTTCATCAATCTAGGTTACTACAACCAATAATTTATGTCACAGACTTAATTCTGTAACCTTATAACTTTCCTCATTCCGTTCTCCTTCTCTGTAACTCTTTTCCATATCTCCTTCTGTCCACAAACCTATCAAATCTGCTGGACATTGTCTGTACTCATACAATGTTCCTAAGGTCTGGAACTCCTTATATCTATCAAGCAAGTCAATACCCTCTTTCTCATCTTTCAAAACCATTCTGAAAGATTTCATACCTAAAAGCTGGTATGGTTATTGTTCAACACCAGGATAAACTATATTCCTAAATGTGACAAAATAGCTTTTAGCACCTTATATCTCCTTACTCTCCCTTATTCACGTCTTTACTTTTATCAACTTTTCTCCCATGGCTTTCTCTCAAAATATACCATAAGCCTGCTTTTCTCTCAGTTTGTATTGCAATTCCTGTTTGTATTATGCTAATTTACATTTAATTTATTTATGCACTGGGTAACATTTCTCTAACTATTAAATTGTTGTCATATAACTCTTAGCCAATGTTTTCATATTATGTGTAATTTGGTATAATTATTTAAACTGTACTTGTTTTTGTATTTTTAAAGACTGTACAATTATTGTTCTTAAAATACTTTGTAATATTTTGGAGCTTTTTCCCCCCCAAGGCCTCCACTGAAAATGGACTCCTACCCAGTTTGATTTTCCCTGGTAATTAAATGTCAATAAATAAATATATCTGACATTATCAATCATAGTTTACATATTTTTCAGATTTGGGGTACTAGGGGTCTTTTAATTAATTGTTTCATCCTCTGGCGTCTATCTCTCTCTCTCTCTCTCTCTCTCTCTCTCTGTCACTCACACACAGACACACACACTTTTTCTTTTTGATTTTATTTGTTTAAATGCGCATCAGCATAGAGTTTTTGTCTCCATTGATGTCTGCCGCACAGAAAGATGCAGTAAACTTTCACTGGCACAAGCCTGTACTTCTTCAGATAGAATGGCAACCTCCTGTGACCATGAATCCCTTTATTAGTTAAATGAATACTTGATTGACTAATACAGTTCTTGGTTAACCAGAATTAGCTAACAAGAACAGATTTTTTTTTCTAGGAGACATTGCCTCATACAGAACACTGTACTCTTCTCATACCCTGTACTAAATCTAACCCTCAGCGTAGTTGTGTGAGTTGTGAGAAAGTGGAATGGATCATAAAACTAGCCTTTTTTGGATGGCTGGGTATTCTGTTGTGTTAAGGTATTGCCTGTTGTACATTATATCAGCTACATCTTGAAACTTATTCCAAACCATGTTATTTGATTTGTTGCACAAAAACTGCCTCTGAGTAAGTTGAAATATGTTCTACATGTTTAGGATAAGTTAGAATACTTTCTACATGTTTAGGATAAGTTAGAATATGTTCTACATGTTTAGGATAAGTTAGAATATGTTCTACGTGTTTAGGATAAGTTAGAATATGTTCTACGTGTTTAGGATAAGTTAGAGTATGTTCTACGTGTTTAGGATAAGTTAGAATATGTTCTACGTGTTTAGGATAAGTTAGAATATGTTCTACGTGTTTAGGATAAGTTAGAATATGTTCTACATGTTTAGGATAAGTTAGAATATGTTCTACGTGTTTAGGATAAGTTAGAATATGTTCTACGTGTTTAGGATAAGTTAGAATATGTTCTACTTGTTTGGGATAAGTTAGAATATGTTCTACGTGTTTAGGATAAGTTAGAATATGTTCTACGTGTTTAGGATAAGTTAGAATATGTTCTACGTGTTTAGGATAAGTTAGAATATGTTCTACGTGTTTAGGATAAGTTAGAATATGTTCTATGTGTTTAGGATAAGTTAGAATATGTTCTATGTGTTTAGGATAAGTTAGAATATGTTCTATGTGTTTAGGATAAGTTAGAATATGTTCTACGTGTTTATGATAAGTTAGAATATGTTCTATGTGTTTATGATAAGTTAGAATATGTTCTACGGGTTTAGGATAAGTTAGAATATGTTCTACGTGTTTAGGATAAGTTAGAATATGTTCTACATGTTTAGGATAAGTTAGAATATGTTCTACGTGTTTAGGATAAGTTAGAATATGTTCTACATGTTTAGGATAAGTTTGAATATGTTCTACATGTTTAGGATAAGTTAGAATATGTTCTGCATGTTTAGGATAAGTTAGAATATGTTCTACATGTTTAGGATAAGTTAGAATATGTTCTACGTGTTTAGGATAAGTTAGAATATGTTCTACGTGTTTAGGACCCTAACTTGGACACAAAAACGTCTCCATTTCTCCCTTTCCCATTGGCCTTAGTAGTAGCTAGGACTGCTTGTTTCCACGTGGTTACAGGTAATGATATATAAGCATGCTGTTCTCTCTCAGCTGCTTAGCAGTGGACAGTATCCATCATTTAAGCAGAACTTCTGCCATATCAGTTCTTATTCACAGCCTCATTTTGGGCCATTGTGCAGATTCCCTACCCTATTTACTATTTTACTGTAGAAAGGGCATTCCAGAATGGAACACAAAATTCCAACTGGGGTCACAACTAAATGGAACACAGAATTTCAGTTGCATCCACAACTAAAACTATTTTTAACCTTCCACAATAAACTCTAACTTCAATGGACTTCAAAATGTATTTTCCATAAAATCAAGTATTCTTGTTTGATAACATACATTTAAAAATAAAAGCATGCTCATGTAACTGATTTAGTTAGCTATGCTCTGCAAGATCAAAAGTACATGGGCTCTAATGTTTATATCATATGTCACGTAACCGTGATGTTTCAATTCAGAATTTTCTGAATGTTAATGCAGTAAATTATTCCATATCTAGTGGGATTCTTACAAATTTAAAACAGAAATGGTAAGCCATTGTGCATCACTGGTAATTTTTAACATGAATTTGATAATTGCTGGCCTTTTTTTAAATTCAGTGAGAATACTTATTTTATTTCCTTAAAATCTCAGAGTCAAATTTGTTTTGCTAGTAGTGAATTACATCTAGGTGTGTTTCCATTTGAAAATCTACATCCAGCTCTTATGGCATATATTTTTGAGAATTTTATATCTATCTATAGGTGTAATAGTAATGAGTAAATGCTCAGAAGAATGTTCTTTTTTGCTGTTTTTTTAGCAGCTCTGTGTATGAGATTGCAGTACAGCAGTTTCTCAGAATTTGCCCTTTCTCTGTTGTAGTGTGATCTCAGAGTTGGTATATAAAATTAGCAGGGGTAATGGGGGTGTAGCCCCCCATGAAAATTAGTGTTTATCCTTATTTTTTGTTTAGTTTTCATTATTTTTGAGAGTTTAATCTTTTTGTATCAATATTTTTTGAATGCGCTTTAGAGCATTTCTAGTAGATGAGACACATATGTGTGTGTGTGTGTGTGTGTGTGTGTGTGTGTGTGTGTGTGTGTGTGTGTGTGTGTGTGTGCATTACCTCAGACTCACATATTTATTCTTCTGTCCTTTAACTTCACCATGAGTAACCACCACAGGGTTATACAGCTGAGATGAAAGTCCAGGGGAAATGCACTAGAAAATGATGATGGAATGCAAACAAGGTCAGCTTAATACGACACACAGTTAAGCTGCTGTTGTTCACTTAAGACAGCTAAACAATGAGAACAAGCTCTACAAACGTTTATCTTTAAAACAGAGTCACTTTGATATTCTGAGAAGTATACTACTTCCCAACATATGTCAGTCTGGCAAATGCAAAGTCATAATACTCAGTTATCTGGGTTTAAATTTATATGAAAACAGACAAATTAACAAATAACAGACATTTAAAAATAATGAAATAAGAAGTAAGTCCCTGGTTCTGTCAATTCTCTAGATCACAGATGCCAAGCTCATGTGACATACAAAATGTCTGTGGGAATTGTTTTATTTTAATAAATTACCATCCATATGCAGATATATTTAGGGAAGATGCCTCATGGCAAATGCAAATTACAAGGCACGCAAGTCATAAGAAATGACAGCTGAAATGCTTTTGAATGGGATCTCATACCTCGTACAGAGCAAAGAATCAAAGGATCATGTGAATATCCAATAATGGGTAGAATGCCTCACTAGATAAAAAGATAACTACTATCTGCTGTAACAAAATATAAACAATTAAGATAAAGGCTAGGATTCATAGCTAAAATGTGTAATACACAAGGTGGTAAAAATGCCCTGCATATTAGGCATACCTGTTCCAATTCATAACTCTGCCTAATAGTGCAGCTGTGTGCTACTAGGCAATGAGTGACAGTCATATGCAAATATGGTATTCAGGTTGGGGCCTATGCTACTTGAGACCCATACGTAGCCTGGTGTGCTGTGCCTTTATGATACTTGCATAGCACAAAAGTCCTACACTCCAGACTATGCAAGCTACATTAAACAGCACTCTTATTAAATGTGTATGCATATGTTGCTATATAGCAGCATGCACCTAAGCGCATGTCATGGGGGATTTGCACTGTGGAAGTAGGACAGCTTTCAGATTGTGGGTTTGTCTGTGTATATGTGTGTGTGTGTGTGTGTGTGTGTGTGTGTGTGTGTGTGTGTGTGTGTGTGTGTGTGTATGTGTGTGTATATAAGGAGAGTGTGTGACTGGGTCCATAAGAGCCTGTATAGAAGTCTGTAATGTGTGTCTGTGTGTGTGCATGCGCTTGCCTCCTGTGTGCTCTGACGGTCACCACTGCACTCCGAAATATATTTTCACTGATTATACAGCAAATAGACACCTACTTTTTATTAAAGCAATAGCAGAAAAAGCTAGTATGGCACTACCAGTTCTCTTCCTCTTCCCCGCCACCCCTTCATTCAGTCTCCCTTTCATACTGCAAAATGCCACTTCATCTCCTCAAAATGATATATCACCTATGTGAGTGTAAGATTTGCAGGAAGTATTTTAAAAAATAATTTGTTCCTTCGGGTATATGGTCTACAAATGCTGTAAGTGGACTCAACATTCAGCAGTACTTTTATAGTCTCAGACGTAGCCACACCTGTCTACACTTTGATAGCTAGTTTGACAGATGTCATAGTTATTATTAAATCACAACTTACTTCAGCTACTGTGGCAGCTGTTAAAGCACACACACAGACATATATGCCAGTGTTATGTGTGCGTGGGTGAGTGAGTTACATGTATGTAGTAGTTAAGTGGGTGAGTATGTACACAGACGTATCACTGGATACCTGTGTGTGTGTGTGTGTGTGTGTGTGTGTGTGTGTGTGTGTGTGTGTGTGTGTGTGTGTGTGTGTGTGTGTGTGTGTGTGTGTGTGTGTGTATCTGACTCTTTATGTGTTTTTGCCTTTCCCTTTTAATCTCAGACTATATGTTGATGTCAGTGTTGTTATAATAGATGGAGTGCATTTATGAGATTTCATGGAGGTATCCTAGAAGTCATCATGTTCCTAAACACATTCTAAGGGCACAAGTCCCTCAAACGTTAAAGAACTATGGAGCAAATATTCTGCACTCATAAAACATTGAAATGCTTCACACCAGAAAGGTCTAGACAGCAATAAATTTATTATGTATCTAAAATAAAAGCTGACAACCCAATACAAATAAAAAAATATGGTCTATTAGGATTTACCAAAATAAAGAGAGAGTTGTTACAGAAGACAAAGTGAGATGTGTCTACTGTTATTAAATATGGATTCTGAATAAACTGGTAGAATCAGAGGTTACAGAGACAGAAGCACATGTTCTAAAGAAAAGTTCTCTAAAAGTCAGCAAAGACAGACAAAAGCATGTTGGGACACCTTAGCTGCTTAAATGTTATGGTGATTTGTGCAAGGCCTTTGCAGGAAAGGTCTTAACAGTTCACTTTTGAGCTTGGGCCTCTGATTCTTCTTCATCATCTTCATACATTTCTCCTTCTTCTTCAGCAGTGGCATCTTGGTACTGTTGGTATTCTGAGACCAGGTCATTCATGTTGCTCTCAGCCTCAGTGAATTCCATCTCATCCATACCCTCACCTGTATACCAGTGCAAAAAGGCCTTACGGCGGAACATGGCAGTAAACTGCTCTGAGATTCGCTTGAAGAGCTCCTGGATGGCAGTACTGTTGCCAATAAAGGTGGAGGACATCTTGAGGCCCCTTGGTGGAATGTCACAGACTGCAACCTTGACATTATTTGGGATCCATTCCACAAAGTAACTGCTGTTCTTGCTCTGGATGGCCAACATCTGTTCATCCACTTCCTTCATGGACATACGACCTCTGAAGACAGTGGCTACTGTTAGATATCGTCCATGACGTGGGTCACAGGCAGCCATCATGTTCTTGGCATCAAACATCTGCTGAGTGAGTTCTGGCACTGTTAGTGCTCTGTACTGTTGGCTGCCACGTGCTGTGAGTGGGGCAAAGCCAGGCATAAAGAAATGGAGTCGGGGGAAGGGCACCATGTTTACAGCAAGTTTTCTGAGATCAGCATTTAGTTGGCCAGGGAACCTCAAGGAAGTAGTAACACCACTCATGGTGGCAGAGACCAGATGATTTAGGTCACCATATGTAGGAGTGGCCAGCTTGAGGGTTCTGAAACATATGTCATAGAGAGCTTCATTATCGATACAGTAGGTCTCATCTGTGTTCTCTACTAGCTGGTGGATAGACAAGGTGGCATTGTATGGCTCTACCACAGTATCTGACACCTTTGGAGAAGGCACTACACTGAAAGTGTTCATGATTCGATCAGGATACTCCTCCCTGACTTTGCTGATAAGAAGGGTACCCATGCCAGAGCCTGTGCCACCTCCAAGGGAGTGGGTAAGTTGAAAGCCCTGCAGACAGTCACAGTTCTCACACTCTTTTCTCACTACATCAAGGACAGAATCCACCAGCTCGGCACCTTCGGTGTAATGACCCTTGGCCCAGTTGTTACCAGCACCACTTTGACCTGTTAAATTAAAAGAAGAACAGAAGTAAAAGTTCATATCCCTGTAGAGGGTAATAAAAAGCTCAATTAAATATGCAGTCAAGTCCTAGTAAAACATCACACAAATGAAGTCATCTATTCAGCTAAACATTTTTGGTTGTTTTCTGTGCTTTATAGCGATTTGTATTTTAAATAGAAAAGTCAGAAATTAATAAAGCTAATGACAAAACAATGTGAAATTCTCAAAATATTATACAGTTATTCTTATCTGGGTAAGCCTAATGAATATATACTCAGCATCAGAGATGATAGGGCTCACTGTATTGTTAAGAGACTTGTTCCGAGTCAATCAGAATGCAAATGGAGACTGAGCTATTTCTAACAGGTGAAGACTGTCCATAGCAAACCCATGCCTCTAGAGCTCATTATGTTAACTACCAGACTATCCTGTCAATTATAATATCCCTGTGTACTGTCTGCAGATATGGACAGAGTATTAGAATGGAAACTAGGGTACTGAAATAGAGGTGATATTCCTAAGAGCATATTCTTACTTTACAAATAGGTGATGATTCAGTTGAATTAGTACTTTCTACCTCAGCAAAGAAGGCAATGTAATAGCATTGTCTGGGAAAGTATATACTGATAGTCTGTGCTGTGGGAACATTGCAGACTTGGACAGTTCAGTATTTAAAGTGATAACAGTTCCAACAGACTGGTATCAGGAACTTAACTCTAGAGTGACATCAAGACCCATCCCTCTAAGCATCTTATCCATCAGTGAGTTTTATGACTAGGAACTTGACCTGACAGGTAAATGCAGGATCTGTGTTGCAAGGACCAGGGCACAGACAAAAGCACCCAAAGGGAGAAGGGCATCAGTCTGACCTGAATAACTAAACCCTCATGTGGTTAAAAGTGAGTAATGCTTGCTAGATGGTGAAAGGGCAAAAATGGAAGTATCAGAATAATAAATCAGTAAAAAATATTTGGTTATTCGCATTTCTCCCCATAGCTATCACCACCAAGTCTAAGAATTCGACCACATGTAGCATTTAGGATAAATAATGTTTTGTGTTATCCTTCAAATCTGGTAACCAGGAAGTAGCCACTAAATAAAGTATCGGTTAAACAACTGTTATGTGTAACTATTTATGATTGATACAAAGACCATTATTAGTCAAACTGTTCCTAAATATTTCTCTGTTTTATTACTCCAACTCTTAACAAGTATTCATCCATTTAAATTCTGATGTTTGCCACAAAGGCCTTTATTATATATGCTACAGATTATTCATTTATCTCATCAAAATGCTGGGATTAACATCTCACTTCTGTAACTCTAGCTACCTATTCTTCTGCATCTTCTCACCCTCTAAAATGCTGGTACTCCTCCAGTGTCCACATGTTTGCTACATTTTGTTATGTTGGTCTCATGACTTAGAAGCTGAGCTACAGTAAACAATATAAGGTGGTTCAAAATGCTAGTAATTAAACTTGCCACCAAAATATCTATGGCACCTTTTCAAATCTGAAATTATTAAAACAGTGAAAAGCAATGGGGTATTTAAAAGTAAAGCAGATCTTACTTATCCTTGATCTGTCACTTATTTACATGTTAGGAGGTGTAATGGGTCTGTGAAACGGTACTATCCTTGTTAGGTACCTGATCTAGTACTAGTGTCATGTAATGCATCAAACAGTGACCTCATGGAATGCTGCAGTCTCGATGTTGAGCAACAACTAGGAAATAATAGCTGCTATTAGTTGCATTACACTGGTAATGGGATGGAGCCATAATTACGATCCAGTCAATCTAGGTTTGGAAAACAGCCTGTGGAGGGAGCAGAGGGAGAGAGGTGAAGTGTTATGGGCTACTTGCTTCTCCCATTGGGTAATGTTGAGGAAATATCACTGGACATGTATCCCAGTAATGAGTCTCTGGTGGAGACTAGGAAAGTAACAGGAGCATTCCTCTCAAATGTCCAGATTTTTGCAGAATGTCCAGATTTTTGCCTCACATTTCTGGCCTGTTTTTCAAAAATATTTTTGGTTTTCTGGCAAATTATTGGCAAGTCATTAAAGTTTGAAGACAGAAAATAATGACAGACATATGAGTTTCAGACTTCATATCCTTCAGACATTTCATGCTAAACAAAACTTGCTATTCTATCAACCTTCTAAGTTCTTAAGAGCACTATTTCAAATTTGTCCCAATTTTTGGCCCTTTATTCCCCCATTATTTATGGCTTTGTCCAGATTTCTTGCTTTAAGAAGTTGAAAGGCATGAACAGGAGATATGTGCTCAGAATGGGAGGGAGCGGCTGACTGAGGGGATACATCACTCACAAAAGCAGGTGATGCCCCCTGCTGTATCAGTTCTATTCTCCCTTGAAAGTAAGAGAAAATGCCTGTATGGGAGCACAGTAATCAGCTCTTGCCTTTCAGGGAATGACTAGTCAGAGTTGTAGCAAATAGGCTAGACAATTAGCAGGCATGGAGGAACCCCTTAAAAAACTAAAGAAGCAAGGTGTGTGTGTGCGTGTGTGTGTGTGTGTGTGTGTGTGTGTGTGTGTGTGTGTGTGTGTGTGTGTGTGTGTGTGTGTGTGTGTGTATGTGTGTATGCGTGTGATGTTGGTAGGGTAGATGAAAGCAGGATGCTGACTGATAAAGATAGGTGTGTCACATGCTATGCAAAGATATTTTTTCACAAATCCAGTAGAGTATTATCAGAGATTAATACTGTCAGAAGAACAAAAGGATGAAAAATATTTAATTGAAAAGTATGCCGCTAAAACTGTTTATTGGTTTCCTAACTACTTATTCTAATTATACAAGATATGTTATCTGTTTATTTGTTTGTTTGCCTTTTTTACTGTGTTGGTCCCACTAGGGAAACCTTTTTTTTTCATATGAGAACTGAGGTAATATTTATAGAGATAACGGAAAATTTGGTCAGGGCACTAGGGAAATCTCCCTAGTCATTTGAGATGTCTCAGTCAAAATGCTAGACCATAATACAATAAAGGAGCCCAGTTTTGCAAGTTGGTGATTTATTTTAATGTATTTATTTTTAGATTGCATAGAGTGGCATAATTAGGCTCCAAAATCAGAAAAAAAGATATACTTCCTAAGGATGCCTCAGTGCAAGACCTGATTTTAACAGCACTTAGGGATGCTTAACAAAAACTTGTTAAGGACAGCTAGGTGCTGTTTGGATGGATTCCACATTATAAACTAACAGCAGATTCTGCTGGAAAATAATAGTGGCAATAGGTAAAACAGCTTTTAAAAGTTGTTAGATACTTTGCTCCAACATACTTATAAACAAAATGTTTGCAGAATGAAGTATCTTAACATGTTTTAAAACTTAGTTCTACACTGTTTCTGCCTGTTGTCTGTCTGATAGCACTAAGTGCTTTATCAACTTTCAAAGAGTTTGAAAACTGTTAAAACACTTTGTTTTCCTACACTTGTTTTTTTGTTTTTTTAATTGGTAGCACCCAAAACAATAAAAGCTCCATACACTACAAAGTATTAAGATCAAGACAGTCATAACCAGTCTTATGTGTTCTTGACAGTAATACCAAGATTCATATCTTGAGCTTCTCTATCAAGATACATTTCTTAACATCCATGTCTCAAGCACATAATAAGCTGGTTAAGATCAGAGACCCAATCATAATCCTTTGTATTTTGAATGGTGCAACAGGGAACCTGATATTCAGAAAGCAGACATCATAAGAGTGGAGAAGGGGGTGGAATGGCTTTCAAAAGTGGTGAAGCATCAAACTTTCAGCTCTACTCAAGTTAAAAAATATTTATGGGCTGTTAAAAACAAGGATTTAACTTTTAAAGCTTGTATGACAGAGACATGAAGCTGTATGGAGTATAATAAAACAAGCTAGGTTAAATGTGAATGGCAATTAAAAAAAAACAGCACTGACTAAGCAAATGACCGGAACACAAATGTTATTTTTTGATGGTCAGTGCACATAAGAATTACTTGGATAATCTAACCAACATATTTTGCCATATAACCAACTATTAAATTGTTAGTTATGGTCATAAGACCAGAGTTATGGAAAAAATTATTTACCATAAGACACTTTTCCCTTGTTGGGAAAGTAAAATGGGAAGTTCTTGTAACTGCTAATGCAGTTACTTGTGTTACTTACGTCATTTGTTTTTATTTTCTGTTTATTTGTTTTTCTCACATATATTAAACTGCCATGTTTAATAAGCATGAACAGCACAGTGGCCATTTGTTTCTATTCAGTCTGGGCTTCATGGTGGATTAATACAACACTGTGAAGCTACAAAGTTGATATGCAGGCTCTGTTCAGACATTAATACCTTGCCGGAGAGCATCTATTCTCCAGTAGGCTATTATCTGTCAGATCTGCACATTTTCAAGGAAAGAAGTAACACAATGATTTGTTCAACTTTTTAGTGCAGTTTTAGAAACTATGGAGATGGGGTAACAATGATGCTCTGCAAACTAAGTTTAACCCTTTAAGAACATATCTACTATCACTTAATCCTACACTGTTAGACATAGTAAAAACAAATGTACCAGACAAATGCAAACAAATATCAATATTACCAAGTAATGTTATTTTTGTTTCCTTCTCCCTTGCTTCATTCTTTATGGTCTTATTCCTCAAAGACCCCCGCCCATCACTGGGTATACCAGCCCCTACTTCTATCCCCTGGACTAATACTAATTTTCTTGGGCTGGGGCCAGCATGGAACTTAAGGGCATCAGGGAGGAGGGCCTCACTGACAACAGCTTCCATGAGGGGGGGATTTGTTTTGGCTTACTCTCTTATCCCTCCCCTTTCTTCTTGACCCATCTTGTAATTGTCCAAGGGCTACTCTCCTTTTTGAGGACCATGCCTCCCCTCAAGGATCACCGAGTCAAGTGCTCTCATCCTGAGACAGGGATGCTTATTGCTTCCCAACAGTGCCTCAGGTGCCTGAACTGCTAATTGAACTCAGGTCATCTGGGCCATACTTAGGACTTTATCCCTCTATGTTGTGGTGCTGGTTTCTATTAACTCTTTTTTTTGTAGATGCACAGTAACCTTATGCTAACTCATGCTAATTTACAACATTTTAAAGGCAGTCTCCCTATTAACATTTTTTCATAAATATGAAATAGGCTAATACTGAACCATTTCTGTTTTATAAGCTCACAAACATCTAACATCTTAATCCTAGACAGCTGATAGGAAACAGTTCAGCAGTAGTAGTACTTAGGCATGCAGTCCAGGAGACCACTGAAGAGTCTAGTCCAATTTCCCAGTTGTCCCAAAGCACAGTCTGATTAAGTGACTTGCTCAAGGTTACACACAGGCCAATGGAGATTGAGGGAATCAAACCCTACATCACTAGAAGCAGTTCATTAGCAACTCATAGACTTAATCCGCTATGCGAACAGTCCTTCTATAGCAATATGCATTTTTGTGTATTTTTATGCATTTTATTATATGCTGCAAGTGCACACTCCCCAAATGTTTTTCCATTTATTTATTCTGAATGTTTTAACCTTTTAAACAAATAATTGTTTTCAATGCCAAAGCCCTGGGTAAGCCTCAAGCATGAAATTATTCCTAAGAGTTTTGCTGTTATACACATATTTCTTATACAAGGAAGGAAACGCTTGGCAGTGACTAAGCTAATTATGAATAAGCTACAGACAGTTTCTGCTTCTTATTTGCTGCATATGCCCAACAGTCATCAGGAATGCTGGAGACATACTATCTTCCACAAGCTAACTCAACTACACTGACACCTGTGTCCAGCTAGGTACTATTGTAGTTTATTTGTGCTTTGTTTCTCATTCTCTCTCTGGCGAATGTACACTAATTCTTTATAGAATATGGCCGATAACAACACAGACAGGCCTCGACTAGTCATAACTGTTAAATTTCCCTGATTTCACAGAATAGCTCTGATTTTACCTCATACTTTTGGTCTGTTCCTAATAGCATTTATGATTTTTTTGGCAAATCATTGAGGAATGCATTCAGTAAATACTGACAGACATTTGAGTTTCAGAATTCATGCCCTTCAGAAAATGCATGCTAATGCCAAACCTGTTATTCTAGGAACTTACTAATTATATAATTCCTGATTTTGTGCTTTTTTCCCTCATCATTTGTTGGCATTATGCCTGCTAAGAGGTGGAGAGGTATGCAAGCATTTAATATAATGCAACTCACTAGAGTCCACTACTGCTAGCAGTATTACAGTTATTATTATGAATATCCTTGACATATTATAAAATGCAACCTTTTTTTACCACAAAAGATACTATACTAGTAACTGTTACTGTGTACTGTAGTAAACCATATACTTAATGAAATGCACTGTTACAGTTACTGCTGCTCCTATAACTACTATCACTACTAATACTACTACTACATTTACTGCAGATTTTACACAGGAACCATTCTTAAGAACATGCAGTTTATACTACTGATGTAAGTACCTCTGCTACTGCTGCTATTCTTATAGTTGGAACAGCCATTATGGTGGACTTTCAGTTTTAGGAGTATCCAGTTTGCTACTGTTGCTACAATACTGATACCTTATGGTTCTACTATTGTTGCTGTTACAAATTTTATAAATATTCCACTGTGTTCCAACCCTTAATAACATAAACCTAATGCCTTTGTGTGACTAATTTTACTGTCTGACAGTTATCACAGACATCTAAAACAATGAGCTACTTTCTGTGCCAAGGGTACAGGATATAATTCCTTTCCCCTTCATTTGTTTACTTGTTGACTCTGAACAAGTCAGTTAACCAGACATTAATCTTGAGTTGCCTCTGAAAATGGGCAGTTGTGTACATTGGATTTACCCAGTCAACAAAGACGTAAAAATACTGTATTAATACTATTATATTATGCAGAGCTTGCTGATCATGCTCTAAAACTGGGAAAAGGACAACCTTGTTATACACCTTCCTGGCATCAAAGTGGTGCATAATATATTTTGTAGTGCATGGAGCTCAATGATTATGCTCCCATATTCAGAAAAAGACAAACCAGTTAAGCACCAGAGTGGCTCATGACCCAACCTTAACAAATGTTAAGCATCCCCTGCTTATGTTGTTATGGTTGGGGCTAGCATCAGTAGTAAAATCTGCCTGCACTGACTAGCAAATGATAGTGGCAGAAATAAAAGAATTGTTTCCACCTGATCTGTACCAGTAATGTCTACCCAACTTCTTAAATAAACCCAGCTGATAAAGGTATATATTAGTATCCACATCCTGAAAGATACAAACTCTGAAACACAAATGGGTGTCATTATTTTAGTGCCTTCAAACCTCAGTGGTTTGTTCAAAATACACAGATTTTATGAGGAACAGATCAAAAATATGAAGCAATAATCTGGATATCCTGCAAAAATCTAGACAGTTGAGAGGAATGAAAGGTGAGTGTAAACATATGGACTACATTACACTACCCCCCTGTCAGCACTCATTAAGTGTTTTACAGCTTTGAAAGCTGGGAAAACACTTTAGTGATTTGTTCCCTGTGACCAGTAGTACATGAAGCATTTACAGCTCTATGCACTACAAAGAATTATGATTGGTTCCCCAATCATAAACCTCATTTATGTGTTCTTGATATGGATGCCAGGATTCACGTCTTGAGCTTTGCTCTTGAGGTGAATTTCTTGGCATCCATGTCTTGAACACATAATAAACAGGTTATGATTGGCGAACCAATCATAATCCTCTGTGTTAAGTACAGCTTAGAGCTGTTATGCTGTAGTTTCACTCTAGCGCATATACCTTGATCTTTACAGAACAGAGTTGAGAATCTAAAAAAGCTTTTAAAGCTGTACACTTGTCATTGTCCCAAAAAAGGCAAACTAAAGTGATTAACAGCTTCTAACGTTTTTAATCTGTCAGAGGCACTTTTAGATTCTGGGCACTGTGTGGCAGTGCTAAGTGTTTTATAGCTTTCAGAGTGGTAATACCCGTTGTGCTCTTAACGTTTTGCAACATGGATGACAAGATTCACCTCTTGAGCTCAAGAATGAGATATAGATACCAATAAATTTATTTTGAGAGTTAAGCTCAAGAGGTGAAACTTGACATCTGTGTTGAGAACACATAATGACTTAGTTATGATCGGAGACCCCATTACGATCCTCTGCATTATTATAGTGCTGCAAGAGGTTTGAGCTTCTGAAATAATCTATTATGTCAGTATTATTGCTACTGTACTGTTACTGTAGTAATGCTGCTGCTATTAGCATTATATTGACTGCATATGTTACACACACACACACACACATATATATGTTTATATGTAAGTGTATGTGTATATACACAGGGTCTGTATTAGATAAACGAAAGTTTATCTAAACAAATGCCGTAATGATCAAAAATCCAGGACCTTGATATGTTTTTTTGTGAGATCACGGTACAGTGAAGATCAGAATATTGCTCTTTCCTCCCTATAGTGCGACCTTGGAGTTGGAATATATATTTAGCGGGGGTGTGGGGGGCCCAGCCACCCATAATTGCGAGTTTGAGGTCCAGGATTTTCGATCATTGCAGCGCTCATTTAGATAAACTTTTGTTTATCTAATATAGACTTAAACACACACACACACACACACACACACACACACACACACACACACACACACACACACACACACACACACGTGTTTGTGTACATATGCATATGTGGGTCTACTTCAGATCACTGAAATCCCATTTCACTGACTTTCATTTCACCGAGATCAAATCACCTAAATTTCACAACACTGACAACTCATTTCACTGAATTTCATTTCACCGACAGCTTACAATGCTAAATTTCAAAAGACAAACTGTGAAACCATAGACAAACACACTCACAAAACTAATTCATACCTCTTTCCACAACTTAAAAACTACCTACTTATCCTATTAATAGAAACCAGACTAAAGCCAAACTAAGTGGTGGCCTACACGCCCCACACCCCCCATCTTGGGGGGGCTGTGCCCCCCTCACCCCCTAACTATATATACTAACTCGAGAATCACACTACAGTGGGGAAAAGGGCATATACCTTTTACTTGCCTCACAGTACTCTACACACTGCCACTACTGCTGAGAAGGCTATAGCTTACAATTCAGTGAAATGAGATTCAGTGAAATGAGTTTTCAGTATTTTGAAAATTAGGTGATTTGATCTCAGTGAAATGAAAGTCAGTGAAATGGGATTTCAGTGATCTAAAGTAGACCTGCATATGTATATGTGCATGTATGTATTATATATATAAATATATGTATAGACACACACGCACACACACACACACACACACACACACACATATATATATATATATATATATATATATATATATATACACACACACACACACACACACACACACACACACACACACACACACACACACACACACACACACACACACACACAGAAACATATAAGTGTGTGTGTGAGTGTATCTTTTACCCTCACCCTTGTAGCCAGAGTAAGAAGGACTATTTGACTTGTCTTGCAACAAAATAAATAAATAATGCACCCTTATCCTTACTTAAGTAAAATACACTCTTTCTCTAAATGTTAATCTGCTGTTACTGTTATTGTTACTTTTTAGTACTACTACTTAAATCCAATATAAGTACTATAGATAACTTTTATTGTTAATTAAGTGTACTGTTCAAATAAATGTTAAGGCATGTTTGCTGCTACTTAGTGGCACGTTACTATATATTACTGCATGTCTGCTGCTATTTAGTGACAGGTTACAACATGTTAGTGCGTATCTGCTGCTACTTAGTGGCAGGCTACTATATATTACTGCATGTCTGCTGCTATTTAGTGACAGGTTACAACATGTTAGTGCGTATCTGCTGCTACTTAGTGGCAGGTTACTATATATTACTGCATGTCTGCTGCTATTTAGTGACAGGTTACAACATGTTAGTGCATATCTGCTGCTACTTAGTGGCAGGTTACTATATATTACTGCATGTCCGCTGCTACTTAGTGACAGGGATGAGCTGTACTTACTGCTACTGTGATACCTCCCCATCATAAATATTTCTTACTCTGGAATTTATCTTTGCATGTTGGGATGCACATTTAGTGGTCATATCTGTGTTGATACCACAAAGGTTGTACAACAGTAACAGACCTAAGACTGTCCACATCTTTCCTAGAGAGGTTATGTACAGAGAAATATAATTAAAATAGAAATCTGGCACATACCAAAGATGAAATTATCAGGCCGGAAAAGGTGTCCAAAGGCTCCTGATCGGACACTGTCCATGGTTCCTGGCTCCAGGTCTACCAGAATGGCTCGAGGAACATACTTGTGTGCTGTAAAAGAAAATTGAAAAGGTTTTATTCAAAGTACTTCATTAATATGTGCATGCACCTGTTTGTTCATTTTCTTATACACATATAATTTGTGAAAGTGAATATGGAAAGAAAGAAACACCTCTTTACATTCTATTTAGTTATTTTAGATTAAATGATGCACATGATTCTGAAAATGTGTATTACAAGCTGTTTTTAACAAAGTTACCCAAAGAGAATATAAATGATTCTTACAGAAAGACGACTCTGCTTTTCCAGCAACTTTCACACTTGAGGTTGCTTTACCTCTATGTTTATCACCCCACTTGGGACTGCAGTGTGTCTAGATCCACCATCATAACACCAGTACTGATGGATCTAACAGACCCCCACCAGGACTGCTGTGCCCCTACCTCTCCTAAATGAGTATGATTTAGCATTTACCCAGAGTCTATCAACAAAAGCTGCTTTAATCATTTCCCATACACACAATACTATCTCCTTACACAGTGCTCCTATCTCTTCCCTTAATTCCTTCTGTGTTTCCCCTCATCCCCTGCACACCTGTATGCTTTTCTTCTGTGTTCTCTCTGCATGGAAGCTATGATCCTTGCTTTTCTCAAACAAATTCTTAATGCCTCCAAACAACACTTCTCAGTTCCAGTCTCCCATTATTCAATCGTTGTTAGTTTTTAAGCTCCCTCAGAAATCCTGTCCATACATTTTTTATCACCACAGTTTGCTCTGTCACTGTTGCTTAAACTCTGTTTTCTTGCTCATTCTAGATTTACCAGCCCCTTAGCTGTCCAGCACAGTAGAAGAGGATAGCAGCACTTTGCAGAAATTATTCTGTCTGCAGGCTTTGTAAGTACTGGATATGCGACTTTATATAAAATACTTCATTTACATATGGATATGTGTTTGTTAATTTCCCTATACAAATATAATTTGTGAAAGTGACAACAAAGTGACTGTTTGTGATGGCTCTCTATCCTGACAACACAAGTAAAACAAACTATGATTCAGATGGAGAAATATTCTACAACTCACAGCATTACCTTTCAGGCATTTTTTGCAATGGGGGAAGGGGGCTTTGTTATCCCTGCACTTCACAAAATGGAAGTATATACATGTTCTTTGAGAGAGCATGGAACAGACTGCCAAATTACATTCAAGCAAGCACTAGTTTAGATATTTTAAAGAAGAGCCTGGACACTTATTATGGGAACAACTGTTGTGGTATATTGGCAGGCTAGAAGGGCATTAATGCCTGTGCTTGAAATATTTGTATGTGTGTATGGATTGCAGTCATACTCTCCAGAATTTTAGTAGGCACCCACCTGGGTGGGTTGTTCACAGTAACAGATCAATTACTGGGATGATGCCACAATACAAACAGAAAATGATCGACTTCAACAGTTGGCTATGTTTCTGGTGTCATTCTAAGGGATCCAGCATCTGTCAGCCTGGGATGACATAGTAGACATCTCTCTATGCTTTGCCAGAGATGGTCTTCATATGTCACCCATGGGATTTCAGTTACTAGCTAAGGCTCTTGCCACCCCATAGTGCCTTTTTAAGGCAATGTCAAAGGAACAAAATTCCCTAAGAGTCTAAACCTGAAACGGCATTCACTGGAAGCCGTTCTCACCTTGGAAGATGCTGACATTTGTGTAGCAATAGAGACCTGCTTTAAAGCTGTGGAGAGCATGCCAGCCACACCAGGTTGGTTGACCTAGATCTGTGGTTATCTGCATGCATGCATATTTTCAAATCTAGATTGCTGAGCAAATATGTTTGTCTTTAACTTCTTGATGGATTTACCATTGTAACTGCACATTAATAAACTGCACTTCCTGTTATTTAAAATGTTTATACGAGCATTTTATGACTGCTCTCTCCTCTAAAAGGGCCTTGTGCCATGTGAGGCTACCTTTACAACAAAATGAACTGAAATATGTTAATAAATAACTGTTTTAGGGAACTGACTGATGTAAATCCTGATTACTCATTGTATGCACTTGTGTTATTAACAATCATCGAAAAGCAAAAAGTATTCTCTCCACAACGTCAGATATCTCAAACCAAGTACAAATTTATTAAAACTGACAAAACTTTCGGATAACAAGGTATCCTTCCTCAGTGTCTTACATAAAAAAGTTAAAAACAAGCATTTATATACAAAACACATGACACAGCCATAATCTGATTGCAATACTTAATTAGTGCTTAAAGACATAGTAACGCTAATGGAGCATTAATCAAGGAAAAAACCTGATACTGTTAATGCTTTTACTAGTCATCCTAAACATATTTATATTACCAATAGGCATACTGGCCATAGGAATTACGACCATTTTTTTTTTTTTTATAAATAGACAAAAGCACCTCATTGTCATTATTTTTTTTCCCTAATCTTTCTTTGTTTTCTTTTAAGAACCGGTTTCAAAGTGACCTGCTTATTTATACCAGGGGCTTTATCCGCTTTAAGTCTCATTATCCAATCATATTCCCTCATATCAATATTATTATTATGATCACCCAGTCGTATTCCTGAGTGAATAACAGAAATAACCCTAAAAGTAAATGCATGGTTAGACCCCATCATAGAGATATGGTGCTCTAAAGAATTTGTGTCTACATTTCTCCTAATCTCAGATTTATGTTCAAGGATTCTATCCCTTAATCTCCTTGTTGACTTGCCCACATAAAACCCGGGACACTGCGTGCATGTAGCAAGATATACTATCCCAACTATCCCAACAAGGAGATTAAGGGATAGAATCCTTGAACATAAATTTGAGATTAGGAGAAATGTAGACACAAATTCTTTAGCACCCCATATCTCTATGATGGGGTCTAACCATGCATTTACTTTTAGGGTTATTTCTGTTATTCACGCAGGAATACGACTGGGTGATCATAATAATAATATTGATATGAGGGAATATGAATGGATAATGAGACTTAAAGCGGATAAAGCCCCTGGTATAAATAAGCAGGTCACTTTGAAACCGGTTCTTAAAAGAAAACAAAGAAAGATTAGGGAAAAAAAATAATGACAATGAAGTGCTTTTGTCTATTTATAAAAAAAAAAAAAAAATTTCTTAATTCCTATGGCTAGTATGCCTATTGGTAATATAAATATGTTTAGGATGACTAGTAAAAGCAGTAACAGTATTAGTTTTTTCCTTGATTAATGCTCCATTAGCGTTACTATGTCTTTAAGCAGTAATTAAGTATTGCAATCAGATTATGACTGTGTCATGTGTTTTGTATATAAATGCTTGTTTTTAACTTTTTTATGTAAGACACTGAGGAAGGATACTTTGTTATCCGAAAGCTTTGTCAGTTTTAATAAATTTGTACTTGGTTTGAGATATTTGACATTGTGGAGAGAATTGCTTTTTGCTGTTTGCCTTGAACTATTTCTCTCCACTCTACCACTGGTTCTACATTTTTTTGTTATTAACAATCATGCCAAGGCTACCTGGGAGATAAAGTGCTATGTGCAAAGGCTTACACACCATGTTTGGTGTGTATATGTACACACACACACACACACACACACACACACACACACACACACACACACACACACACACACACACACACACACACACACACACACACACACACACACACACACACACACACACACACACACACACACACACACACACACACACACAACCACACGAGGATCATACATATTTTCATACTCCAACTCGACAGTGTTTTTCAAATGCTACCATTACAATACGATCAGTGGAACTGTCTGTCTGTCCTGTTTAAAGGTGGGTGGTGATAGCTTTTCTCCTGTGCACAAAAAGCAATGCTACAGATTATAAATGTTGCAAAGAAGGTACAGTTATTAGAGCATAGATAAAAACAGCAAAAAGAGGAACACTATCATAAATTACTTCTACTGGGTCCTGATCACCAGTGAAAGCCTCTTTGCCCATCTTCAAAAGATATAGACATACACACACTTTTTACTAATTACATACTTATCTGGAAGGCTTTCTTTAAATCAAGTGAGTCTATAACCTGCCCTCAAATGATCTGTCTTCCCATAATCTGCCATCTTGACTTACAAGCAGTCATTCTTTATGTACCATGCTGTGCTAATACTAATGCTCTTACTTTCGGTTTCACAGGCTTCCACTTTGATAGTAGAATTTTTTTATTCCTTTTATACATACCATTTCTCCTCAGTTTCCTACTGTGTGACCTCCCATAAGGAATGATTGTACCATACCACTACTATCTGCAGAAGAATGTATTCTGGGCTGCATAAGTATGTTTTCCTTTGTTTTTGCCAGCCTGTTAAATTTTAACATCTTTAACAGAGTCCATAGTATTATTATTTTTTAAGCAATCAAATACAATTATGAGAGAAGAGGTACTAATAGACAAGGATATGTCTGAGATCTGGGATATGTGGAAACAAATGGGACCTGATCTTTTAGTGGGTCAAAAAGTCTATTATGATAGTAGTCCAATAGGACAGAAGAGGTAACTGACAGGCAGGGCTATATCTGGCAGGAGATTTGTGGTAGCAAATGCAGTCTGACCATTTAGGAGTCATACAGTTGCCAGCTGAAATTATCTCAATTAATCAGCCCCACACATGCAAGAAAAGCGAGGCTGTACAAATCAGAATTACAAAACATTAGTGTTGACACCACCTGTATAGCTTTCATACCTGGCTTCAACTGAATTCATGGCCAAAGAACAGAACTATATGAAGGCTAGAAGCACCAATAACTACTATGCACTGGGTTGTATTATTTCTAATAGCTACAAGCCAATAATCACTGTCAAACATCCAGCCTTTGTCAGTTAAAGCTACCAGCACCAGATTCAGAACTAAAAAGAACCATCGCCATCTGGGCACAATTTAAAGAACAATAAAAAATATTGTGGTTTCTAAATCCCCCCAACTAAACTCATAAAAATGGAAGAGGGGTGCCAGGCCTATTGATGTCCACAGCAGGTTCCACAGTGACAGTAAAGACAAAAAGATTTCTCACTGCCACTCCATGAACCCCCCCCATCCAGCTTAGCATTCACATGTTAACTAACACTTTACTCACACATACTGTTTCCCCCTTCCCACTCATGCTCATATTTGCATGAGTAGGAAGCCAATTGAGCAATGTCAGTCTGAAAAAAATATATATGCGTTTCACAAACCGCAAGTATATTACATTTTTTTGGCAATACCCATAAAGGTTCCTACTCCACTGAAGACCAAACCATCTTAAAAAGATACTAGGCTAAGTGCATCATGCATACATGTAGGAAGACTGGAGACTGGAGACTGGTGAGTACTTAGTCCACCAGTACTACTCCTTGGAAAAAATCTTCTACAAACTGAACATGTATGCATACCTCGCAACCTCTTAGTGCAAGAAATCTAGACAAAGCTAAAAATAGTGGATAAATCCAGTCTTTCAGGTTTTCCCGGTTAGAGGTTGCCAGAGTGGAACTCCGGTCTGCTAATACTGGCAGTGGGTTTTTACAGTGCTGAGTTGCCAGCCCAACGCCCAACCTTCAAAGAAGGCACACCCATTCACGCACACACCTACCTGCATGTCTTTAACGTTTTTTGACCGCGTAAATAAAGCTCCAAAAATGACTGACTTTAAATATTGTGGTTATAAATGTAGAAAGTTGTAATAATAACAGGTTTTGCATTATACAAAAAAATATGAAGCACAAATTTGGACAGTCTGTGAAATTCTGGACAGTTGAGACGTATGCATCTACTATCCTAAAAGAAATCCATCCACTAGAGTTTCTTACCTACAACCTACAACAAAGCCCAACCCAGTTACAAAAGCTCTAGGAAACCTCTACTTTTTGTGTGCAATTATTTATTTAGTAATGCTGATGAGTGCCCAGTGAACTCAGACTGGAAGCATGTTGTTCCACCACTGAAGCTGACAATGACAAGAGGTGAGTGCTTAAAATATATCACTGCAGGACCGCTGATTTACAAGCCTATTTAATGTGTTTTTTACCAGTTTTCAACATATTATCTATGAATTTCTAGTTTGCAAAATATTATATTGTTATTGTATAAATATGTCCTGGTAGGTGATTTTACACAGTAAGTACAAAAGTGCAAATGTATGAAATAATAAATGAACTAAAAAAAAATCAACCTTTGGATGGGGAAGAGATACTGACAGTGTTGTAAGTTATGATCCTGGGCTACACTATGCACATTATGAATGCACAGAACATTACTGATAGCCAACTTCAGTGCTATAGAAGGATAAAGTCCTGATTATGACTCAAGTGACATACGTTTGATTATTGACTTGGGTACCTGCTATAACATGTGAGGGGAGATGAGGGAATAAAATGACACTGCTGGCTCAGCCCTTCTTGAAGGAGAGGTAAAGGAGCACAAGCCTGGAATGCACATTCCTGTAGTAGAATCCCTGGTGGAGACAAGGAACCACATGAAAGTGTTGGGGGTAGAGAGGGCACCCCCTCAACTGAAACTTGAAGAACATCAACCACTGTTGGGAAATAACTCAGTATAGATTTGTAGTTTTCTTTCTGCAAAGCTGACCACCCAGTGTAGGTGTTTTCTCCTGCTTCATTTGTTAACTATATGGCTAGACTGTCTAACATTGTATATTACCTTCAAAATTAAGTCATTACATAGCAAGCTGTTAAGTCCATGCAGGTGAGCACACTTAGGAGGACATTAAAAGCATTCATGGCTGTTATATCAGGCTTTGGCCACTAGATGAAAGCATAACAACAGGTCTCCCACTAGTTTCCAGGCTAGATTGCTAAAAGCTGAGACCCCAGTAATTTTGTAGTAGAACGTCTTCAGCGGCTATAACTCAGGTCAAGCATAATTACTGATGTAAGATATGCCCAGAGATTTCAAAGTAAAACCTCCCCAGAACCTGTAGCACTACCTGCAGTTTAAAGAAAACAATAAAAAAATAAAGAAAATAAATAAAATAGTCAATTCCTCCCTGGTTAGATCCGACCACAAACTAATCGCCATGGAAATCCCCATCTCACCCACACACCCCCGCAAAGGTATCCACTATGAAAACTTCTCCAAAGCTGACTTTGGACTCCTAAAAACAGAGATGGCTAACTTCTCAGCACCCATGCCAATGGAAAATAGATGCATGACTGCCGAATCATACACCAATGCACTGTACTAACATGTACTTAAATGCATGGAACTAGCCATACCCAACAGAACCAAGACACTCTCCTCCAAAAGAGGAAGCCAATCTGGTGGTCCCCTGCCATTAATAAACTCTACAACAGAAGGAAGAAACTGTTGCAGAAAAAGGTGAAGTCCCAAGACTGGAAAAATTCCCTTATTAGCCTCAACAAAAAGTTGAGATCCCTCATCAAAACCTCAAAAGCCAGCTATGAAGGCAGAATTGCGGCAGACACTAAAAACAACCACAAAGCCTTCTATAGGTATATCAAGAATCTCCATGGCAATACCAGATTTGTTCTGAGTTACTGCACAATGGTCCCTCCTTTACTGAGCCAACATATTGACTGGCAGATTCAGTGCTAACTTTAACCCCCCCCCCCCCAGAGGATCAATCTCAATACTGTAAGAATGCCAGACACCCAGCCAATGCAGCACAACTTAAAGCTGCATTGTCCAAGGCAAAGAATACAGCTTCTGTCGGACCCGACAATATCCCTGGCTGTGTTCTACATGAATTACAAAGTGAACTGGCACAGCATCTGTGTGCCCTGTTCCCTCTCAGCCTCACCTCAGGCTTTGTCCCTTCCGAATGGCGCACTGCTACAGTCATCCCTCTCCATAAAGGAGGAGTGACTACAGACCCTGGAAATTATCGCCCCATTAGCCTGACGAGTCTGATATGTAAGGATATGGAGCACATCATCATGGACCTAATTAACAAGGATATAGGGAATCTCCAAACTCTAGATCCCACGCAATTTGGTTTTGTGAAGGGTAGATCATGCCTGCTCAACCTGGTTGACTTGTTTGAGTCAGTCACCAGAGCTGTGGAGGAGGGTAAGGCAGTTCATACAGCCTATCTCGATCTGGCCAAGGCCTTTCATACAATTCCTCACTCAGGATTTATTGCTAAACTTACCAACTAGGCATCAACCACTATATCATTAGGTGGGTTGCAAACTGGCTCACAGATAGAACCCACAGTGTGAAAGTAGCGGACTCCAAGTCAGACTGCTGACCAGTCATGAGTGGAATCCCACAGGGATCGGTCCTGGGTCCTCTCCTGCTTAGCATCTATTCCTCAGAAGTCCAGGCCAACAAGGAGGGATTCTGGCTGACCAAGTTCACAGATGACTGCAAGCTGGGAGCCATTATTAACTCCCCAAGTGATGCAGACATCCTACAGAAAGGCCTCCCGGAGACCAAAGACTGGTGTTGAAACCGTGGTCTTAAGCGTAATGCCAAAAAATGCATCGTCATCCCCTTTGGGAAAAACTCAGTTCCCACTAATTATCACATTGATGGGAACCCGCTGAACACTGAAGGAGTTATAAGAGATCTGGGGACAGAGGTTGACAGCAACCTCTCCTTCAACCACCACATTGCCACTGTGGTCAGAAAGTCCTTCTGTGTGGCACATCTCATTACCAAGGGTTTTGCATCCAGGAAGAAAGAGGTCATCATTTCTCTCTACTCTTCCCTCATTAGACCAATCATAGAGTATAATGCCCCATTTGGCATGTACCTCACTAGACACCTGTAACAGCTGGAAAGACCACAAAAGTACCTCACAAAGAGGATCCTAGGCCTTAAACACATGTCCTACATGGACAGACTCAAAAAACTCCAACTATTCTCTGTCTCATATCGTCTACTAAGAGGCGATCTCTGCTTGACTTACAAAGCCATGTCTGACCCAGCTCTGTTAGAAATGCTGCAGCTAAAGAAATCCCATTCCCTCTGCACCACACACTCCAGGGACCTCAACCTCATTACCACAATCAACAGAACATGCTGGAGGGACAGGTTCATAACCAAGAGACTTCCCATGCTCTGGAATAGACTTCCCATACATGTCAAGCAGAGCACCTCACTGGCCCTCTTCAAGACAAATCTCGATGAGTGGATGGGAAATAGAAAGTTCACCCCGGGGATCACTCCAGTGGCTCTACTTGATAGAGGCACTGGGAACTGACATCAGGTGGCACAATGCCAGGGCACTTCTATGGCTAGGCTTGTAAAGGCTCCAGGGCCATTGGCCTAGTGCACACCTATGAACCTATGAACAAAACCATTAAACGTTTTTTCACTGCAGTTGCCCTTAATTTGGTTCTGCCGTTTGTCCTAGGTGCTTAACAGCACTGCTCCTTTTCCACTGTCTCTTACTCACACTGTTTTCCCTGTTAGTTCTGGGATCATCTGCCCACTTAGTTCAGGCTTGCTCACTTACCTGGCCACTTCACAGATAGCTTATGTTGTCATTGCTATCTGCCTACTGATCCATTTACCTTCACTACGCTCAGGCTTCACTCCTTTCCCCTACCCTGCCCCCAATTCTCACATGCCCCTACTATCTGCGCATTTATAGACACCAAACCACACTCCCTCCACATCCCACCCAACACCCCACCCAATCCTAAAACAACAACACAGCTGCAAACATTAACAAGCTCCCACCCTCCACACACTAAGTCCTCCCACCACACTCTATACTTCCCACTATCACCGCCAACCAAACCACTCCCTACACACCCTCAGGTAACTATGTTTACCTCTCATTTATTACTACTAGTTACGCTTGTTACACTTCACACCTCTACCTGCTACCATAATATATAATATTCTACCCCATTACAACTCTAAGTTCCTCCTACCGACCACATAGTAACACTTCTTTCTCCAACATCCAACTTCACTTTCTAAACTACTCTACCACTGAGATATACAAGCTCAAATATATAAATTCCACCATACCTTCCACCAAACTGATCAGATTAACTAAACTTCTACTCAAAATTCAGTATCTCTTGCTATTCTTACAAACACAGCTCCAAATTTGTGGTGATATACACCCCAACCCAGGCCACATGACTTATACTACCAACCTCACTAGTCCAAACATCCAACATGCAATTAACTGTAAAAAAACCCTGCAACCTACTTATACTTAGTGTAAACACTAGAAATATCTTGAACAAAATTGATGAAGTACACTCCACACTCTCAGCTTACAAACTGGACATTACACTCCTTACCGAGACCTGGCTCAAGCCCCACATTAAGGACAATGAGATACTTCCCTCAGGTTATAATAAAATCAGGGCTGATAGAACTATCAAAAAAGTTGGAGGAGTCACCTTGCTATACAAGACTGTCCTCAAGGTAGACCTTATACATAAAGATGTCCCAACATTTAACAATGCAGAAACCCTACTCACCAAAATTCTGATCAATCAACAGAAGCAACTAAACCTAGTGGGCATTTACATACCCCCAGGTGACAGCATACCTACCCTTGAGTCTATACTGACCCGGACATCTGCAAATCTCCCTCAGGAGACACTCCTTCTAAGGGACTTTAACACTGAAATCCGTTAACACAACTATCCCCTCTAACCACATCAGCCTGTATTCCTATACTCAATTTATCCAAACATCCTCCCACATTGACAAAAATACAAACAAGGAAGCCATACTAGACTGGATCCTTACAAACAACCCATCTACTGCCCAGTACTATGGTATACTACCAAATGGCCTTAGTCACCATCTACCTATATTCATATTAAAATAACACCTCAAAACCAATAAAACAACCACCCTAATGAAATCCGTAATTCAAAAAATTTCATACCTCAGCCTTTCATTAATACACTAACAACCCTCTCACTAGACAAGGCAGTGGACTACTTCAGTTCCACCTTTTTAAACATATTAATTCAGATGGCCCCTCCCTATGGACAATTGGAATAAAAAGCAACCCAGCCCTGTGGCTCTCTAAAAACACACAAACCTTTCTCAAAGTTAGGGATAAAGCTTGGGATACATGGTATCACAATAAGACCAATCGACAGGCAGCTCTTTGTCTGATGAAGTAATAAAGCAAAAAAAAAAAACAAACAGATAAGACAAGATAAGAAAAATCACTGCATACAGCTACAAGTAAAACATATCACTAACCCCCAAAAATTCTGGGCAGCTGTCAACCAAGTATTACAACCAGGCAAACCCACTACGCCTCCCCCCAATGTCAGAGGAGATAATATAGAGATAGAACCCAATTAAACAACTACTTCCATTCTTCCATCCTTAACCTAACTAGCAACAGCCAGACCAGCACTCCCCACAGCCAATTAGCAACCCAAACTCATACGCCCCATTCATTTTCAAACCATTTCCTACCAACACAATGTACAAGCACCTGACTAAACTAAAACCCACCACCATGGCAATCGATAAACACCCTGCAGAGTACATCAAATTTGCCGCTAGTGCTATTGCTTACCCCACTCAATACCAATCAACTGGTCTATCAATGAGCATGCGATTCTAGCCCTTCGGAAAACCTCCTATATAATACCCTTGCACAAAGGTGGTTCCTTACTGAACTTACCAACTACCGCCCCATAGAAATCTTATCCACCCTATCAAAAATCTTAAAAAACTGTATATATTCTCAGCTGATGAAACATTTACTTTACAAATAATCTCCTCACCAACACTCAACATGGCTTATCCCTATCCCATAGCACCACCACAGCACTCGTATCCTTCGCCAACACTGTCAACCAACATAGGAACCTAGGAAATCTAGTGTCTGCCACCTTCTTCGATCTGTCCAAAGCATTTCATTCAGTATCCCACAGCAAACTACTTACTCACCTAGCTGAGCTTAACATAAACAACCCCTCCTTGCTCTGGTTTCAGGACTACCTATCCAACCGCCAACAAGCAGTTAATGGCAAAATTCCCTCTCGCCCCTTCTCCCAGTAACAGTAGGTGTACCACAGGGATCCATTCTGGGACCCCTCCTATTCAATATCTTCGCAAACACACTGTACACTGCCACCCAGTAAGCTACAATAGTTCAATATGCAGATGATACTACACTGATCTGCTCAGTCCCCACACTCCATACACTCCAGATTATAACCCAAGAGGCATTCTCTGATATTGAAAACTGGTTAAAAAACTCTCAGTACTTAACCCCAAAAAGACCCAACTTATGCTTTTTCTCCTACCAAAACTATTGATTCTTATTTCTTTTGCTCTTTTCTCCATCAATTCTGCTAATAACACCCAAATCTCCCTTGTATCATAAGCTAAACTTATTGGTGTAATACTTGACCAAAACCTAAAGTTTGACAAACATACAGCACAAACCATATCCAAAGTCCATAAAAAACTTGGAACCTTATACCGCTGCAAAAACTACCTAACCAAGGAAACCAAAATCACTATATCCAGAACTCACCTTCTCTCTACATTGCTATATGCATCCCCTGTATTAACAAACCTTAACAAGACAGACCTAAACAAATTGTCCCTGTGCTATAATAAAATAGCTAGGTTCGCAACCAAGTCTAATTTCTGCTCCCACCACTGTCACTCACTAAAACAATAAAGTTGGCTAGAACTACCCAACTTACTAAACTATAACCAGCACACTCTGGCTCATTACTTGATGTACCACCCAAACAAGATTCCTGATCTCACAGGCTCAATTAACTTTCATAATTCTACTCTTCAACTAAGATCCACTGACAAAGCCCTTCTTGAAGTAGCTAAGTGTAGACTTAGTGCAGGGGAATCCCTCAACGCCTACACAATTACTCAAATCTGGAATTCTCTTCCAGCAGACATCAGATTGCAAAATAGCAGTCCCACTTTTAAGACCCAATTCAAAGCCCACCTCAGCTTTTAGCCTCAGCTGACCTGGCTAGCCCTACCGCATTCAGATAAATCTTCCTCTGGCAATACTCATTGGTTAAACTCATAAAAACTTACCATAACGTACTGTATTTTTAAATTAATGTATATAACTGTATATAGTCTTTGTGTGCTTTCTTATTCAAATGCATTATATTTTGCTTTACTACTGTATGCTCTATAAATTGTGTACTTCTGTAAATTCTCATCATGCTATGCTGTGATATTCTATTGTTTGCTCTATTGCATGCTCTATTTATTGTACACATCTCTGACTTTTGTATTTTTGTCATGTATGTGGAGATTTTTCTCCCCGTGTCTCTACTGAAATCAGGCACTTATTTGCCCAATCAGACCAACCCTGTAATCAAATCAAATCAAATAAAATAAATAAAAAAAATACAAGTGTAAATTTCACAATTTTGGGCAACATCTATTGGGGTTTTTTACAAAATCATTAGGCCATATGCTAGTTACTGGACCTACAAACCAGTTCTAAAGACTATATTACTGTTACCCAATGAAATTATCTTCATGTAAGATGCTTTGATTCCTACATTAAGGTGAGAAGATGTGTGTGTTAAACATTAAGAAGCAAAAATGATGAAACATCAAAGCTTTGAACCTGAACAGTATTTGGTAAACATAACTTTGTAACTCTTGTAGTTTCATAATAATTTGATTTGAGTCTTAGACATTTCTTTGTTCACCATTCAGGATGAAACAGCTGTCATGTCTCAGATTCAGGCCAAAAACTCAGTGATTCCAAAGCACATGGACATTACATCTTTGGTGCCATTTATTATTTTCACTCATAATGAAATATAATGAAAAGCACATGTTCAAGATATGTGTATTGAAAAGCCATCAACATTATGATCCTGTTTCTAATTAGTCTGTTTAGAATAAAGGCTGCCTTTTGTGTTGTGCAGTTTTTAGTACTTTGGAAATTTACAACATATATATTACTTCAGATCAACTCTTAAGTGTGAGAGGTCTCCTACCAGATCATTTTCTGTATAGCAATAAAGGATCCTACAGAGCAAGCCTTACATATATTTGTTATATTTGCTAGTGACTTAGTGTTACAAAAATTGCATGTCATTAATCATTGGCAGTAACTCTCGACATTGCCACAGTTGTGATCTGTGTGACTATGGTAACATGACACTGTATTTTTGTTGGCTTTTAGTATTTTGGTATTTTGGTTTGAAGCTTCCAGACTGTCCATTTATTTCTAATGACCTCAACGAAATGACAGATATCATGTTGTGTATCTAGTGCCAATGGACTATGGAAGTGTGTTAGTCACTCTCATACCTAAGGTTGTGTACTTCTGTTTTTTTTTTTCTACAATCAATTCTAAGGGTTATATTGTTTTTTTTTCTTGTTATACTGCCAGTTTTATTTTGTTTAGTATTCTCACTTTTTGTTGAATTATTAAATCCATGATGCCTGTGAGCTGTAATAATAATAATGCATAAAAAACAGGGATGTAAACTCTTTTATAGTTTGTGGTTAAGAGCAACATACTCTACAAGTTAAGTCTCAACAAGAAAAAGAGTGTGTGTGTGTGTGTGTGTGTGTGTGTGTGTGTGTGTGTGTGTGTGTGTGTGTGTGTGTGTGTGTGTAATTGTGCTTTTATGTTTCAGTATCAAAGTGCGCTCTCCAGAATGTGTAATTGTACATATCAAAAGGATATATAGTGTGCATTTTTTTAATAACAAACCACTGCATTGTGTAAACATAAATATTACTTGAGTGAAATAAAACTCTAACCCCAATCAAGAAGGCCGAGCAGATGATGCATTATTATTGGATAATAGCCCATCTTTTTTTGGGGGGGGGGTCAAAGTACAAGGCATAGCAGATAACTTCAAACCCAAAAGACAAGCTATAATCCCACTGAAAAACATACACTACAGTGCTCTGCTAGAATTATGAAAATGAATAAATTAGAAAATGTAAGCATTTAAAAATTAATTTAGCTGGGTATTGTTTTGAGATAACAGCACACTTCTTGACTACATTGGCTCCATCAAAATGTAGTTAACAGCAAAGCAGGCTGCAACCATGGGGCCACATTGTTGCAAACAATATGCAAAATATCTGAAAAGAAAATGCATTGCAAAATATGTCTATTCTGAAGTGGTATGACAGTTTTATCTGAGTAGCAGGTTACTTAAATTATATGTGGCGGCTGTCCATAATCTAGTCAACTCCTCTTATCACTACTAGGTGGATGTTTTCCACTGGTATTGTAACATCTCCCTCCTGAGAAAACACAGCTGAACAGGACAGAAACTGCAATGAACGTAGTCCGTAGTATTCTCTGCATGAGATGTTTCTGGTCAATGTTTTGTTTTTTAACAGTCACGGAGAATGCATGGTGAGAATCAACGGTCTCAATCAGAGGAAAATACAAAAGGAAATTGAAAGACAAATCACCATGGTGGTCAACGAACATAAACAAACTTTACAGCAAGAAAAAACATACAGCAGATCCAAAATTCCTCATAACATTGATAGGATAAAAAGTATTGCCAGGGAACTCAAAAATACTATTAAGATTAGTAAAGCAACTCAGTTTACTAAGTCTAGCTTCTGAAGATAAGGATAACTACAAGTCCTTCTTCAGCTTTGTTTGGAAAGTATGGAACAATACTCAGCAATGCCCAGAACTTAGATTAATCTGGACCACCTTCTCTAACCAACCAGGTGTTGTCATTATACTAGTAAAGATGTTTAGTGTAAATTTCACTCCTGAAACATCTATCCACACTCCACATATTCCGGAATCCCTTGCATCCCCTATAATCACCAAGCAACATGCTCCGAAGGTGCTATCAAAGACCAAATGCACTTCCTCCTTGGGATCTGCAACATACTTTAATGCTTAATAAACAGTGCTAAGCAAACCTTTACTTATCCAGTCCTCACACTGTTCAAACTAAGCTTAGATATAGAATGTGTTCCTGAATTATGGCCCACTGCGGTGGTGATGCCCCTTCACAGAGGGTGAGGCCTACCTCAGACCCCAGTAATTATAGATCCATCATCCTCACAGGCCTGATCTGAAAAGCTATGGAACATGTCACAACTGATATAATCAAGCTTCATCAAAAGGAGATATTGTTTATTAAATATAGTTAATTTCTTTGAGAAGATTACATAGGCTGTTGACAGTGGTCATGCTGTTCACACAGTATATCCTGAGCTAGCCAAACCTTTTGACATCCAACCCTGCCCCATGTAGGGACTGTAAATAGATCATTTTTGTCATTTATTTTTCTGATCTCCAATTGAGAACCAGAACCTCTGGTTAAATAAGTTTGTAGATGACTTCAAACTGGGTGTTACTGTCAAGACTCCGTCTGACACCTATATCCTTTAGAAAAAAATACCCTAGTTAATACCTGGTATACTGAAAAATTAAACACTGAACTCAATACAAGCTATTTTATATGTAAAGAAACCTCTCACTATTGTTATAACATATGGAGTCACCCTTCCCTTCACCATTATAAGTCACTAGCCACCAGAGAATGCAACACTCCTACCCATTTCAGAATGCTTATTAATATCTGCACCCTTCTTTTTTTGTTGCCTTAAATTAAGGTTATATATCCTTCCTCTGACATATCATTTTTCATCATTTTCTTGCGCTTTTCTTTCTTTTGTTCACTGTAATTCAGCAATACCTTAATCTGCCATAAACAACTCAGTACTGATAAATCATTATTCTGTACTAATGTTTTTGTGATTAGCAAGGTGCAGTTCAGTTATGTAGAAAAGGTTAGGATTTATTAATATGGGAAAGAAATGACGTGATTTTTCTACTGCACTTCTCATATACGATCCGAGTTGTTTAAATGGATAATAACAGAAGATATTTTACAAGCTTAGATATTTTATTTCATTTAGGTAGTTAACATTAATATTCATAGGTAAAGCAATGTTTACATTCACACAGGACTCCCTTTCTGCTTAAAAAATATACTTTACTCAGCTTCTCCTACTGTATTTGCTCCTCTTCCTACTTTATTTTGCTGCTTTTGCAGCTTTTATTTAAAATTATTCATCTGCATTTATTGTGCCGCACTCATTACTGCATGACAGTAGCCTGACTAAATTGAGGACAGTATTCTACTGAATTGCTGCTTTATTTAAACTGTTTTTTTTTTTTTTTGCTGTTGTGATTGTGATCTTATGCACTTTGGATTTCTAGTGCTCCTGTGTTTTGTAGCATGGGCTGGATTCAAACTTCTGAATCTGGGCTGTTTTGTATCACTTGAAAACTAAAACCAGCTCTTCAGTGAGATACTGAACAATCTGAGGCATCAGTTGCTCCCAACTAACTTTTAAGTGCCTGGTTTTGCTCATATATAGCACTTTTAATTTTATTTGCATTCTACTGTCTGTTTTAATTGTCTGAAATGTTTTTCCATATTTTACTGCATACTGTACTAGTTCAGCTGTAGCACAGCTCACTTCCAGGTCTGCTGTTTCTGGGTCTGTTTTGTAACTTCTATGCATTAAATTCAGGCCATCTTTGTTGGAGAGGGCCCTTCTGCACCTTTTTGGGAAGAGAGTGCTGTCTTGGTCCCATCTAATAAAGGGTGACTGGACTAGAGCTCAGAGAGATCATCCTTATTGGCTAGTTTGAGTTAAAAGGGTTATTAATTGTTTTATTTAAACCCTGCATTTGCACTTTATTTGCGTGTAGTGCACCAATGTGCACTGCCACGTAGCAGTAGTTACTGTTGGTGGTTATAGATACAAATGTTTTGCTTGTTAAATTTTCCCTTTGCACTTTGCTGGTGGTCCTCCAGAGATTTTTCGTGGCCCTGCTCTACTGTCTGGTGGAACACTAAACCTAGCCTCAGAGGTACTAACACTCTTCTCACACACTAGCCATTCCTAAGTGTGACTTCTTTTCCTGATCATGTAAATTTACCTAACACTATGGATGGACAATTTCCCACAGTACTTGAGACGTACCTCTCCGGACTATACGAAGAGAGACATGACTGAGAACTTGGACTATGTGTTTCAGGCAGGTATGTTCTTAGCCTTAAGCAGCATATCACCTTCACCTAGGATGATGCCTCAATAAAAACAGAAAATGATTGACTTCAATAATTGTCTTAGTTTCTGTGTCATTCGAATTGAATACAGTAGCTGTCAGCCTGGGATGACATGATCGACAGACCTCAATGCTTTGCCAGAGATGGTCTTCATCTGTCACCCTGGGATTTTGGCTACTGGCTAAGGCTCTTGGCACCTCCATAATGCCTTTTTTAGACAGTGTCTCAAGGACAAAAATTCTGATGTAAAAATTACATCTAAAAACATCCTCAATGTTATGCTGCTAAACGCTAGGAGTCTTAACATGAAACTGCACTCACTGGAAGCAGTCATAACCTTAGAAGACAAAGACATTTGTGCAGTCACAGAGACCTGGTTCAAGGCTGTGGAGAGCACCCCAGCCATACTGGGCTACACCTCCTTCCACACATTCAGACCACAAATTGAAGGTGTGAAAAGTAAAGGAGGAAGTGTATCGATATTCATTAAAGATAAATACACCTCTGGATTGGTTAAACAGTATGATTCCCTGGAGACACTACAGGTGCAATTAACTTTTGGTAAGACACCTATTCTAGTCATTGCCAGCTATAGGACCCTGCCATGAATCAGGACATCCACTCTGCCTATTTGGATCTACTTGAGTCTACAAGATACAACCAAACACCATGGTTTTGGGCAACTTTAACTACCCATCCATTGACTGGGTAAATTACTTGTGCTCTAATTTACTTGCCCAAAAGGTTCCTCGACTTTGTTAACTTCAATGCCCTGGACCAGCTGTTGACACCCCACAAGGGGTGCCAACACCCTGGATCTGGTGCGTACCAATATGGGGGACCACTGTAACACCCCCACTGTGAGGTCTTCCCTAGTGAGATATGACCACAAATCAGTCTTATTCGAAGTAACTATCACACCTGACCCCCCCCCCTCCCAGCAGCAATTAAACAAAAAAACTTCTCCAAAGCAGACTATAACCTCTTACAGGATGGTATAAATAGCTTTACTGTACCTCCCACCTCAGATGGAACTGGCAACTATGCTGAGTTCTACACCAATGCTTTATACAAACACTTGCATAATAACTGCATTGACTTGACAGTACCGGATATGACTAAAACAAGCTCCTCAGGAACAGCAAACCTACCTGGTGGACAACTGCCATTAACAAGCTTTACAATAAAAGGAAGAAATTGCTGTCTAAGCGTAAGAGGGAGTAGCCCTAAACTGGAAACACTCCCTCCTCACCTTAAACAAGAAAATAAGACTTCTTGTGAAGTCCTCCAAAGCAAACTACAAATCCAAATTTACTTCCTCAACTAAGGACAACCATAAGGCATTCTTTAATTACATCTGTAACCTAAAAGGAAAGGCCCAGATTTGTGCTGAACTGGTAGTTAATGATACCACATATACTGAGATGTGGACATAGCTAACCTGTTAGCTGACAGGTTCTGTGAAAACTTCACTCCCCTGTCCCCACCACACATACCCCATGACATGCCTACCATCTGTCCTATACCTTGTATCTCTAAAGATCAGGTCATAAACACCATCTCTAAGGCAAAAAAAACATCTATGGGACCTGATAATGTCCCAGGTTGTGTCCCACATGGCCTCAAACAAGAATTAGCAACATCACTGGATACTCTTTTCAATCATAGTCTAAGCACTGGCTTTGCCCCAGCTGAATGGGAAACGACCACCATTATCCCCTTGCACAAAGGTGGTCCTTCCACTAACCCCAGGAACTATAGACCTATTAGCCTGACTAACCTTATCTGCAAGGCCATGGAGTGAATCATCATGGACCTTATCAACAAAGATGTAGGTAATGTCCAAACACTTGACCCTACTCAGTTTGGATTTGTAAAAGGGAGATCATAACTGTTAAACCTAGTGGACTTCTTTGAGGCAGTCACAAAGGCCCTGGATAAAGGGAAATATGTGCATACAGCCTACCTAGACTTAGCCAAGGCTTTTGACACTACCCCCCACTCAGGCATCATTGACAAACTCACCCAGCTGGGTATATTAGATGGGCCACTAAGAAGGGTTTGCAAAAAGCTATGAGATTTTCAGAATTCACATTACTGATACAAAAATGTAATTTTGTTGTGTTGGGACAGGCACACACAAAGAGTGAATGTTAGCAAAACTCTCTTAAAAAATGGAGGGCAACATGAAGTCATTCTGAAATATATATAAATGATTGGTACAGCAGTTATGAATATTAGAAATGGTTTCATATCTACATTACAAATGTAACTGTATGACCTACAGGAAAAATGGTGCCAAATTATACACAACATTAAGGCACACAATTCTGCCATATAGACTTATACCTAAAATATATAGTTTTATAGATTACTATTATTTGCAAATATTGTGGCACTACTATATGCATAAATTGCATAGACTGCATGATATCATAAAATAACAATACTTTTGTCATATATTACTCCTGAACATGAAAACAGATCTCCTACTGATACCTTGAGTTTATCTTGCAAGCTTGCAAACATACAACCCTTTTTCTTTCTGACCATAACAAATAAAATACTACTCCTTTCAAAAATCTTGAATATAAAAATGATCATCACAAGATAGCCCATTATGAAACAAAAAGGATTTCATACTTTGCATTTTGTAACTTTAATAATTTATGAAATATTGCAAATCATATAGAGAATTTTGGAAAACAGCAAAATGTTTTCATGCCCTAGACTTCATGAAGCAAGGTAATTACTCAACCTCCTGATGTTGCTGCTGTTCAATACCGAATGGGTTTAAGTATTAAGTGTCATTGTTCTATCACAAAAACTTATGATTTATTGACGTATATAAAGGTAAGTGCATAAAACTGGTTGCATCTGCCTTCCTTAGAGAAACTGGCTAGCTATAGTTGCTCTAAGTAAGTGGCCTGAATGGCTGTTTTGAAGAGTGTGTAGTGATTGTGAACTTGGTGTGCCAGATTAGTCTGGCTGGTGGCATTTTACTATAAAAGCAAGAAAAGTATATTATTATCACCTCTTGTGTTTGTGAATGTAAAGTGATTTTAGCCAGGATATAGTTACTGTTGGTATGAAAGCACTGGCAGGCAATAGGTTGAAAGTGAAGGTGATGAAGTCTTGGGAAACCAGTGTTCATAGCTCTGCTTTTCAGCTGTTCTGGGTGACGTTTATTTGGGTGAGTCATATTGATCCTAACTCAAAGCAGCAGTATTTTTTGACTAATGATCCCAGATTGCTATCAGTGGCATAGTTTGCAGAGCAATCCCTGGAAGATCTCTCCCAAAAAAGTGTGGATGGAATTTAAATATCCTGGCATCTTGTTAGCAACTAAGGATCAGAAGATTGAACTATGGATGGTTGCACTGGAGGCAGTGTTTCAGGCATTTTACAGGACTGTGCTACTAAAATGACTGATATGTCAGAGGGCAAAGCTCTCAGTTTACAGGTCAGTCTGTGTCCCCATTCTCACGTACATTCATGAGCTTTGATTTGTGAGTATGAGAATGAGATTAAGTAAACAAATGTCAGAAATTAGGGTTGTTTTACAGGTTTAGTGGGAACAGAGGTAGGTAAACATATCCCATCACAGAAGCAAAGGTATGAGAAGAGCTTACTGTGCTGGGAAGGAAAAGGCAGACAACTATCTTCAGTAGTCCCTTCTCCTCTGTGACATAAATAACCACTATTCTCTTTCCGGTTAAGTTACAAAATGTAGTCCTTCAAACTCAGGCAATAGTCTTCCTTCCTGATGTGTTGGGATAGTCTTATATCTAACACCTTTTACTCTAGAACAGAATGGGATGAACAAGGTTAAGAAAAATTGAAGAAACTGCCAGCATCAGGGTAGATGGGCTAATACCAAAGTTTCTGCACCTATCAGAACAAGTTATCAATAAGCATGTATTTCACATTATCTGTATATCAGTTTGATTTTCACATGTCCTTACTTCTTGGAAAATCACCACAGTTGTTATCTTCAAAGCTGGGGGCTCCAGAACTTAGATGCC
The DNA here is from genome assembly GCF_019279795.1 of Protopterus annectens. Lineage (NCBI taxonomy): Eukaryota > Metazoa > Chordata > Ceratodontiformes > Protopteridae > Protopterus > Protopterus annectens. The sequence goes on along the minus strand of NC_056742.1, from coordinate 110,858,777 downwards.
TACTTCCATGTCTCTCCATTCCAAAATATTGCAGAAGGTAGTTCAAAGAGATCTAATGTAAATATAGACTACGAGTTCAGGATAAGAATAGAGTCAGACTAATGTATGTGATCACAACAGTAATAGGGTAGATATCAGACACTCATCAAAAATTGATGAAGCATTGTCTGCAGACCTATTTGGGGCATACAGTTTAATGGATCAGGCCTTGTTGCTTCACAATATGGAATACTTGCTTAAACAGAATGAACTAATGAAATGTTTGATGTAACAAACACATGATGAAACACATTGAACCCATATAAATATATGAGTCACCTGAATTTGGTGAACTCTACCTTTGGTTGACATCGGTTTACTAAAGAAATGACTGACAGGTGTGTGTGTGACTGCACAGTTCCTGAGGAAGGGAAATTTGCCCTTTTCCCGAGATTGTGCGATCTCAGAGTTAGTATATACAATTAGCACAGGCATGGGGGGGGGGGGCACAGGGGAGCTTGTCTCCCTGCAAAAATGATGATTTAAACTATTTTTGTTTTTAAAGTTTTTGCACGCATTGAAAATGTCAATTGGTGGAGGCATAGTAGTGTATCGGCATTTGCAAAGTCCATCTTTTGGTGTTCACTTTGTAAACATTGGGATTTGGGTCTTTTGGTCATTATTAGTACACCTCTCTCTTTCTCTGTATATATATATATATATATATATATATATATATATATATATATATATGTGTGTGTGTGTGTGTGTGTGTGTGTGTGTGTGTGTGTGTGTGTATATATATATATATATATATATATATATATATATATATATATACATACATATATATATATATATATATATATATATATATGTGTATGTATATCCATCACTGAAAATCTCTTTCAGAGCAATAAAAAATCTTCTACATTTTGGAGCTCATTGTCGCCTAGCTCAGGTTAACTATTACAACAGTCATATCCCAGATTTATTTCTTACTGATCAGTACAAAAGGTTAAGTTACTTGTAAGTGTGCTTAGACTCAGCCCTCACATTATTCACCTACAGAGAAAAAAAACAGGGCCACCTCTGATGATGGCACAGGTTATGCAGCAGAATACACCATATTTATCTGTAAATAGTTCCATTCCATTAATGCAATTTTACACTTCTTTCCCAAGTGACTTTCCCAGATAATTTCCTACTTCAGTGTTTTTTTATGGTATCCAGTTTAATTTACAAGATTTAATAGTCCTGACCATTTTTCAAACAAAATTGCTTTAAATTATCTCTTAACACTCATCTAGCTTCTTTTTAAACAGTATAACAGCTGTCTGTTTCTTCTCTGCACAGAAGACTAGATATGAAATCATCAAGTGATGACAGCTGATTAGTTCATGACAGTCTGAAAATATGTAATATATATATATATATATATATATATATATATATATATATATATATATATATACATACAGTTCAAGAATGTGGTCGGTGGTGATTTGGTTTTGGATAGAAGATACAATTATCTCTTCACTGTAGTTTGGCTGTGGTTACTGTTATCATCATACTACAGGCAACTTTATAGTATGATGGTTAGTTGACTCCCATTTGCAGCAAGTGAATAAAAGATTTTACATAGAAAGGATGGATGTGGGGGGCAGGTGAATAGAATGGTACTGCTCTGGATGTTTGCACCACCTGGTGGAAGGATTAAAAAGTTATCTAGCAGAAGAAGGCTGTGACATGTCAGATTTAGATAAATTAGTACGGGAATCCTATGTTACGTCAAAATGCTTTGGTTGACAAAACAGATGGTCAACATGTAATTCCTTGGATCATGCACAAAGGCATGTCAACTTTTTGATGACATTGACATTTGATCAATTTGATCAATTACCTAAATCCATTAGTATATGTTATGACATATGAAAGAAAAGGTGCTTTGAACATTGTGTTCTAGTTTCATGAATGGGAGACTGGATGTCACCTTCTTTTTCTTGTTCTTTGTTAACATTGTACTATTAGTGACACAAAACTATAAGGAAAGCATTGAGTCATATAGGAAATAAACCCTGATGTAAAGGCTTGAAGCAGTGTAAGCACAGTAACCATTTAAGATGAGAATGTAAGACTATAATGAAGGTGAGGCTGTTCAATATGTAGGGATGTAAGCTGCTGAAAAAACTACAACAAGAACTGCTTATCTGGTGATAAGAGGAGAAAAATAAGTTTATGTAAAAACAATTTAAAGCATGTAGAAGGTAACTTCAAAATACAAGGTAACTGCAAAACTATAACAAAAGGAAGAATGTCACTATTAAAAAGGAAACAACAATATACACTGAGACAGATGATCACGGTAAAGAGTGTAATGATAAAAGGATACTTTTAGGATGGAACACTGTGTTACAGAGGAAGCAAAGACAACTAAAAAGGAATGCCATGGCAGCAGGCATAGTGATCTATCAATAATAAGGGCACTATTCTACATGTCCAGAGAGCTAAGGCAGAAGATGTCCATGTGAATGTCAGTCTAAAACACACTAATTATGAAATGGCATTCCCACAAATCCTTCTAGCCTGGCCCTGTGGCATACAGAGATGAAGCCCTGACCCAAGACTGAGTAGTGACTTGGGTTATGGATGAGCCAGGCAGGAGAGCATGGGAGTCTGATGCTGATGCTGCATCATCTATATTGAGGGGTGGGAGGTGCTCTTACCCATTTCAGTGCTGACAACTATTGTAGAGACAGCCACATAACATCAGCACTAGGGCCAAAGACTTGCTTGGTTTTGCAAACCCTTGTTCATATGGTAGCCTTCGTGAAGTGTGTGCAGGCATGCACATGCTCAAAGGGGAAGGTGGGGATGGGATATTAAGGACCTAACAAGGAAACTACAGTGGTTGCATTAATTGCATGTCACCTAACTGCCATGGTTGCACTATTACATTCTTCTCAGACAACCTTGGCTGCTTAATCTCTTAACTTCTCAAGTTTATAAACTCATACCTACTACTTCCCATTTGCCCTATCCATTTCCTACTATATATCTAATATCCACTGTTCATGTTATTAGCCCTGTTATTGCAGTTCTTAGTATTCTACAAGTTCTACTCTCTTCACTGCTATAACATCCCTCCGTACTTGTATATACTATGCCCATTCTTTTGGCTAGACCATACTTACCTCACCTATGACACCTTTATCATAGGCAAATGTGTATATTTACCATCTACATTATATTATATCATATCACTATGCTCTATAATATACTTATACCTATAATGCTGCTTTCCATTCATTACTATGTATGTAACCTGGGCTGAGACTTCAAATGGTCAAATCTGATCAGTGTTCTACCCTTGTAAATGAAATAAATAAATAAATAAATAAATAAATAAATAAATAAATAAATAAATAAATAAAGTGAACAAATGAGCAATTAATAGAGGAGAAGCAGTAGGGGGATAAAACATATTAAAAAGATCATTGCTATTTACTGTAGGGAGTCATACACTTCATATAATCATCGCCTGCACCCCTTACTTAACAAATTTAGCCACAAAGACACTGTGCCTTGAGGGAAAGATGATTTCCTCCGTGCCATATGACCTCAAGCTAGTCGCAAGCATGCATTTTGCACACTTGTTTCTCACTATTTTGCCCTTTTACTGCTGTCTATCAATGTGCTGTTCTTCTCTGATTATGCTACACAAGGGAGGCTGAGACATCTTGTAAATGATTCAAAGAACAAAAACTGTGGGAATCTTAAAACATGCAATGAATTTGGGGCATTTAGGGAACAGCATCTAGGAAATGTGAAGGTAGGAACAAGTGTTGCTCATCCTAAGGGAGAATAATGTAATACATAAGCTGCATGGTTATTAAATCATTTGAAGGAGGATACTATGATACCTGGAGTAAAGGCTGATATATTTTCTGAGAGAATATGAATGGTTTGAGTCCTATAATTAATGTTGTGTCACATGGTTCATTCCTTCACTATAAAACTGAAGGGCATGCTGTGTGATTACGTGGGGTGGCTGAAATATGACACATTTTATTTGATCTCTGCTTTAGAATAACAGAAAAAGCAAGAAAATTGACAATTAAACATCTAACTGAAATAATACAGGAAGTCTTAAAATAATACAGGTTTAGATCATTTATAAAGTTCCACACTTACTCTGAAAGGAGATGTAGAATAATAAGGGAACAGAACACAGTATGATTTCATCTCCTGCTTTAAATCTTAGATTAGCATATATATGTCCTCTTTTGACACTAAATCACAATGTAGAAAATGGTATGGCAGACGTGACAATTTTTTTTTATTTAAATGGTTTGATTCTAACAAACTAACTACAATGACAAGTAAGGTATGTGACTCTGGGCACTGTGTACAAACATGCCATTTTATGTCTCTTTTCTCTGACATGTATGCCAAGAAGTGTACTTATATTACTAAATGAAAGCTGTCATATATACATTGAATAAATCTACTATACAGTTATTTGAGTAGACAAAAATTAACATGCAGCTTATTTTACTTGCATCTTAAATTATTCCATTGCCGCAAGCTGCTCACTGGGGATAGGAAGGCATTACATAAATATCACCTTCCACTGAAATTCAAACACAAGAAGAGTTTAGACCCTATAATTACTGTTAAGAAGAGATGACAGGAGTAAATTTAGAACTCCTGATTTAAGATTTCTGCAGCTGCTTATCTGCAAGGTGGGGGGGGGGGGGGGGTAAGCAAAAATTTACAAATTAAAACAATGATCTTGATGTCTGCTGATTATGTGCTACTATGTATCAGATACAATGGAGAATGCTACAATAAGTTTCAAATATATTAATTACAAGAGGTATTATATTAATGTGCTGCATGTATCTACACATGCAAAATGGTATACAAATATATCATTAATAACAAGCTTCATTTCCCTGTGCTGTATCAAACACTGTATCACACCTGCAGTGAAAGATTTTGACAAAGCTTTTACAAAGAAATATATTATGTATTCACATTTGTTTGTCTAAAAAAGAATGTTTATAGACTTCCTTAAGGTTTGTCACTGAGAACACTTTAACAATCGTTTCTGTTTTATGACTGAGTAGTGATACTTTAGACAAACAGGATTATAATAAACTTTTTTTTGCAATAAATTACCTTTGTAACAGCAGTATTATTGATTTAGAAAGCATACACATCATCACATCTGTGAAGCACCTTATACCTTGGTTCAGGGAATCCTCATGAAGCACAATCACACTGACTCAATTTAAACTATTTGAAGACTGTTAAGTGAAATCCAGATCAGCCATGGAATTCAGAAAGGCATATGGTGAGTGGTAAGCTCTAATATGAGTGGCCAACCCCTCATGATAACCCTTTTAGATTCAGAGACTGCCCTACCACAGCAATTTTCCATGAGCAGAAGAATCACAGAGGAAGGTGATCCTGCCAGCTGTGCTAAAAGATAATGACACAATCCTGAAGAGCAGCTAATGCTAATTAGCATTGTGCTGTCCACCAAAATTGCCTGCAGTTACAGATTTGCACTACTCAATGATTCAGAGAATTGCTTGGCTGTGTAAATCAAAATGGATGTATGAGAAAATTTACTTGGCCAAAATGCTGTGTGCGGTTACCCACTGTAGTCAGTGGGAGAGGCTGTGTTGAAGGTAGCTTTTAGCAAAGTTCAGATGAGAGGTGGTGGTGGTGGTGGTGGTGGTGGTGGGGGGGGTGTATCTGTGTGTCTGCAGGGGTATGAAGCTGAGTAGGATGAATATGTGTGATTGTGTGTGTCTGCCTGGATTGCAGTAGGAGAATTAGGTTGGGGATAGACAGTGTGGATATGTGTGTGCGTGTGTGTCTGTGTGTGTGTGTGTGTGTGTGTGTGTGTGTGTGTGTGTGTGTGTGTGTGGCCAGGGTGGAGAGGAGTTGTATGAGTGTGAGTGTGTGTATGTGGGGGTGGGGGTGGGGGTGGGGGGGTGAATGATAGAGTGCGTCAGTGATGCCTATGAGGGTTTGTGTGCATGAATGTCTGCATGTGCATGTGAGAGTGCATGGGGGTATCTACTCCAATGAGATGCATGGACTGTTAGAGGCAATTACTATGGCAATGTGCTTTTAGATGGAGTGGTAAAAGGTGCAATACAAATTAGCCAATAATGAGGTCTTCCCTGTTGCTCCTAAAGCCAACTCTGGATCAGACTTTCTGTGACTGTGTAAAATGACTCCCCTACAATAGACACTTTACACAACTGTGGACCCCTCTATCTGAAGCCCTGGGCAATAGAGTGCGTCAGTGATGCCTATGAGGGTTTGTGTGCATGAATGTCTGCATGTGCATGTGAGAGTGCATGGGGGTATCTACTCCAATGAGATGCATGGACTGTTAGAGGCAATTACTATGGCAATGTGCTTTTAGATGGAGTGGTAAAAGGTGCAATACAAATTAGCCAATAATGAGGTCTTCCCTGTTGCTCCTAAAGCCAACTCTGGATCAGACTTTCTGTGACTGTGTAAAATGACTCCCCTACAATAGACACTTTACACAACTGTGGACCCCTCTATCTGAAGCCCTGGGCAACATCTAGGCAAATCCTTAGGTTTTGTTTTCTACTTTGTCCCATATGTCTGCTTACAAGGAGAAAGAAACTTAGCATATGTATTTATGTGACTACATTGCAGTAGAGATTTCCTTTCAACTAATGTTGTTGTTCTTATCATCTCCACTTATATTCCCACTGTTACTGTCTATGGTATCACTGCCTATGGAACTTTCTTTGAAAATTCTGTTCATCTCTGGCTATGATTTTCAACAAGCCTATATCTTCCTGGTTAAGTCATTCTGTTTACCTACATAAGCATTCTGTTACATTTCATTACCCTTCAAAGCTTGAGACCACAATGCAGTCTAAAAGACTCATGTGGCACACGCTGTCATCCACATTTCGGAACCTTCATCTGACTGTAGTCCAGTCTAGATTTTTCTTTCTTGGTCCTCTTTGCTGCCCTATTCTGTGAGTGTTCTTTTACCTGCAATGGTCTATCTTGCTCTTACCTGGCTCCCAGTAGAGGCTGCTGTCACTTTTTGGCCTTTATTTTTTAACCGTTGCTTAAATAATACTGCATACCATTGGCTTTCTGCCCTAGCAACTTCTTTTAAACAGGTTAACCAGTTACCGGTTACTGCTCTCTCTGGTGTATCAGATAGTCTTATTATCTGTCTTCCCACTCATGAATTGTATAAAGGACTGAATCTATCTGGAATTTTAGTCTGATTTGCTGCCTCATCTTGTTGCTGTTTTGCACTGGACAGTGACCTTCAATCTGCATGTTTACCATGTATATAATCTCATCAACAGTTGTTTCACTGAATTGCCTTGGCGTTAGTAATTGGAATCTAATAATATGTACACTCAACACGGCACATTTTCTATTTTATTATAACATGACAAATAATATGTGCAAATGAGCATTACCTTTAATGAAAAGTATTTATTTAAATGAAACACTAAATAAATACATAAAAATAGAAGCAGTTCTTAAGGCAGTTATATCTGTATGGAATAGTCTACATTTATTGGATTAATGTGCTTCATAGACATGGTTTCTATGTTACGCCCTGTACCTGCTGGAACAGGCTTGGCTCCCTGAACCCTTGAAATGGATAAAGCAAGTACTGAAAATAAATGGATGGATGGATGGATGAATGATTGTAAGCTAATATATATGTAATGACCACCTACATGAGAATGCTTGCAGTGGGGTATAAGGATGTCTGTACCTTTTAAGCTATGGCTACATGAAATGAAACAGCTGCTGGGTACGCATTTTGAAACAATCAAGTTAAAAATAGTCAAATGCAGTCACAGCTGACATCCGTGACTATAAATGTAAACTGGAGAAATTGTAAAAATGAATCAGATGCTAACACAGCCACTTATTTCAGTTTGCAGTAATCTTGTACAAGTTGAAAACGTCTCTCATTTGTTGAAGGTGGTAGTCTAGACGTTATGAGTAAGAAGAGTTGATGATTGTGTTGGTATTCAGTGGGAATAAGGGAGAGGAACATAATATTTCCATTTTTTCTTTGTCATGGTAATTACATGTGGTCTGTTTTTTTTTTTTTTTGAACCAGTCCAGAACCTCTTGACATTAAAGGCCCACCATTTCAGTTTATTCTTATTCATTCTAAATAAATTGAATGATGAAACATACATAGAAGACCCTCTTGTTCTGTCATGCCTTTCTCCTTTTGTGCTAAGCTAATGTTTTTGTTCCACTATCAACAGAATCTTACATTGATTTCATACAGACCAACCCTTTCTGGCCATCCATTCCACCAATAACAATTATTTGCAAGAAAAGATATTTCTTTAAATATTCCTTTGACTCTATTCAAAAATAATGCAGCTAATTTAAACTACAAATAGGAACCCAGATAATTACTTTTACTGGTTACTTACATGAAGCTTCATTATAATAGACACTGATTCGCTCCAGCTGTAGGTCTGAGTCACCGACGTAGTTGCCAGTGGGATCAATTCCATGTTCATCACTGATTACTTCCCAGAACTGTAAACAACGGAGAAGGATAACATTAGGTTTTGAGTATGACACTAGAAATGTAAGAGGTTTCATTTCTAGGAATTAGTATCAAATACAGAGACATACAGAAACATCTGCACTGTATTGCAGTTCCTTACATTATCACATAGTTTGTTGAACTAGTACTAATCAAAACAGATGTGTACAGACAGTTGAGTGTTCAGAAGTAACTAAAATGGATGTAAGGGGGATGTTATGTGAATGTGCAAATGAAACCTCCACCTATAAAGTTCAAGAATTAAGAAAAGGAAACAAAATGATAATAGACTGATTTGATGTATGTTTTTTTTTCGGTGCTCATTACTCTGTTACTTACACTACAAGTGGCTGGTCATTTACAACCAACAATTATTTATTCCACATTTTGTTAATAAACTGCAAATGTCTACTTACATTGGATCTAGAACATCAACTGTAACCACTTACACGTGACACTAGATATGGACACCAAGTTGGGAATAATGATTGATTACCAAAGACACAGACGAGGATTTAATATAAATGATGCACTATGTAATCTCTGCCTAATGAGCTGTGATGTTCTACTGAGGGTGGTAAACAATTAGTAAATGAATCAAATGATGCTAGTGAAATTACGGGCTTTGACTAAAGACGTTTCACAGTTTCTCCATATTGGCGCTGGAGATCCAGTTTTAGTTGGGTCATGTGAGTAGGTTCTCCTTATGGTTTGAGTTCATGTTCAGTTCTCTGTTGAAAACCTAGTATAATTGTCATACAAATGTAAGCTGATCAGACACTCTCACTGTCCTAACATATCCAGACAGAGCAGTATGGAGATGTAAAATTTTGTTTTGCTTGCCCAGGATAAAAATAAATTATTTCCATTTTTTTTTTGCATTTTCTGAAGCAGTATGATCCAAATCACTTTTACTGAGTATATATAGCTTGCCTTGTCTGTTAAACTAATAAGACTGTGAAAACACATGCAAAAGACCGACATGTTGCTAAGGCACCATGACCATGTTGCTTAAATGAAGACAGTAGCAGGGTTAAGCAGATCAAGAGATGTTTAACATTCACTTTTTATGGTTATAGGCTATATTTATGAACATCTTGTAAGGAGCTCACAGATGAGACTATGGAGTCACAGTGTGCTGCTTTTCTGGCATGTAAAACTTGCAACAGTAAAGTTAACATTGAATGTAATATTAACTATGGATATCCTCCCCATCATCTGGTAGGAATTGTAATTGGGATATGTTTGGCTATCTCGTTGACATATGATGAACTAGTACAGCTTCTTTCATCTTTATTTCCTATTGCTCTCTCTCTATATATATATATGTGTGTGTGTGTGTGTGTGTGTGTGTGTGTGTGTGTGTGTGTGTGTGTGTGTGGATGGAGTCCACTATAAAGTAATGTGGCTGTTATCTCATTTTTTCTGCTGTGAATTATTTCTGTGATGGCACTGATCCAGGTAGCTTGTATTTAGGGCTCTGAAAATAACAACTCTGATGTCACTTTAAGCATGATAGCTCATTATTTCTGACTACAACTTGTTCATAATATTCTTATCTGAGATAAGCCTGAATGTTTTGCCTGAACTTTTGTCTGAATTACCAATGAAGCAATGTTTGTAGAGGTTTGGAATGTGCAACGTTCTAGCTTTCTGAAGATGAGAGTCCCCTTCCACTGATACTTTATAGCACCACTTTCTTCCCACTCATTTTCCTTTGTATAATATACTGCGGTGGTGGTGCTGCGGTAGCGTTGTCACCTCACAGTAAGAAGTTGTCCTGTTCGATTCTCAGCTAGAGCGTCTTCTGTGTGGAGACATGCATGACTGGGCGTTCCTTTATTGAAGGTTGTGTGTCAGGGCTGGCAACTCGGCACATAAAAGTCTACTGCCAATCATTAGCTGTGGCGACCCCTAACCGGGAAAAAGCCGAAAGAAACAACAACCTCTCAACTGTACAGATTTTCACACAATGTTCAAATTTTTGCCTCATATTTTTGGTCTGTTTCTCATAAAATTGTGGTTTTCTGGAAAATCATTGGCAAATTATTGAGGGTTGCAGTCAGAAAATAATGACAGTCATTTGAGTTTCAGACTTCATAGCCTTCAGAAAAGTCATGCTAATGCAAAACCTGTTCTATCTACTTTCTAAGTTTTAAGAGCAATATGTAAAAAGTGTCCCTATGTTTGGGCCTTTGTGTCTCCGCATTATTTATGGCTTTGTCCAGATTTCTTGTTCTAAGAGGTTGAGAGGTATGGACTCTTCTCCTCTTCCTTTTGTATTTGAATATAGTGTCATTGTAGTAGAATATGCCTGTAAGATCATATTCAGTGCACACATTTCTGTTGCTTCTACTGAATATTATCACATTAACCTCATACGCATTGTGATTTCTTTCATGATGACTTTTATTATGCATATTTAATGCTAGAAATCTAGCTCAGTTTATAGGCTTAGGTTTTCTTGTAATCAGCTCTGTATAACAATATCTATAAATGACACCTCTGGTTTGTTAGTGTTAATTGGTAAACTGCCTACAAATTCTTTGAATCTATGATGCCAGTAGCTTCTTTATCATGACTGCATTTCTGGAACTTGTCAACCTGGGCCTTCATTATAAATGAGTTCTCAGTTGCTGAACCTTCTGGTCACCAAACAAAAGTGACTCATCAAATAAATATATAAATGCACGTTATTTTATTAATAGCAATTTATTTCACTTCTGGTTAATGTGAGTAGAGGTCTTATGGTTATATGTCACATAGAGCCTCTGCATATTTCATACAGGAAAATGGCTCACGCCTGATGGAAGGTAGCAATCTTGAAGTTATGAAGAAGTGTAGATGATGTTGGTGGTGGCATTCGGTAGAAGTAAGGGAGATGAAGTTAATCCAGGATGAGTGCTCAAGGTGTACTAGAGAGGAAAAAAAAGATTACTGATTTTATGAAAGCAGCAGTTTAGGATAACATCCATTAAAAGGAAGTAATCTTGGGGTCAGTAGTCATCTGAAGTTTACTATGACTGATTTGAATGAATGAATGTTATTACTTTTTTTGCTAAGAACATTACTATGCACCATGAAATAGTATGTTTCTGGTGTACACTAATGTCACGTGAGATCCATTAATTTAATCATTTCAGGAAAAAAGAATAGCTTGCATTTGTCTCAGCGCCTTCCAGCTTACGTCGTATTATTTTCAAACGCATTCTCTCATAGGTAAATACTGTTCCTTGTTGGTGCTTCATTCACCCTTTACTGTTAAAAGTACTAAATAATTATATAAACCCTCCCATGCCAGAGGTATACATAGTCACTGAATTCTAGTGCGACGAAACCTTAATCAGGCAAATATAAATTACCAGTGACTTGTCATGTTCCCACTCAGACTGCTGGTTTCAAAAGTGGTTTATGTGTGGAAAAAGGGATGAGAGACCTGAAAGTCCATGAAAGTAGACAAACTGGATTTTTCATTTGTTGTACTTCGGTTCCTACTTTTACTCACTCATCATTTCATTACATGAATTAAACATTGTCTCTTAGTCTGGCCCCTGAACAAATGTTTTACTTTATTTTGTATTAGATAACATGCTAAGAGTGGCCCCATATCCCTCCCCCAAGTCTATCTTTTATTTTCCTCTTTGCGGCTGCAGGGAACATTTGAGTATTCTTTACTGGCTTGTAATGGTCTAATTGCCTTCCACTTATCTCTGAGCCAATGAACATAAGTGACAGATCTAAAAGAGTCTTTTTCAACCATGACCCAGAAAAACTGACAATGTAAAAAAGAAGAAAAAAAATGGTAGCACTTGTATGATTTAAGGATGCATTAGCATCACAAAAAATATACAGTAATTGTATAACCAGAGGAAAATCAGACACATCAATCAAGGATATACACTTTAGTTACACCTCTTATACCATCTGTCTGTCAGTACTTCATGGAATGTATCCAAGGTGTCTTTTTCTTCTAAATTAATTTCATGTTTTTGGCATAACACAAAGCCATTTTCCTAACTCATATGTGATGATGTTCTTAAAGTTAATGCAGTAGCTACAGCATTAACCTGTAAAAAATAACAACAGATTTTACACTGTAATTGCCTGAGGACTTGAAGGTAAGAACAGGTCATAGTACTTATGAAGGCAGAGCAAATATCCTAACAAAGACAGTAGTCCACACTGAAGTCTATGGGTGCAAGCACTGGGGGATATTGTGCAAATAAACATGGGTTTTTGAAGGAGTACAAATACATCTTACACATCAGGACAGATAAGAACAAGCAGATCTGAATTACATACATACAAGAAAAATAATCATCTAGAGCCAACAACTTTACAGCCTACCAAATGTAGCCTATGCTTCCACTATGAGTGGATGAAACTGAATGCACTCAGGACTGGAATCCACAAATTGCATTCGCTGAAAAAAATGGCCGAAAAAACACTTTATGTGTTTTTGTGGGAGTGGCGTGGCAAGCCTCCCCCTGCACCCACTGAATTTTATATATATCAACTCCACTGTCACACCAACTCAAAAATGGGTGAAATTCCCATAAAAAGGGCATCACTGCTGATACAACTCACTGATAATGATTCCCTTGGCTCCACTCATTGGTCAGTTGAACCACAGGTAGCTGAAGCCCAAGAGTTCAGTCTTCAGCATCCCGTAGGGTAACCCCATTGAGGAGCTCATGAAGAGCAACAGAACTGCTCACAGGCTAAAAGAAGAATGCAGATAATTCAATTCAATAAATAATTCATGAGCCACACATTCTGGATTTTCCTTCCAGATTTACTCTTGATCAATGTCCATCTCCCACTGATGCTCTGGACCACTCAACAGTCATTGATGTAATTAACTAGAAAATGGGGAAACAGGCAAATGAAAGTACAATAAACAGAATGCACATGGAGATATCCAAAGACTAAAATAAAAAAAAAGTTAGTACTGGAAAAACTTGCATTAGACAGAGAAAATAATGTACAATTCACATGTATCAAGCACAATGCATAGCTCTGAAAATTACTCTAAATGCAAATATCTCTGTCTCAAAATTTACCAGTTATGGGCTACTATAAAACTAAATGAAAAATAAGAAAACAACAGCAAATATTACTAATGCATGGTACTGTTCTACCCATGCTTACTCTGATTATCCCCCATTAGGAAGAGGCTTACATCAACAGCAGAAGGAGTTCAGCTGTTAACAAAGAATAAACTAAGAGATACTCATAATGTTCCTCTTATACACTTTTAAATTCTTTTAAATGTCTCTGTGTTTTGGTAGTGTCAGAGGTGTAGCAGTATGTACACTTGTCTTTAATGGCAGTAAATTCAGTAGGCTGTAGGTTCTAATCCTGCCCAAGATACTTGAATTCATATTTTAGTGCTGCATGAATGCAGTACTATGAGATGACTGTAGATCAGGAGGGTGTTAAAGCATTCACTAAGGAAGATATCAGCAGTTTTCTCTGCATTTTAATGAAATGAGTTTGCAGAGATGAACCAGTAATGCACTATGCATGAACAAGGAGATGCATATGGAATGCTGCAGCTCATTCCCCTATGACTTATTAGTTTTTAAATATTAGCAATATGAAAAAGGGTATTTCGAGGTCCAGTTTTCCCCCTTCTTGCTATGCTGGTACAATGACATTTCAAAATAATGTTATATACTGCTGTCAGTAACAAAACTCTAATGGCAGAAGGTTTCAATTAAGATGGGTTAGCCAAACAGATTTTTTACAGTGATGATTATGTTACATTCACAGATTTTCCACCGCTATAAACACTCTATTCAATCAACTGACAAGGAAGAGTTAGAGTGCTACTGTGCAATAATGTTTATCTGTTTAATATACTCTCACCCCTGTTGCATGTATTAATAAAAGCAGAAAATCTGTGCAGATGCAATCATTTCAGATAGCAGAACGTGTTGTGAAAACAAAGTATGCAGGAAAAGCTGGGAAATGTAAAACATGGAGACTGTGTAGGAATCAGATACAAAAGGTGAATTCCACAGTTTAGAAAACAGAAGAAAAACAGTGAAGTAAAACAAACCAAAAAAAAAAAAAAAAAAACAGACTACATAAGGAACAGAAGAGTGGCAAATGAAAGATAACTACGTTTATTATAGTGCCTTATCTGAAACTGCAAAGGTAAAATAAGGATCTCCATATCTCTGTCTCTCTTAAACACACACACACACACACACACACACACACACACACACACACACACACACACACACACACACACACACACACACACACACACACACTCACTCTCTCTCTTAAACACACAAAGAAGATGCAGTAGTTCAACATTTCAATGAGATGCAAATAAAAAGGATGAAATGAAAAATGTAATAAAAACAAATAGGATTACACTGATAGGCAAGGAATTGTTCCTCTGTTAAAAGGATTCAGAAATTATTAAATACATGGATGAATGAGAGAAGTTTCATCAGCCTAAAGGGTAAGTGTATACAGTGCTGTGAGGAGGTGAAATTTTCTGAGGTTGCTTTTTTTACTAGCTAAATAATGAACTGTTACACACTGATAAAATCTGCTGACAAGTCTATCAAAGGATCAGCAGCATTTACACTATTGTGATCGTTAGCAAAAGGTTCTGGGAGGTGGTGATAAGTACCTTTATCCTGAGATGTAATAACCCTGGAGTCAATTATTTTAAGTAAGGGGGCTGCAGAGGTACAGCCCCCTGCATCACTGGCATGGAAGATTTATCTCCCCACAAAAAAAGACATTTTTTGTGTTTCAGTGAAAGGAGTCTTGCATTCAGCAAGGCTACATCTATCCTATAATGTGGATAATTGTTTTGGTTTCTGAGAATGGGTATACGAAAGTCATACTCAGAAGCACGTCTTTCACCAATCTCAGAAAAAAGAGTTGCGACCAGAATACAACAGTGAAATTTTACCAGCCCTACACATAACTTACAAAAGTAGTGTACAGAGTCAGAAAATAAACAAATCCAATATGCAGCAAAGATTAAGAATATTTTAAAAGGGAAATTACAGAAGTATATTTTGCAGGGACAGCTGGCCTCCTGCCCTTATAGTCTGAAAAAAAATAATTTATCAATAAATGACATAAGACAAAAATAAGGATTACTGACTTATCCAAACAAAACAGGATTGGTGTTCTTCTTCTTCTTTAATTTTATAAAAAATATGCTAGACAGAATAATTTGCAGTTTAATCTAGAATCTCCACTGTCTTCTCTTTAACTTCCTGCATATTTGCATCTCTAATTCATGTGACAAGTGAGTACGTAATGATTTGTTTTTGCCAAACATTCTTTTTTAATAGTTCCTGCTTCTTTGTGGTTTGCAAAACTGAATTTGCAACTAAGATACTTGTTTGTTTCTGTGCATCACTAAGGCAACAACAAACTGGCTACAGAGACATAGACAGAGTATTACACATACTAGTCCAAATATATAGTCTAACATACACATGCAATAACTCAGAGAAAAGCCACCAACCAGATTTCAGAATCTGAAGATAAGGAGACAATGGAATGATTGCTGTCTTCATTGTATTTATTTTGGAGAACAGCAGAGCAAATAGATATGGTCACAGCATAATACTACTAATGTCTATAGATAATAAATAGAAATATTTTAAGGCAAACACTGAGACAACAAAACTTCATAAACAGATAATGGAAAACAGTGCATCAAGGAAACTATGTCATATATAGCATAGCCTAGATGCAAAACTAAGGGGTACATGCACCAACACATTCCTTCGATATGATGTGCTGGGTCATAGCACAAGGTTTCAAACTAATGGCTACAATGTCACAGCTGTATTGGTTTCATAAAAGAACCTACCATGCAGGTGTACTTCATCAGGGTATAGAAGGAATGTTTATGGAGTGATGACTTCCCCACTTAATGGGGGAATGGGGCAACACTGATGCATTAGTGAAAAACAAGGACAAAGCAAAACACAGAAAAAAGAAAAAGACATGGGAAGAGAGACAGGCACCAAAACTCAGAAGTATAAATTCACCATTTATCACTAAACTATAACAATTTTCCCTTTTTGGATTTAGTGCCTCTGCTGTACAGGAAATCTATGTACTAATCATGAAGCATACATAACCGAGTCTTGGAAAACACCAGAACTTCTTCAGTTTCTAGTATGTTACCCTCCACCTCCCCCCACTATGCCATTCTCCATAATCCCTTCCATCTCTAAGGCCTAGAGGTTCAGTCCAGATTACTACTGTCTCCTTGGGCTGTGTATTATGCCAGACAATGCTCTCACACAGTACTAAAATCCTCTTTGATTCTTTTGGATAACTATGCCTGACACTCAGGTTCTTATAAATATCATTACTGTTATGCTTCTAGAAGACATAGGACATCCATATGATTAAGTACTATTCACTGGGTCTATATTAAAATCTCGAAGTTATGGAACATCGAATACAATATGGTCGACACCATATTGTTGAAGTTCCATAACTTCAAAATGAAAAAAAAAAAATTGAACTTTAAATACTTATCTGAATAGGTTTAAGCAGGGGGACAAGCCCCCCTACAACCACCACGTGGGGGCCTGCACCCCCCACCCACACCCCCACTACTTAAATATACCAACTCCAAGCTTGCACTTCAATGTAGAATGGGCCAGAAAAGGGAAGACTTCCCTTTCCTGCACTGTAGCGCAATCTCAGAGTTGATATATTTAAGTAGTGGGGGGTGTGGGGGTGCAGGGGGCTTGCCCCCTGCATAAACGCTTTAGTTTTTTTTTGTTTTAATAATTTTTTTATTAAGGTTCAGTGGTTTAATACTTCAATGCATAAAGTTCGATCTTTATGCATTCAAAGTATTAAACTTTCGAGATTATAATATAGACCCCTATTCACTCTAAAGTCTCACATGCATCAAAGCCCCTGCTGAAAATTATAACATCTAAACTTTCACTGCAAACAAGCCCACTAAATTAACAGTGTGGTTATTGTTATGTACTGAAATACCACCACTACACAGAGTACTTTTCCACTAAGGTCTCCCCTGAAATAGGGGTCTGAGATCCAAGGGTTCCAATCTGGTAGACAAGAATGTTATAAATAAACTGATAATACAATTCAAAATATTCAGGAGGCATTATCTTCAGTGGTATCAACTCTCACTCACCCACAAACTAGTAAACCATCCACTAAATGTCCCATCCCTCCAGAATCTACTCCAACCCTATCGCACCACCAGACCACTAAGATCCAGCAACAAAAATCACTTGCAGATCACTAAAGCCAATAACTCTGCTGGTGAAGCACTATTCTCTTTCACCATAGCCAAATTATGGAACTCACTCCCACCCACAATTACCTCCGTACCATCATGCACCAACTTCAAAACTTTATTAAAAGCGCACCTAAAAACATGCTGGCTATGCCCTTGCAACTCCCACTCTAATATCATCCACCCCATCCAACTACTACCTTTCTTTCACCTCCACTAACTACCTTGATGATAGCAAGCTCAGATGCTCATAAGCCTAGTACTTATTATACAGCAGGAACTTTTCATTGTTACATTTGTTAATGCCTGTTATGTACTTCACAGATAAAGATTCTAGTTGTCTACTGATGTACTATGTTCTTCATCTTTAAATATGTTGTAAGTAATTTCTATGTTAAATTGTTAATCGCTATGTAATCCAATGTAACTACTGTCTGTTTATTTTACTGTGGAGCTTTTCTCCCCGGGCCTCCGCTGAAAATGGACCCACGTCCAATCGGACACTCCCGGTCAACAAATTTAAATAAAATAAAATAAAATAAATAAATAAATAAATTACAGACACATACAAAGAAACCATGGAGAGTATGCAAGCAAACACACACACACACATATATATATATATATGTATATATACATATATATATATATATATATATATATATATATATATATATATATATATATATATATATATATATATATATATATATATATATATATATATATATATATATAAAGAGAGAGACACACACACACACACACACACACACACACACACACACACACACACACACACACACACACACACACACACACACACACACACATAGAGCAGTAGAGACTGACAGATATTGCATATTGCTCCAGGTGAAACTGTTTGTGCAACCTGTGTCTATTTCTCTACTTCAATAGTCAGACAGATCTTGGAAGAGTAGATGCTAATTTCTCATAGATAGTCTGGGGCAGTAGTTGAGATTCTGACATACAGCTAAGTAGCTTCCTTCCAAAGTGAAAAACTTAATTTAATGTGGGCAGGTCAGAAAACAATATAATAAACAGAAAAAACAACTTACACTGTAGGTCTGACATTTACAGGTTTTCAGATGTTACACAGCACTACCAGTGGAAATACTAGACTCGGCCAAATTTTGATAAAGAATGGATTGTTCATTGTAAGTGTAGTTGTACTGAAGGTCTTGAGAAAATGAAGAGGAAGAAGGGCATTATGGGTCGCACGGTATGGCAAAGGAAATAAAAATCATAAGAAGAGCATAGTGGTTTATGCAACATTATTAATAAGAACGTTTACAACATATTAGTAGCAATAAAATTAATAGTTTCATGTGTGAAGGATACAGTAAATAATGACAGAAAAGATATATTAAAACATATTAAGTTACTCTATCATGTACAACCATATGAACATAGAACAGATAGATAGGGCCAGTGGGAAGAAATCAGTATAGATTGCAAACAAAGGGTGAAAATTATTTAATTGGCTGTCCTAATCCTACTTATATTTTCAGCTTCTTTAACTGCAGGTTCTTTAAATGCAGGTTTTGTAAAACAGCACTGGAAGGGGTTGCACGTCTTGTTGCTCTGTGTGATACAGAAATGGCAGTGGGCTTGTTTACTTTAAGGTATAATAATGTGGCAAGAGTGGTGCACTGGAGATTGTGCAAACATTAATACTGAAGAAGCTGAGAAGCATTGGAAACATAAGCCACAAAGCATTATAGAGAATGATGAAGTTTGTATCACATGGAATCACCCATTACCAACAGTTCAAAAAACAGATGTGGGAAAACAGATATAGAAGTCCATGAAAAGAAGACAAAAGGAGGACTGATCATTGGAATTGTTATACTAAGTGATTACAGTGTCTTATATACAGAGAGACAGGAGGTCATAAAATACCAGGATTTGCAGGCAGAAACGAGGTAATGTGGAAGAAGGATACCCAGACAGTTCTGGTAGTAGTAGGAGCAATGGGTCTCATAAAAACGAATTTACAGTCATATTTAGATACGCTACTGATACATGTAACTTCATACGAAGTGCAGAATGAGTCAGTTCTGGACATATTGTGGGTACTGCGAGGAGCACTTTTGGGTGACATCAAAGACTGAAACAATACTAATTTCATGAACCTTAGTCATACTTTGACTTAGGAATGCGGTCCATTCCTGTCATGGTTTTAGAAACCCAAAAGATATGGAAAAATTAAACCAGCAAAAAAATACAGATTTTAATTTACATTTCCTAGGCTGTGGTAATCCAGTTACTTCTGTGTTAAAATACACTTAATACTTGCATAGGGTGTTTCCTAGCACCATGAACAGTACCTTAAGTATGTTCCGCATTATATTATTTTCTTTTTTTCTACTGAATGATGCTTCTAGATGGAGGGTGTGTTTACAGAACAAGATTTGTATGATGTTCAGTTTAAGCTATTCAAAGCATGTGACCTGTATGTTTTGCAGAAACTTTGATTTGCATGATGTGCATTTTAAGCTACATAAAGCCTGTGCCTTGTATATGTTCCAGAAACTTTGTACACGGCTGCTTCCATGGCGTTTCAGCTCAAACCTGTCATCTAGACACTGTAAGGAAGCATGTACACAAAACCAAGTAGAAAATTGTTGAGAGATAGACCGACTTCCCCCACCTCCAGGAAAAAGGTTGTACAGAATGATACAAAACAAGCTAATACAAAAGAGAGTGAAATAGGACCTCACTGAACAGTACAAATAACAGTTAAGGATATTCAAAAGGAAGATTTCCATTAAAACTGAAAAAACACAACAGAGTATATTCTAAGAATGTAGAAACTGTCTACAGAAAGATACAGAGTACATGAAATATAAAAAAGATCCCAGAGTTTTATGATACAGTAGGGTATTATTATTGCTATACAGAATCATTGTTAGAATGTAATTTTTTTTGTTTAAAAATGAATGAAAAGGAAAAACAGTACAATAAATTGAAAATATGTGTGTAGTATGGGTAGAAATTATGAAATAGTAGCAAAATTATCCGTAACAAAGTTAGAGGAACATCGTCACAGAAAAATGTATTAGTATGAAACATGTACAATAAAGTGTAAACCTTGGCTATAGATGATTGCTGCTGTTGAAGTGACACCCTGACCCCATGTGCAAAAATGGGTAAAAGGTGATGTGGATGGATGGATGTATGTACAAAAATGGGACACTATCTTTTATCATACTCAAAAATGTTTTAGAAACAAACCTGAAATTGCAAGTGAAAGTATGATTAAAGGATGCATAATTTCAATGCATCAGGATAAGTCTCATAGGGTACAAGCAAACATCTGCACCAGTTCATGATTATGCTAAAATGTTTATGAAATACATTAAATAAAGTGGTACAAATGTACTTGGAAAACATACTTAGTACCTCAGAATGTATAAATATATTACGTCATGATGTGCTATTAATATATAATTTTAACGGAGTGAGTATACCTATAAAGAATAGGAAATAACTGGGATTAAAGAATAACTATATAACGTTGCACAGATGTCCTAAGATCTGTTGATACTGTGATATATATAAATATATTACATAAAGACAAACTAACACATAACATTAATTATACAGTTAACACCCACACATAGAACAGGCTGTATTATGGTTTTGCCTCATATTTTTATTTTGTCTCATAACATTTTTGATTTTCTGGTAAATTACTAAGTATTATGGTTAGTTAATAATGGCAGACAGAGTTTTATACTTATTATTATTTTGAAAGTGCATGTTGATGCAAGATCTGTTGATCTATTATTTTTTAAGTAATTAGAGTAAAAATGTCTTTGATATAGAAATTTTGTTCCCCTGTTATTTTTGGCTTAGTCTAGAATTGTTGAGCAAAGAAGTTGAGAGATTCAGATGTCAAGAAACAAAGCATTATGACCTTTTGATGAATTGCTGAATTAGATAAGTAAAATGAAACTTACGTGGAAAGATAGAAGCTTGTAATGAAAACTTTGAGGAACTGGATGCTAATTTGATTTCATTTATTTTATTTTATGTTAAGCAGGTAAGTGGGCTTCATGGTCATATATGTATGTATGTATAAATATTATATATATATATATATATATATATATATATATATATATATATATATATATATAAAGAGAGAGAGAGAGATGCATATTTATAAAATGAGAAAAATCAGATTACGGGTCTACCTGTGTGTCAAATGTGTTCCATTTATGACAGAAAGTTAGCGCAGGCCACCTACACCTCAGATTCAGTTTCAGATCTCTACTCCCTCACCTACTTCAAAATCTAACAAAGTGCCACCATCATGAAAAGTCATTTCAATCGGAGAATAACTATTCGACACAGAAACAGTCCAAAACAAAAAAAAGATTCTGCCAAAGAGGTAAATTTAAAGATACACTACACAAATACTATATCAATACATATGTATATCAAAAAAGAAATATAACACATAAAAGCTATCATAGAAACCCCAATTAAATAAATGCAACAAGTATACTATTAGCTAAACCAATTAAAATGATGGGGGTTGGGAACATTACTGCTAACATGCATGTGTTTTTGAGTTCTTGGGAGTTACCACCAAAATGATTACCCTTGTGAATATTTTTTAAGATGCAACATGCATATCATCAGCTAAACCAACTTAAAGTTTATTGGGTGACATTATTGATTACATGTGTGCTTTTCATTTTTTGGAGTTGCCATCAGAATCATTACTCTTGTGAATATTTTTGAAGCTGCATTACTTGAAAAGCAGTATATATGTTTGTAAAACACTGTGCTACTGATACGCAAGTATCCCCTCCTGGATTAATTCATCTGTTAGAACTCATATGAACTGTTACATGGTGTTAATACATTTTTATAAACTAAACTACATAACAGCACACTACAGTTTGACAAAATGGCCCATTAAATTACTATCCTGTGAAAGGGTCCCTTAAATGAATATCCCTCTGTGCCACAATGCTGGCTTTAACAGCAATATTTTTTGTCTTAGATGTTTTGGGATTTTTCTCTATCCAGTGCTTTCATTGTGGCATTCTGCTTTTCTCCTTCCTTTCCTTTGTTACCCTACCATTTGTGATAGCACTTCCTCTATTACTAGTTTAGCTACATAGTAATATAAGTAACATATCCATTTATGTCTGTTATATCATATTAATTTCTCTTAGTAATCCCAATTACTGTGCTATTCTGTTTTTCCAGTTTTCTAATGATTATTAAAATACAAATCAATAGGAACATGCCTTATTGGATAATGGAATTATTACTTCTATTACTAGTCAGACAGACATTAAAAGGCTGAATCTTTTCAGGTAGAAGGAATAAGTGACTTGATATCCTCTTCCTATATCCTCTCCCTACAACTGACTATTTCATTTCTCATCATTCAAACTTCCTTTATTAACAAACATTGTACCCTGTTCTCTGCTCTTTCCCTTTTAACTCCTCTTTTCTACAAAACCACTCACTCCTTCCCAAATAATTTGCCTTTCAAGATTTATTAAATGCTACTCACTCTTCTTCTTACAAAACATGTCCTCTCCTACATTCTATTTAAGACTTAGGAATATATTTATATTATCCAGTTATGATTTTTCTTATTTTAATTTCTTTATTGTAGCATTTTCTCTTCCAATACATGGGTTTCTGTCTTATTCCACCTATATAGCATGTATAACTTGCAGCATTAAATTGATTACACTCATTCCCAATGTACACACTTTGCATGTTGCCATTTTTTTATGTATATATGATGTTTTAACTGTGTATAAAGTTGATTTCATTGTGGAGCTATTCTCCCTGGACCTCTACTGAAAAGGAGTTATTGCCCAGTCAGACTTTCCTGGTAAAGAAATCAGACTTTCCCGGTAAACAAATGTTAAACAGATAAATAAAGTAAATACCGTTACCAGAAGTAAGACAGTGGGATTGTCTATGGCTCTGGGTTCGCTCAAGATAAAGGAAGTTATATGGAAATGATAAACTTGATAAAGAGTCATCACTTGGAGGGATATGATTTTTAAACAAGCATGGGTGATTGAAAAGAGTTGTAATATAGAAAAGTATGGCAAAGAAAAGGAAAGGATGCACTGTTCAGCTGCTTTCACAGTATTTTCAGCTAAAGCACTTATGGATGCAGGACGTAAATGAAATGAAATGGAAATATTAAGGTATTAATTGAAATAATGCATAATTTTCAGTCAGCTTCTGCAAAAACATAATAACTGTGGCATGTAAGTGATTGAAGGGTTGAGGGGGTGCAACTAAAAGCTGTAGCAAAATGGGAAACAATGAGTCAGAAAAGGAAAGCCAGTGTAGGGCCACAGAAAAGGAGTTTTGGTGCATGGGTACTCGGCTACCACAGGAGATAAGAACCTTGAGAAAAAAGGCAGAAAGGAACATGCTACAGAAAACCCCTGACCCAAAAAAAACTTAAACTTAGTAAGATATGGATATAGGAGTTCAAGATGGTCATTGCAAGGGAGGGGTTGTCACATCATACAAAGCATATAGGTACTGATAATCTGAGAAATAAGGCAATTGCAATGCTAACAAATCTGGCAAGGAATGACACAGATACCAGAACTGGTGTGGTGGTGGTGGGGGGGGGGTAAAGGTAACATTCTTAGAAGTGTTACCTATACCAGTATCCCAAGGAAAGACAGGATTAGGGAATAAAGTGACTGGCTGTGGATAACAGAAAAAGGTCTGTTGTTGATATGAGGACTACGGAGGTCTGGTAGACAAACCATCCCTTTGTCAGCAACAGGTTCCATCACAGACCAGAAAGGACAATGATACACAAACCTAGGTTAGAAATGTAAAGGTCCTAGATCACATTTAGGAATAAAGAGTAGAAGGTATTATAGCAACAGAAAAGAGGGGAGGGTAGTTAGGAATTAGGCATGGGGAAAAACAGACAAAGAATATAGAAGGGGAACAAACCAGGACAGCTCATGAGCATGTGTGTGTAGCATTACTGTGCAAAGCATGGAGTCTGGGAAGCATGAGGAGAAGTGGCAAGCAGTGCTACATGAGGGGGAAGGCGGATATTACTGGTGTTAAAGAAACATGGATCAGGGATTAGGATATAAAGGTCCTGTGGTCATAGATCAGTAATGACAGGGGGTTAGGACATAAAGGTCCTGTGGTCATGGATCAGTAATGACAGTGGGTTAGGACATAAAGGTCCTGTGGTCATGGATCAGTAATGACAGGGTGTTAGGACATAAAGGTCCTGTGGTCATGGATAAGTAATGACATGGGGTTAGGACATAAAGGTCCTGTGGTTACGGATCAGTAATGACAGGGGGTTAGGACATAAAGGTCCTGTGGTCATGGATCAGTAATGACAGGGGGTTAGGAAATAAAGGTCCTGTGGTCATGGATCAGTAATGACAGGGTGTTAGGACATAAAGGTCCTGTGGTCATGGATCAGTAATGACAGGGGGTTAGGACATACAGGTCCTGTGGTCATGGATCAGTAATGACAGGGGGTTAGGACATAAAGGTCTTGTGGTCATGGATCAGTAATGACAGGGGTTAGGACATAAAGTTCCTGTGGTCATGGATCAGTAACAACAGGGGGTTAGGACATAAAGGTCCTGTGGTCATAGATCAGTAATGACAGGGGGTTAGGACATAAAGGTCCTGTGGTCATGGATCAGTAATGACAGGGGGTTAGGACATAAAGGTCCTGTGGTCATGACAGGGGGTTAGGACATAAAGGTCCTGTGGTCATGGATCAGTAATGACAGGGAATTAGGACATAAAGGTCCTGTGGTCATGGATCAGTAATGACAGGGGGTTACGACATAAAGGTCCTATGGTCATGGATCAGTAATGACAGTGGGTTAAGACATAAAGGTCCTGTGGTCATAGATCAGTAATGACAGGGGGTTAGGACATAAAGGTCCTGTGGTCATGGATCAGTAATGACAGTGGGTTCGGACATAAAGGTCCTGTGGTCATGGATCAGTAATGACAGGTGGTTATGACATCAAGGTCCTGTGGTCATGGATCAGTAATGACAGGAAGGTTAGGACATAAAGGTCCTGTGGTCATGGATCAGTAATGACAGGGAGGTTAGGACATGAAGGTCCTGTGGTCATTGATCAGTAATGACAGGGGTTACGACATAAAGGTCCTGTGGTCATGTATCAGTAATGACAAGGTGTTAGGACATAAAGGTCCTGTGGTCATGGATCAGTAATGACAGGGTGTTAGGATATAAAGGTCCTGTGGTCATGGATCAGTAATGACAGGAGGTTAGGACATAAAGGACTTGTTGTCATGGATCAGCAATGACAGGAGGTTAGGACATAAAGGTCCTGTGGTCATGGATCAGTAATGACAGTGGTTTAGGACATAAAGGTCCTGTGGTCATGGATCAGTAATGACAGTGGGTTAGGACATAAAGGTCCTGTGGTCATGGATCAGTAATGACAGGGGGTTAGGACATAAAGGTCCTGTGGTCATGGATCAGTAATGACAGGGGGTTAGGACATAAAGGTCCTGTGGTCATGAATAAGAAATGACAGGGGGTTAAGGCATAAATGTTCTGTGGTCATGGATCAGTAATGACATGGGATTAGGACATAAAGGTCCTGTGGTCATGGATCAGCAATGACAGGGGTTTACGACATAAAGTTCCTTTGGTCATGGATCAGTAATGACAGGGTGTTAGGACATAAAGGTCCTGTGGTCATGGATCAGTAATGATATGGGGTTAGGACATAATGGTTCTGTGGTCATGGATCAGTAATGACAGGGGGTTAGGACATAAAGGTCCTGTGATCATTGATCAGTAATGACAGTGGGTTAGGACATAAAGGTCCTGTGGTCATGGATCAGTAATGACAGGGGGTTAGGACATAAAGGTCCTGTGGTCATGGATCAGCAATGACAGGGGGTTACGACATAAAGTTCCTTTGGTCATGGATCAGTAATGACAGGGTGTTAGGACATAAAGGTCCTGTGGTCATGGATCAGTAATGATATGGGGTTAGGACATAAAGGTTCTGTGGTCATGGATCAGTAATGACAGGGGGTTAGGACATAAAGGTCCTGTGGTCATGGATCAGTAATGACAGGGGGTTAGGACATAAAGGTCCTGTGGTCATGGATCAGTAATGACAGGGGGTTAGGACATAAAGGTCCTGTGGTCATGAACAAGTAATGACAGGGTGTTAGGACATAAAGGTCCTGTGGTCATGGATCAGCAATGACAGGGGGTTACGACATAATGTTCCTTTGGTCATGGATCAGTAATGACATGGTGTTAGGACATAAAGGTCCTGTGGTCATGGATCAGTAATGATATGGGGTTAGGACATAAAGGTTCTGTGGTCATGGATCAGTAATGACAGGGGGTTAGGACATAAAGGTCCTGTGGTCATTGATCAGTAATGACAGGGGTTACGACATAAAGGTCCTGTGGTCATGTATCAGTAATGACAGGGTGTTAGGACATAAAGGTCCTGTGGCCATGGATCAGTAATGACAGGATGTTAGGATATAAAGGTCCTGTGGTCATGGATCAGTAATGACAGGATGTTAGGACATAAAGGTCTTGTAGTCATGGATCAGCAATGACAGGAGGTTAGGACATAAAGGTCCTGTGTTAATGGATCAGTAATGACAGTGGGTTAGGACATAAAGGTCCTGTGGTCATGGATCAGTAATGACAGGGGGTTAGGACATAAAGGTCCTGTGGTCATGGATCAGTAATGACAGGGGGTTAGGACATAAAGGTCCTGTGGTCATGAATCAGTAATGACAGGGGGTTAGGACATAAAGGTCCTGTGGTCATGGATCAGTAATGACAGGGGCTTAGGAGATAAAGGTCCTGTGGTCATGGATCAGTAATGACAGGGGGTTAGGACATAAAGGTCCTGTGGTCATGGATCAGTAATGACAGGGGGTTAGGACATAAAGGTCCTGTGTTCATGAATCAGTAATGACAGGGGGTTAGGACATAAAGGTCCTGCGGTCATGGATCAGTAATGACAGGGGCTTAGGACATAAAGGTCCTGTGGTCATGAATAAGTAATGACAGGGTGTTAGGACATAAAGGTTCTGTGGTCATGGATCAGTAATGACATGGGGTTAGGACATAAAGGTCCTGTGGTCATGGATCAGCAATGACAGGGAGTTACGACATAAAGGTCCTTTGGTCATGGATCAGTAATGACAGGGTGTTAGGACATAAAGGTATTGTGGTCATGGATCAGTAATGATATGGGGTTAGGACATAAAGGTTCTGTAGTCATGGATCAGTAATGACAGGGTGGTAGGACATAAAGATCCTGTGGTCATGGATCAGTAATGACAGGGTGTTAGGACATAAAGTTCCTGTGGTCATGGATCAGTAATGACAGGGTGTTAGGACATAAAGGTCCTATGGTCATGGATCAGTAATGATATGGGGTTAGGACATAAAGGTCCTGTGGACATGGATCAATAATGACAGGGTGTTAGGACATAAAGGTCCTGTGGTCATGGATCAGTAATGACAGGGTGTTAGGACATAAAGGTCCTGTGGTCATGGATCAGTAATGGCAGGGGGTTACGACATAAAGGTCCTGTGGTCATGGATCAGTAATGACAGGGTGTTAGGACATAAAGGTCCTGTGGTCATGGATCAGTAATGACAGGGTGTTAGGGCATAAAGGTCCTGTGGTCATAGATCAGTAATGACAGGGGTTATGATATAAAGGTCCTGTGGTCATGAATCAGTAATGACAGGGTGTTAGGACATAAAGGTTCTGTGGTCATGGATCAGTAATGACAGGGGGTTAGGAAATAAAGTTCCTGTGGTCATGGATCAGTAATGACAGGGAGTTAGGACATAGAGGTCCTATGGTCACGGATCAGTAATGACAGGGGTTTAAGACATAAAGTTCCTGTGGTCATGGATCAGTAATGACAGGAGGTTAGGACATAAAGGTCCTGTGGTCATGGATCAGTAATGACAGTGGGTTAGGACATAAAGGTCCTGTGGTCATGGATCAGTAATGACAGGGGATTAGGACATAAATGTCCTGTGGTCATGGATCAGTAATGACAAGGGGTTAGGACATAAAGGTCCTGTGGTCATGGATCAGTAATGGCAGGGGATTAGGACATAAATGTCCTGTGGTCATGGATCAGTAATGACAGGGGGTTTGGACATAAAGGTCCTGTGGTCATGGATCAGTAATGACAGGGGGTTAGGAGATAAAGGTCCTGTGGTCATGGATCAGTAATGACAGGGGTTAGAACATAAAGGTCCTGTGGTCATGGATCAGTAATGACAGGGGTTAAGACATAAAGGTCCTGTGGTCATGGATGAGTAATGACAGGGGATTAGGACATAAAGGTCCTGTGGTCATGGATCAGTAATGACAGGGGTTAGGACATAAAGGTCCTGTGGTATAAATTGCTTATTATTGACAGTAAGCAGTGACATAGTGGGCGGACCGATGATTCACTAAAAGAGGATCTCAAGTGTAAGGTTAGAGAGAAGAAGAAGAGTTCAAACTCAAAATACAAATTTATTAACATAGTTATTATCTAAGTACAGCACACTAAAACAAATAAATTTACAAAATTTACAAATATATATCATTTGTATTAACAAAACTGAGGACTACGTTGGAGATCATTAAATATCATGGGTCAGAAGGAAAAGTTGGGTTTTATGGGGCCTCTTTAAAATCAGCTAGTACTGAAGATTGCTAGAGTCACTAAGGCTGGATGTTCCAAAGGTGTGGCAACTAAAAAGAAAATAAAGAAAGACCGAAGTAATCCAGAAATATCAAGGGACTTACAAAAGCCTCACAGCTGTAAAGTGTATGGCCCTAAGTGGTCTGTATAGAACTAGGAGTTGTTTTAGATAAGGGGGGCCCCAGACTATGAAGGACTAACTCTACTAGTACCAGAACATTCTAGAGATACAGTGACAGAATCAGCAGCTGGTGCAGACTGCTTACGACCAGTACAATACAATAATAAGAAGAAGTGCCAGAAGTCAGGCTACAGAATTCTCAACCAGCTTCACAAGATTTAGATTGTGTCAAGTATCCCTAAGTAAAGGGAATTACACTACTCCAACCATTAAATGACTAAAGCATATACTACCACACAGAGGGGAGGCCATGGTGGTGCAGTGGTTAGCGTTGTTGCCTCACAGCAAGAGGTTCTCCGGTTCGATCCTGGGGTGCCTTCTGTGCAGAGTCTGCATGTCCTACCTGTGGTCGCATGGGTTTCCTCTGGGTGCTCTGGTCTCATCCCAAAGACATGCTGTAGGTGGATCGGACACTGTAAATTGGCCCTGCGTGCGTGCATGTGTGTGCCTTCTGTGGAAAGTTGGGTGCCAGGCTGGCAACTCAACACTGTAAAACTCTACTGCCAATCATGAGTGGACAGGTGATCCGCTGTGGTGACCCCTAACTGGGAAAAGCCAAAAGAAGAAGAAAGTATATTACCACACAGAGGTCCACCGATATAGGAAATTGTTTATTTCAGGCTATAGTTCCCAGATAACAGAAAGTCCTGATTACAGCTGATACCTGGTCCGTTATAATCAGGATAACTCTAAGAGGAAGCAGGGAAGGTCAGACTCTAGGGTAAGCGCCTCTGCTATTAAGGAAGTGGAAGGAGGGGGAGTGTTGTCAGAAGATACTGATCCTCAAACATGAGAAGAAGAAGATGAAGACTGTGATGAAGTATGAAGGATTGGGTTCAGATGTAGAACAGTAATATTTATGGAGGACAGAAAACTGACAGGACAGAATAGAAGATCTTGAGTTCCAGGGTGGAGGGACAGTGAAAGGTAATGGAGTTTCTGGTTAACAGATAATTCAGTCCGCTAATGTAGGGAAATACTAAAAAAGATAAAACTGTGGACATGGCCAATTGAAAGCGGATGTCCATGTATATATATCATTAGTAAAAAATGATTATACTCCTGTATGGTTTAGAATAGTGAAGAGGATAAGACATCAAGACCAAAGACAATGTTATGGGATTTCTTCAGGTGGATTATAGTGATCTGCTGAAAAGGGCAACAGATGAGTTAAGGGACTGGAAGCAAAGTGAAAGGGTGGAAGTGCTCTAGGAATGGTGCTAAGAAATACTTTACAATAGTTTAAAGAAGAAACAAAATAGGAAAAGAAGACCACTGTGGCTATACAGGAACATGGGGCTAATGATTATGATTAAAGAAAGGATATACAAGAGGTGGTAGGATCAGGGAGAAGTAAATGTTGCACAGTACAAGAGGGAAAGCAGAGGGGTGACAAAAGAGATGGCAGCCAAGGTGCAGGTCAAAACAGAGTTAGCAGAAGGGGAATACAGGCATTTTAGATGTTTTTTTTTTTCAGAAATGGAGGATCGTTCTACCATGGTGTGGATGGGAAGAAAAATGGGGTATGGGTTATCCTGAAAGAACAGTATAACAGTACAAGAGCATTTTGGAGGTGAAAAGAGTGTCAGACAGCGTGATGTTTATGAAGCTGGAAATTGATGGTGTGATGATGAATGTTGCTAGTGCATATGCTCTGCAAGTTGGATGTGTGATGGATGAGAAAGAAAAATTTTGGAGTGAGTTGGATGAAGTGGTGGTGAGTGTACCCAAGGGTGAGAGTGGTGATCAGAGCAGATTTCAATGGGTATGTTGGTGAAGGGAACAGAGGAGATGAGGAAGTGATGGGTAAGTATGGTGTTAAGGAGAGGAATGCAGAAGGTCACATGTTAGTGGATTTTGTGAAAAAGATAGGCATGGCTATGGTGAATACGTATTTTAAGAAGAGAGAGGAGCATAGGGTGATGTACAAGGGTGGAGGAAGATGCACACAGGTGAATTATATCGTATGTAGAAGGGCCAGTCTGAAGGAGATTGGAGACTGTAAAGTGGTGATAGGGGAAAGTGTAGTTAGGCAGCATAGGATGGTGGTCTGTAGGATGACAATGATTATCAAGAAGAGGAGGAGGAGAGTCAGTGCAATGCAAAGAATCAAATGGTGGAAGTTGAAAAAGGATGATTGTGAGGTGGAGTTCACGGAAGAGTTACAGGCACTGAGTGGCAGTGAAGAGTTAACGAATAGCTGGGTAACGTCAGCAGAGCTGGTGAGGGAGATAGCTAGAAAGGTGCTTGCTGTAACATCTGGACAGAGGAAGGAGGACAAGGAGACCTGGTGGTGGAATTAGGAAGTACAGGACAATATACAGAGAAAGAGGTTGGCGAAGAAGAAGTGGGATTGTCAGAGAGATGAAGAAAGTAGACAGGAATATAAGGAGATGAGGTGTATGGTGAAGAGAGAGGTGATGAAGGATAAGTCGTATGGCGAATTGTATGAAAGGTTAGACACTAAGGAGGGAGAAAAGGACCTGTAAGAATAGGCTAGACAGAGGGACTGAACTGGGAAAGATGTGCGGCAGATTAGGGTGATAACGGATAATGAGGAAAACGTACTCACAAGCAAGGGGAGTGTGTTGAGGAGATGGAAAGAGTACTTTGAGGGGCTGATGAATGAAGAGAATGAGAGAGAGAGAAGGTTGGATGATGTGGGGATAGTGAATCAGGAAGTGCAATGGATTAGCAAGGAGGAAGTAAGGACAACTAAGATGAGGATGAAAAATGGAAAGGCTGTTGGTCCAGATGACATACCTGTGGAAGAATGTAGGCAGTTAGGAGAGATGGGGTTTTTAACTATATTGTTTAATGAAATCTTGGAAAGTGAGAGGATGCCTGAGGAGTGGAAAAGTGTTTTGGTACCAATTTTTAAGAATAAGGGTGATGTGCAGATCTGTAGTAACTACAGAGGGATAAAACAGATCAGTCACAGCATGAAGTTAGGGAAAAGAGTAGTGGAAACTAGGTTAAGAAGAGAGGTGATGATTAGTGAGCAGCAGTATCATTTCATGTCGGGAAAGAGCACTACAGATGCAATGTTTGCTCTGAGGATGTTGATGGAGAAATATAGAGAAGGTCAGAAAGAGTTGCACTGTGTCTTTTTAGACTTAGAGAAAGTATATGACAGGGTGCCTAGAGAGGGGTTGTGGTATTGTATGAGGAAGACGGGGGTGGCATTGAAGTATGTAAGACTGGTACAGGATATGTATGAGGGTATTTTGACAGTGGCGAGGTCTGCAGTAGGAGTGACATATGCATTCAAGGTGGAGGTGGGATTACATCAAGGATCAGCTTTGAGCCCCTTCTTATTTGAAATGGTGATGAACAGGTTGACAGAGTAGATCTCACAGGAGTCCCCATGGACTATGATGTTTGCAGATGATATTGTAATCTGTAGTGAGAGTAGGGAACAGGTTAAGGAGACTCTGGAGAGGTGAAGATACTCTCTAGAGAGGAAGGGAATGCAGGTGAGCAGGACTAAGACAGAGTATATGTGTGTGAATGAGAGGGAGGTTAGAGGAGTGGTGAGGATGCAGGGAGTAGAGTTGATGAAGATGGATGAGTTTAAATACCTGGGATCAACAGTTCAGAGTACTAGTGAGTGTGGAAGAGAGGTGAGTAAGAGAGTACAGGCAGGGTGGAGTGGGTGGAGAAATGTGTCAGGAGTGATTTGTGACAAACTGGTGCAAGTAAGAGAGAAAGGGAAGGTCTACAAGAGGGTAATGAGACCATCTATGTTAGATGGGTTGGACACAGTGGCACTACTGAAAAGATAGGCGTCAGAGCTGGAGGTGGCAGAGTTAAAGATATTAAGATTTGCAGTGGGTGTGATGAGGATGGACAGGATTAGGAATCAGTATATTAGAGGGTGATGAGGATGGACAGGATTAGGAATCAGTATATTAGAGGGTCAGCTCAGGTTGGATGGTTTGGAGACAAAGCCAGAGAGTCGAGATTGCGTTGGTTTGGACATGTGCTGAGGAGGGATGCTGGGTATATTGGGAGAAGGATGTTAAGGATGGAGGTGCCAGGTAGGGGAAAAAGAGGAAGGCCTAAGATAAGGTTTATAGATGCATTAAGAGAGGACATGCAGGTGATTGGTATGACACAGCAAGATGCAGAGGACAGGAAGAAATGGAAACATATGATCTGATGTGGTGACCCCTAACAGGAACAGCCAAAAGAAGAAGAAGAAGAAAGGGAGGACAGATCCTGTCAGGTTAGGTAAGGAAGTGATGGAGGTCAAGGAAGACAGAGAACAATTAGAGGTACTGAATGAATATTTTTCCTCGGTTTTCATAAACAAAAGGGTGTACTGCCTATGGCAGTAGGAAAAATACTACAAGGATCTCCTTGGGGGAGACAAATTCCAGAAGCAAAGAAGTAATATTCTTTCCCTACTGACCCCTCAAAAGGCCATGTCTTGAGTTATGCATGTGGGGGGGGGTCTATGTCAAATAATCAAATGGCCACATTGTCGAATGCCATCTCATCAACAATGCAGTCCATCAAACCCCTCCATTTGGGGGGCTGTGCACCCCACACTCCCTGCTAATTATATATACCAACTACAAGATCACACTACAGTGGGCAAAAGGGCAAATTTCCTGATCCCTACTGTAATGTGATCTCGGTCAGAATGGTTCAACAGCCTGCATTGTCGATGAGATGATGTTCAACAATGTGGCCTTTCAATTATGTGACATAAACCCTATGAAGGGAGATAAAATATAGTGGAGTGAACAATGAATGAGTACCATTAGAAAGTGACAAGCTAAAAGGGATGGGGGGCACACATAACCTAAGAGAGAAAATAGAAGTGCTACTCAAGTGGGCAGAAAGATATAAATTGAAGTGCAAATGAATTCATTGAAGATGAATGCAAATCATTACACATGACCCAAAATGTCCCTGGTGAAAACTATCATTTGGGGAGCACAGCTTATGGCAATAAAGCAGAAAAGTACATGGAAATGTTTATCACACCTAGACAGGAGTACAATGATATTGCTGTGGCTATAGTAAACATATCATAGGGGTCTCCTTGGGGAGACAGACTACAGAAGCAAAGAAGCAATGTTCCTTTCAAGAAGCCATATGTTGAGTAACACATGCAGTTCTGGAGGCCATAAAGGAAGAGGAACAGGCTCTGAGAAGTAGTTAAGCAGATTCCACCAGACATTAGAAAAAGTTAGTTTCACTACATACCATAAGAGACAGAGGAGGTGTGAAATTGATACATATGATCTTGCCAGAAAGATGTAAATGGGACACCATAAGCAGTAAAGATTTGCGGAATGGCAAAGGTGCCTAGTTGTAGGTTTCAACAACTGTTCCATGGACTTGCAAAACTATTTGTTCATGAAGACAGTTGTGGACTTATAGAATGGGTTGCCATAATGGGTAGTGGTGAGAAAGAAAGAGAATCCACAGAAGTGTTCAAGACTGCAGGGAACATGTGGAGAAAAGGGGAGGAGAAAGGAAGGGATGAATGGGGGGGGGGTAGACTCCTAAGATCACATAAAAGTAGAATTATCTAGTCTAATCAAATGTAATCTAAAGGATCTGAGAGACTACTGTAAATGCAGATGGAAATAAGGAGGCCCAAAATGGACCCATGAGAGAGACATATTGAGGTTGATAAATGGATTATTGTACCTTGAAATACTGAGCACACTGCCAATAGACTGAATGTTATAAAATCAGCTTAACATATGCTTATAGAAGGCTAGATCATTTGGTCTCACTCAGTAAGAGTGGGCAAAGCACCAAATCAAATGTCTTACTAATAGCTAAAATACCATCCATCTCAGTAAGGGGGGGGGGGCATTATGAAAAGCAGACTATGTTAGTCAGTGTTCAAAACACTGACAGCTGTATTGCTACATCATGCCAATGTAACTGTGCTCTAAGACAAAACCTTACTGGAGATTATAAAGATTCAGCAGAACTGATTTATGCCCACAGTTACTGATTATCTTATGGCCCCTCTATCAAGGGCTAAAATAATGCAATACATCTTCTAGGCACTTACAATGACTAAAGGACATAGTAAACAGTGACTGAATGGAGGTGTTACTTGCAGCCTCTTTTGCAGGGCAGATGCAACATAGTCCTCGGCAGAAATACAATGGTTTGTGTTATGCCTTTTTGGGATCTTTATTCACTTTGAATATACAGCACTCTGGGTGTAGTACAGAGGTGTTATCAAAATGTACCATCTCTCTCATTTATCAGTAGGATCTCTCATTAGTTTCTGTCTTTTGTGCCTCACCCAGCTGACACATGATGGTGGGGGACTATTTTCTTTTTTACTGCCATGACAACAATGCTATGATATGCCTTTAAGGCTGCCCACACCCCTGACTCAAGCATCATATCCCCAGTGACTTTATAATGTTCACTCCAAGATCTCTTCTCTTTTTCTTTCATTTTGCCCTTTGTCTTTTTCTTTGCATTAGCTGCAAACATCTGCTAAAAGTCTAATGGATGATTTACACATTTCCCTGGGTGCAGTTCAATTTTCACGCTGTCACAGTTACTGGCTGCAATTAGAAGTTCTGAAGCACTTTTCCCCTTGCTAATTACTGGGCTGTAATTAGAACTTGCTCAGCTGTCCTTTCTTGCAGAATCATCCCAGATATTTTCAGTAAGAAAACAAGATGTTGTGGGAGGAGGGTCAGTGTTAAAAAATGTTTTTGAAACATATTATTGAATCTTTATGTTAATGTTAAAAAAAGGTTTACTTTAATAAGCTGAGTGAGTGGGAAGTATTGCATTGGGACACAGATTCAGACATCTTGCTATCGGCAGCAGGCATAGCACAGATAAAGGAGATGTGAGCCAAAACAAAATGGAAAAAAGGCAGGACGTGGTGGTATAAATATTTTCCTGTATTGCATATTTTCTTTCCAGTCTAACCTTCTAAAGATGCAGTGCAGCAAAATATTTCAAGTGCTGGATTGCAAAATTTGAATCCCATTAGCTTTCCTTGTATACTGTGAGATGAGACCCTTGACAGCCTTTTAATTTTGGGACTTCTTTTCAAAATAGACAGTTCTAGTAAACCAGTGCAACTTCCAAGTTGATAAATTAATTAGACAGATATCCAACATCTGGATGTGAGCTTAGTGGGCTGATGCAACTAGCTATAAATTAAACTATACAGTATTCACTGGAGTTTGACTACTATTAACCTCCCATTCATACTGTGACACTGAGACAGTTATTTTAACATGACAAAACCACCAGCCCCCCCCCCAGAAACTAGGCACATGTATTTAGTATGTCTTAGTTAATAAACAGTGACAAGACCAGAATGACAGATACTGTGAATCTTAAGTCCAGATAATACCTAAAGTAGCAGCCTTAACTCAGCTTACAAGCAGAGATAGCATCTTGGTTTAGAGATGTTATTGTCTCATTGTACTCAGCCCTCATCAAGCCCATCATTCAATATAATAGCCTTTGGTATATACTTGTCCAGATATACATAGTAATTAGTGTCCCACAGAGGTTCTTCACAAAGAGAGCCACATGACCTACAAGGACTGTCTTAAAGTCCTATCTCTATGGTCAGCCTTTTATAGACTATTAACAGGTGACTTGTTTCTGGCTGATAAGGCATCCCCTAACACTGCTGTACATATATACACCATAGAGACCAGATGGCTTAGTGGTTAAGGTCTTCGCCTCCAATGCAGAAGGTTCGATCCTGACCTCCGACTAATGCCTGTTTGGAGTTTGCATGTTCTATCTGTGTCTCCGTGGGGTTTCTCCCATGTCTGAAAAACATGCCGAGTATTTCCATCTCAAATTCACCAGTGAATGGAGCTGTGGGCAGCAGCACAAACTCTACATGGTGCCCTATAGGGGGAAGAGTTGTACAGCCCAACTGCTTTGGGAATCTACTGGACCACAGACTGTGAGCCATGGCAGGGCTAGCCACTCAATGGTGTAAAATATGTAACCCAGTATTGATGTACCTAAGGTATATCAGCAAGTCAGATGGTATCAGAAATACCTGATCTAGAGACCTTAACCTTGTCTGCAAAAAGAATAGAACAGTTTGGAGAGACAGTTACATATCCCAGAGGATACTCCCCATCCATGTAAAACAATGTTCATTCTTGTCCCTATTCAAATGCAATGTAAGTCAATGGATGAAAATAAGTAAATTTACTCCAGGACTGCCCATTGTGCTATGAATGGACAGTGACAGTACCTAAATGCTGTAACCTGCGGCAGGATCCCCTTTCTATACTCAGTGGTATGACCACAGAAACATTCATTCACAAATGGAATGAGCAACAATAAAAATTATGGTAAGGGTAATTTGAACACCTAAAACAATATGGCTAGGCTTAAAATGGCCCTTCAGAGCAGTTAATATTCACCTATGAACCTATGAATCAATAAGACTCAAAAGGGTTGATGTTGAAGAAAGTCTTATTCAGAACACCAACACTAAAAATCCTAAACTGCAGATGATGATGTGACAAAGTCAAGCACAGCACAGGTGAAACAAAACAAAAATAAAAAAAGAATTCTTGTTGGGCGAATAAGTCTCTCTCCACCCCATTCATATCCATCCATCCATTTTCCAATAACCTTCCTTATCCTACAGTATTGTGAGGATGCCAGAGCCTATCCCATTGGCAAACCGATAAAACATTTTGAAGTTTATTCTAGGTGGGGTGCTAGTCTGTCACAGAGTGTGAGCATACATGCGTACACACACACACACACACACACACACACACACACACACACACACACACACACACACACACATGCATGCACACAAATGAAATGTACTTATGAGAAATCTGAAGAACAATAACCAATCACCAATCTACTTGCAGCATGTCTTTGGGAAGTATGAGGGAAGCAGAGTGCCTGGACAAAGCCATTTGGACATGGTGAGGACATGCAGACATCACACAAAAGTCAACCAGGTGGGAAATGAAATGGAGACATTGTTGCTGCGAGGTAATAATGCTGCTCACTGTAGCAGTGCACCTCCCCTCTCTTGTACCACCACAACTTAATTATTCTAACTCCAATGTTGTACACCATTGCTGAAAAGGACATTTTCTTTTCCAAAGACTGTACAATCACAGAGTTAGTCTGTATCTACTTAACATTTTAGCATTATGATTATTCAAAGTTTTTGTTTTAGTCTAAGTTGTAGGATTTTTACCATCAAGATTTTGTAAAGATACCATTTAAATTTAACACATGCTATACATGCACAAATATGACTGTTGTGGGTTTCAAACAAAACCACCTAGCTGGCCACAAGATAATGAATGGTGTGTGTGTGTGTGTGTGTGTGTGTGTGTGTGTGTGTGTGTGTGTGTGTGTGTGTGTGTGTGTGTGTGTGTGTGTGTGTGTGTGTGTGTGTGTGTGTGTGTGTGTGGCCCATTTCTTTTGAAATCACTGACACTGACTTTAGCATTCCCCTAAAAATTAGGATTTATTGTCTTCATTTTCTGATGAACTTAAATACCTCACCATCTGTAAGCAAGTTACCAACAGGAAATGCATCTCTGTTTAGGCAAAATAACAGCTGACAAATCTCAGCAACCAAGTGGTCCTTTATGTTATATTTTTTTCACTTATAACCACACTGGTTTGTGCTCTGATTTCCCTTCACCTACCAAACAAAAGCAGCTAAGAGGTTTTGAAACAACTTTTCACTTTCAGTTTTCTATTAGTAAAGCACCTTTATCCTCCTACCACCTTTAAAATTACGCAGAAGCAGTGGTTAATAGGGTACCCTTGTTCCTAACAGGAATCCAAGGCAAATACATCATAATGAATTTTTTCACCAAAGGCATACAGGGCTGGTAGCTACGTATGGGCATATCACAACCTTCTGCAGTACACAATTAGGCAAA
The DNA here is from genome assembly GCF_019279795.1 of Protopterus annectens. Classification (NCBI taxonomy): domain Eukaryota; kingdom Metazoa; phylum Chordata; order Ceratodontiformes; family Protopteridae; genus Protopterus; species Protopterus annectens. Next base: position 110,819,064 of record NC_056742.1, on the reverse strand, counting down.
TCAGTTAGAATTGCATGCACTGCATGTTGGAAGTGACAACAAACCATACCATGCCCAGGATATGCATTTGTATTTTTTTAGAGCTCAACAAATACTCATACCTAATTCTTATTTAACTTACTTTGCAACACAGAGTGTGAGCATACATGCGTACACACACACACACACACACACACACACACACACACACACACACACACACACACACACACACACGTGTGCACACAAATGAAATGTACTTATGAGAAATCTGAAGAACAATAACCAATCACCAATCTACTTGTAGCATGTCTTTGGGAAGTATGAGGGAAGCAGAGTGCCTGGACAAAGCCATTTGGACATGGTGAGGACATGCAGACATCACACAAAAGTCAACCAGGTGGGAAAATGTCACATACTTTCACCTCTACTTCTATAGTATGCATATACACAATATATTTATACAGATATCCCATTTTCTTATACAATTATTAATATTTGTAGATTTATATGCATACACAATGCTAAAGCAATGTACAATGTTAAAAATAGGAGTTTGAATAGCATATACTTTAAAATACTGCTTGCAGGATTGGTGCTATCAAAGGGGTACTAGGCCCAACACAGACATTTTAGGGAGATAAAGCACTCCCTTGAATGATGTGTCTTTGCTATTTTATGTACATTAATGAAAATGAGATACAATTTGAAAAGCAGGGGATAAATGTCGATCTTGTAAAGACAAACATTGCAAAGACTGGCAATGCTGATAAGATTGTTCCAAGGAAGACCATCCCAAACCTGAACTAGATACCATTTCAATTTTTTCTGAAGTGGCTTTGCTCCCCACATTTTGTCATGTAGGAGGAGCCTTATGCATTCCCCTCAATTATAAATAATTCTGAGGTTGATGCAGCTCACCGAAATATATGTAGCAATGTCAGAGTATCAACATGTTTGCACAACTGGACATGACAAAAAAGATTTGAATGTTTTGATAGCCAGCCAGCAATATTAATTTCCATACAGTAGGACTGATGCATTTTTCATATTATTATTCACCAACTGGTAGATATTTAATTTGTCTGTGTAATGATCTAAGTTTTACAATATATGGCTGTCTACATTTCTAATGTACTCACTAAGCATGTTTCCACAATGTAGCTCAAAATTTCTTTGACAAAAGTGCTTCTTTATACAGAAGCTTTAAAAACTGCCTTTATTCTCAGACACAGTAGCTTTAAAATTTCTCTGTACTGTCAGGTCCCATTGCCAGACCACCATGTGCATGGGCTATCAATATCAGCCTGCCTGCATCTCTTAAAGACTTCTGCACTGTTCCTGCAGAGACAGTCAGGCACTAGAAAACCAGTTCTAACTGGATGCACGGCAACTGACAGTGAATTAATTATCATAATGAATAAGTGCCTTTCTCCCTTTAGGGATGGATTATATAAATTAGTATGTAACCACCTGCCTTTCTTGGTAAATTGCATTATCAGTTGGGGAATGCTTTGTTGTCAAAGGTCTAAACTGTGCAAGGATTAATGTAAGGTTTAGGGAAGAGGATATTTTGACTGATACTGATGCTGTGTGTTTGTATGCATGTGAGAGGGTGAGAATGCATCACACTGCTTTCAGTCATATTGCATGTCAATAAAGACAGGTAAAAGGGACAACAGACAACAGCAGCCATCTTAACCATCTAGCTGCTATTTTGTTTTGTAATACAGATCTTGTGTATCTGCTGGAATATTTGGCATGTTATTGAAATCATCTGTTTAACATCTGTGGAGCAGAAAAAACTGTTTTTAAATTAAAAAGAAATTTGCAGCATAGCTCTGTCTCTTACTTTATTTGTGGCAAACAGCCATTTTTGAGAATTCTTGAGCATCCTTTACATTTCCTTCTCCAGAGACGGCTGTTCATATTTTCCAGTGGTTCCCTTAATGTGACCATGCTCTGGCGCCTGTTCTTATGCATCCTAGAAAACTAATATACTTCTTATTTGTAGAGTTTCAGCAATAGAGAGAGAGAGAAATAATTCTCAAAAATTCTAAAAAGTCTCCCTATATCAGTCCATTATGACACATGCAAATACAAGTACATATGATTTAACACCAGGTGTATGCTCTGCCTGGTGGCACAGCTGCTGCAGTATGTAATTGCAATGAATCATAGGCTGGAATAATCTCAAATTGTTGGATGCATAAACAGAGCAGAAGGGGTCTCAGCACTTAGTAGGCTCTCTTCCAAGGGAAAAAGGCTGAATATGCAACTGTTCTACAACCAGACTCTTTAGCTGGAAGTTAAAGCACTAAAAGAAATATATGTGTAATGCAGTCAGCAAAAGCAAAAAGTTCATGTAATCATTTTCTGCAAATCCTAGTCTAGTAAATGTTCCGTTAAATGTTTTTTTCTGATGGTATTGACTTCTACAATCATGTACAGTTTTAATGACAGTCTGTGTACCAGTGTGTAGTGACAACTGCTTTCTAATTTTACTTACGTAATTGTCCCAGGTATGTCATATTTAAGGTTTCAGTAATTCCAGTTAAAGGGTAAAAATTAGTATATCATTTACCAGAAGAAAAAATTAAGGAAAAAGGTAAGAGAAAAGGATGAATAAAGAGACAGAGACACAGACAGAAAGACAGCAAGAGATTCGGAGAATGTTTAGCTTGCTGAAAAACTGTTTTGAATAATTCTGTACTTGGCATGTGTTTACATATATCCATCCATTTGTCCTCCTATGTATTGTATTATTTGATGATGTAAGTGTGCACTTTTTCTTCTTGTGATACCCCTGCACTGGCCCAGTAATCAAAGAGTCTCAACCCTCACCACTGGCAACAGTGGGGAATGTACACACTGGGAGGATGACAAGTACACACACAGTAAAGTGCAATTTCCCTTAAGAGCACACAGAGATCACAGTCAGTCTGGGGCTGGTTTCTCCATCTTTCTCCAGATCCCCAATAAGATTCCCCACTGGCACAGCTATAGGGTTGAGATCTCAGCTGAGTGGCCAAGCCAAAACCTTTAGCACCCTCTCTGTCCAACCAGTGCTTTGTGTCCCTGCCAAGTAGCTGGCACACACACACACACACACACACACACACACACACACACACACACACACACACACACACACACACACACACACACACACACACACACACACACGCGAGAAAGGCTGGAACAGGTTTATTAGCTATGACCCCTTCTGCCAGACTATAAGGTAGTTCTGACTGTCACCAGCCAACTCTTTATCAGCTACTTAAGGCCCTTAACAAAGGGTGTTCAATCCTACTGTGTAATGTTACTATTATCCAAATAGTAATTTGACCAAGAGCAAGGCTATTTAGGAGTGGCCTGTACACTGTCATCATATAGATATGCAAGTACCCTAAGAGCTTAAATATGTCTCACAAATATCATCCACAAAGATAGGTTTAATATATTTAATAATTAGTAATAAAAGAACAAGACAATACTAAATATGTATTCACAGTGACCTCAGAGCTCAAAACCACAGTAAATATATAAAACAACATTGCAGGACACTCTCAAATAAATAAAGAAAACATCTAAGCTATGCTTTACTATATTCTTGTCAGAATCTAAAAGAGTTACTGTGCCCTAAAAACTTACTTACAGAACACGCAGGCAGAAGTGCAGAAGGTGGTGATGAGTGGATGTTTCCAGGTCAAAGACAAAATACAAAATACCCTCTCTCTCTCTCTCTCTCTCTCTCTGAGAGAGTTCTGAAATTAATATAAAATATTAATGCTGGGTTAGCTTGGATGACATCACTTTTTGTCACCTGACTTTAATTCCCAAGGTAAAACCCCTTTGTCAGAAACTAACAAAATGTAACATCTCTGTGTAAAAAACACATATCTCTCAGATGTTTGAAGACCCTGGAAGTCATAAAACAAAAAAAACACTTCTGTGTCTCAAACCTAGTAATTACTTCTCTTCCAAGACAATACAAAACTTCTAGCTCTAGACATTGTCTGCTACTGAACTGAAACTGAGAGATAACTTTTATAGCACAGTCATAAAACAATTTAATTTCAAATTAGTTTCTTGAAGTTTTGCAAGTTAACCCAATATGTTCTAGTTTCTATTGTTAAAACATATACATTTACACAATTACAACAGTTTATATACATTTCTATTCTAAGCCAGCAGGGCATGCTGTGGTTACATTTTAGCTCAGTAATTTACACATTTACACACACTTCTGTATGAATCATATCAAAATTCACAAATTACATAGAATTATGTACAAAATTCCAGATAGCTGGGCTGACCGTATTTCCTTTTGTGACACTTCTATCAGTGTTAAAGATACATGCTTCATTCTACACTCTTGTGTCATGTCAAGAACAGTGATGTATAGAATTAGATGATTTCAATTCCACTTCCTGTTGTTCTTGACATTCCTGGAGGTTATCATTTGCCTGCAGTGATTTGCTTCAAATTAACTAGTAGCTAGACAAATAATTGCCAATGCACTGCTAGAAGTTTATTCTAGAAAGTTTACTTATCTCAAAAAGAAGATAGGCCATGCCCCATGCAAACAATACCCTGTTATTGTTGTATAATCTGAGATTTTGTCTTGCAGTATGCACAGCGACGTGTCTGTTTTTTTTCCATTTGTTTATTTTTTTATTTTTTGATGTTAGCTACATCAACACTTGCATATTTAGATTATTTAAAGTATACCCACAATTCACAGCTTGTCAAAAGCTATTTCTACTGCCACAAGCTATTGAATGCAGGATCTAGCATGTTGTTTAACACAGCAGCTTTGTCTTCTTTATGGCCAAAGTTGTGAGGCCATGGAGTTTGTCTATTTAAGTTAGGAGAGTGCAGTAGCATAGACCCTATGTTTGGGGGTGTGGATGTAAAACTTACCACATAAAACATGTGGTTTTGTGATTTGTGTGAGTCATTTTGTAGAGCCAATTGCCAAAGAAAGCTAGGTTTTCCTTTTGTGATTGGTTTACTTTCACTGAGTTGTTTTCTTTTCAAATTTTTGTGTAGTCATCATTATGGTATCAATGAAAGTTCTGTTGATGTAACAAAAAATCAACTATTAATATATATATATATATATATATATATATATATATATATATATATATATATATATACATATACACACACACACACACACACACACACACATATATATATATATATATATATATATATATATATATATATATACAGCAGCTGTTTAGAATGCAGACATTTTAGAATTGGTTGGTATTAGGCCTGGAAATGTGTTTGTTGGAGTGTTGGCAGATTAGGGTTAGAGTAAGGGTTGTGCATATTTGTTGGTGTACATAACTGTGTCTTACTACCAACACTGTGAATATGGCCCCAAAATACTTAGACTTCAATTCCTAAGGCAGCTGATTTCCCTTCCCTGTAGAGAACAACAGACACTTTTCCAGAATGTTGAATTGCTGATGACATCTCAGCCAGTTTGCACTTAACAGTGTGTACTGGAGATCACAATCACGTGAGACTAAGGGCTCAACTTCAAAAGACTTGCTTTCTGTGGAAGTGAGTTACTCTCATGTGAGCCTGCTTTGTAGATAGGCCTTGTATTAGACTAAGACACTTACACAGAGAACACATCTTTTGGAATCTTGACTTAAGAGGACACCATTATAGATGGGCTAGTCACAGCTGGCTCAAGCCAAGCTCATGCTCGAATATAAACTTGTCTTGGCTTGTGTCCTAGCAAGTACTAAAGCAAGAATGAGCTAAGCCATGGTTCAGGTTTGCATTTTTTTCAAGTATGTGATGCATGCAAGCTTTAAGGCTACAGTTGGGTAGTTCAAGTCACATTAGACACAACAGACAAGCTGAGGTTTGCTCAGACTTCAGTGGAGGTGGTACGATCCTGAAAAGCATGCAAGCAGAAGGACAGCATGGCTTTGGAATGTAGGAATGGCATGACTGTTTTGTTTACTTCAGAAGAATGCAAGTCTCTTAATTTGCCTTCATTTTTGTTTTATTTACAATGGAAGAATGCACAACTCTTCTCAATTTTGCCTCATATATTTGCTCTGTCCCTCATAAAAGTTTTAAATGGAATCACAGAAGAATTATACAGTCAGTCAATAATGCCAAACAGAGTGTCAAACTTCTTATTGCTCAGAAAATGTAAGCTGATGTAAATTCTAATTGATTACCTTGTAAATTTAATTAAAGCAATATTAAAAGCAATATTTAAAAAATTATTTTAGTTTCTCCATTATTTTAGGCTTTGTCCAGAATTCTTGCGCAAAGAAGTTGAGAGGTACAGAAGAACACAAGAAGAATTGTTCTTTAATATTCCGGAAGGACTCATGCTGTGCTATGATGAGATGGGTAAAAGATGGAGTATTTGAATTATAGTGCACTTTTCAGAGAGTGGAACCTGACCTTGTGTTCATTCTATTGCAAGAGAAGCTGAACACACTATTATGTCCATATTAGAGAAGCCTACTTGATTGAAGGTGAACAACCTGGAATGAAGGAAGGAAGGCAGGATCTATTATTGCCTGACACTGTTTTCCTCTAGTGGACTCAGGCATGTGAGTGCTGCCTTAGCCAGTGCTTGACTTTTTTCTACTTATTCAAATCACTGCAAAAATTATGAGGTGCAGTACCCAGCAGGAATAGCACTCTCATCAACCTAACAAATAACTCAGAGAACACAGTCTACCAAAGCAACTTTTGAGGTAAATTTGATATCCTTTAGCTATGTCTGCATCCTCTAAGGCAATACCCAATTGTGTGCAGAGCTCATTGTAAATAGATCCACCTATACAGAGCACTGGGAACATGAGCCACAAACCATTATAAAAATGATGAAGTTTATATCACATGGGATCACCTATTAACAACAGTTCAAAAAATAGATGCAAGAAAACCAGATATAATAGTTCATGAAAAGAAGACAAAAATAGCATTGATCACTAAAATTGCTACACCTAGTGACTTCAGTCTTATGTATAGAGAGACACTAAGTCATGAAATACCAGGATTTACAGGCAGAAATGAGGGAAATGTGAAAGAAGGATATCCAGACAGTTCCAATAGTAGTAGGAGCAATGGGACTTATAAAAACGAATTTACAGTCATACTGAAATATGTTACTGAAACATGTAACTCTGTATGAATTGCAGAAGGAATCATTACTGGGCACATTGCAGGTGCTGCGAAGAGCACTTTTGGCTAACATCAAAGATGGAAACAATACAAATTTCTTGAACTTTAATCATACTTTGACTTAGGAATGGGGTCCATTCCTGTCATGGAATTAGTAACCCATAAGACTTGGAGAAATAAAAAAGCCAGAAGATATAGCAAACCTACTAGCTGACAAATTCAACTCCAAATTTACCCCTCTCTACCTTCAACCATTCCCTAGGAAATACCATCAAATATAACCCCCCCCCCCGCTATCACTAGGGAACAGGTCCATAATGTTCTTTCTATGGCCAAGAACACTGCATCAATGCCCAGACAATATCCCAGGATGCATTCTAAATAGCATGAAGCATGACCTATCAGGTCCTCTAAAATTTCTGTTTAACTGTAGACTCTGAACAGGCTTTGTGCTTCATGAATGGAGAACAGCAGACCCTGGAAACTACAGACCCATAAGTCTCATCAGTCTTATATGGAAAGCCATGGAAAGAATTATCATGGAAATGATCAGTAATGACATAGGAAACCTCCAGACACTGAACTCAACCAAATCTGGTTTTGTCAAGGGCATTTAATGCCTTCTCAACCTGGTCAACTTGTTTAAGAAAGTCACTAAAGCAATGGATGAGGGAAAAATGGTTCACACTGCCTACCTTGACCTGGCTAAGGCATTTGACACAATACCCCACTGGGTATTGTTGACAAACGCAAGAGGTTAGTTACAAACCCTTATGTCACCCAGTGGATAGCCAGATAGCTCACAGACAGGACTCAGGAAGTTAGAAATGGAGAGTCCACGTCTACAAAGAGGCCAGTCACAAGCCAGGTTCCTCATGGATCAGTCCTGGGACTGCTCCTTTTTTGGCATTTACTTCACTGAAGTCAAGGCTAATGTCAGTGGCCTCTGTCTGGATAAATTTGCAGATGATTGCAAATTAGGAGCTGTCATTGAATCCCACACCAATACAAAGGGAAGGGCTGACACAGGGAAACAATTGGTGTCAGAGCCATGGACTAAAACTAAATGCCAAGAAATGAATAATAGCATCCTTCAGGAAGTCATCCACCCCTGGTAACTATCATTTTGACAACACATGCCTAAGAGACGACCCAGTCATCAGGGACTTAGGGACACACATAGTCAGTAATCTAGCCTTTGACCATCACATGTCTACTGTAGTGTGAAAATCATTCTATGTTGTGCAACTTATAAACAAAGGAATTGCATCTAGGTGCAAGGAACTCACTGTTACACTATATTTGACATTCATCCACCCTGTCACTGAGTTCAGTGCCCCCTTTGGCATGCATCTAACCAGGCATATCCAACAATTGGAACAGCCACAGAAGTTCCTCAATAAAAGAGTACAGGGTGTAAGTAACATGTCCTATGCAGGCTGTTGAGGGAAGATCTATGCCTGACATACAAGGCATTGTCAGATCCCACTCTAATGGACCTTCCACATATCTGCAAAACAAACAGCACCAAAATTACACATTCTAAAGACTTAAACCTTACCTGTGATATAAATAGGACCAGCTGGAGAGACCGGCATGTAACCTAGAGAGTACCCCTTCTCTGGGACAGGCTCCCCATCCATGTGAAGCAGAGTTCCTCTCTAACCCAATTTAAGTTCAGCTTAGACAGTTGGATGGGGAACAGGAAATTCATCCATGGTTTGGCACCTATGTCTGTAATGGATACAGTCAGCCTGTAAATGTTTCATCTCCCATGCTCCTGCTTGTAAATGTTTAATCTTTCAAGCCCTTGCTTGCACATATCAAGGGTACCAGAACTAGTCAGAAATTTGGGATTCATGGCTAGGCTTAAAAAGGCCCTTATGGTCATTAACCCTGTAAACACCTATGACCCTATGAACTTATGATGCAGGATCTGAGCCTTATATACACTTACATCTCATTTTTACTGTTTACTGATTGAATTCCTCTCTGGCTCATGTCCTATAACCTGTGCTGAGTTGTGTAGTGGTGGTTTGCAGTATTCTGTATAGGCACAGGCACCTAGAGATGTATTTTTTTCATATACAACTTCCTCTGCTATTTTCTCAAGTATCTAGCTGAGTTTAGAGCAGCTAGTGCATCAGATGAGAAGCATTACCCCAAGAGTGTTGTTTTATATCAATCTTGGACCTTTTCTCCCTGCCCAATAACTCCCAGTTTAGTTAATTACAAACCCCCTCTTGCATAGCCCCTTATAGTTTCTAAAAAAAAGAGAATCCACAGCCATGGAAGAGGACTTTCCTACTGTCTCTGTAGTTGGCTTGGTGGAAATGAGCATCCTGATACAATGCAGAAATTGTCTCGTGTTTACTGACAAACACCTTATTCTTAAGCAGACTGACACAATTGTGATAGATGTAATTACATTATATCTTTGGATGCAAAGCTCTTGCATACAGACACTGATCTCTCCAAACAGGTTGCTAGTAACACACACACACACACACACACACACACACACACACACACACACACACACACACACACACACACACACACACACACACACACACACACACACACCTACAAAGGATCAGACACACAGACTCACATATGCTGAGGCTCTTAAATAAAATCTGCTCAAACCTCTAAGGTTTTCCAGATCCTGTCCTCAGCAACCTCACAAACACTCTACAAAGACAACATTCCCCAGGGCACATACAACCACGTCTTACAATGTCTCAGCCTCTCAGCCCTTAAAGCAGACTGACACAGCCCAATATATTGGTCAATGGAGACTCTTTTGTAAGAAACATTGATTCCCCACTCACCACGCTGAGCAAGGAGACAGTCATGGTCAGTTGCCTATCAGAGGCAAGGTTCTGCCAGATCACACATGCACCCAGGATACTGAACTACAAGTATCAGTATGACTCTGTCATTATCCATGCAGGCATTAATGACCTGAAGTGTACCTTCCTGACCTATATGAAGAGGGACATGATAGAGCTTTCAGATTATGTGTCCAGGCTGGTATGAGTCTAGCACTGACTAGCATTCTACCTTCTCCAAAAATACACCACAATATAAACAGAACTTGATTGACTTAAACAATTGGTTAAGTTACTGTTGTCACTGTAGTCATTACAGTTACTGAGTCATGGTTTAAAGCTATGGTGGGCACCCTGGTAGTGCAAGGCTATAATGCCTTCCACACATTTTTACCAGCTACTGCACAAGAAGGAACAAGAGATAAAGTTCTATCAATCTACATAAAAATTAAGCACACCTTTAGATTGGTCAGACAATAGACATGCCTAAGCTACTCCATGTCCAGCTAACCTGAGGTAAAAAAGTCCCATACCATATCCTTGCTAGCTATAGATCCCTGTCTATGACCCAGGATAACCATACCATGTACTGGAATTACTACAGGCAATCACTATTCACCCCAGCACTATATTCATGGTTGATTTCAACCATCATCATCATCATTATCATCAGCCCACCTTTTCCTATTTTCCTACATGGGGTCGGGGTATCATGTTAACTGCTGCCAACTCTCTCAATTCAGTGCCACACTCCTGCCTTCTTCAACATTTATGCCTGACTGTCACAGATCTTCTTTCACACAATCCATCCACCTCTTTGCTGGATGTCCTCACTTCCTCTTACCTTCTTTCTGTCTGTCCCAAATCTTCCTCACCAGATTGTCTTCTGCTTTTCTAGACATGTGCCCAAACCACTGTAATCTGTTCTCTTTGATCCTTTCTGCAATTGGAGGTACTGTGGCTACTGCTCTTGTGTCCTTATTTCTTCGTCTGTCCCATGGTGTACATCCTACCACCTTTCTCAGGCACTTCATTTCCATCACCTCAGGTTCCTGTACCATACAGTAGTACTGGTCGCACAACTGTCTTGTACACCTTACTTTTCAGCTTCTTTGGCATTCATCTGTCATAGACTTCACCTGATACTCTATGCCATTTGACTGCAGCCCCTCTGATTCTAGCTTTGGCCTCTTCATCCAGACTACCCTTCTCCTTAACTACTCCTGCCAGATACTTGAAGCTGTTTACCTGTTCCACTATCTTCCTGTCTATCTCTATTCCTAGCTTCTTCTGATTTCCCCAATTTTCTGCCATTACCACCGTCTTATCTGTACTTACTTTCATCCCATATGCCTTCAGATTTGTATTCCATTCTCCTATCCTTTGCTGAAGTTCTAGCTCAGTCTGCATGTACTGCCACATCATCTGCATACAGCAGCTTTGTTGATCCATCCCCTCCAAACTGTTTGCTAGTGTAGTCTATCACCAGTATGAACAGCAGTGGGCTCAGAGCTGAACCCTGATGTACACCCACTCCCACCGGGAACCCCTCTGTGAGGCCAAACACTGTTCATACTTGAGTCATTGGGTCCTTGTACATAGCCTGCACTAATTCTACCAGTGTTCTGGAACTTCAAACCACTGCAGTACTGTCCAGATCAGCTTTCTTGAGACCTTGTATGCTTTCTCCAAGTCTAGGAATGCCCAGTTGGACTCTCTCCTCATCTCTAGCGTCTTCACAAGTATCTGTCTCAATGCAAACATCGGGTCAATTGTGCTGCATCCTGATCTGAATCCAAACTGCACATCTCCTATCTTACATTCTACTACTCTGCATATCTGTTTATTAATCACCCTCTCCAGAACTTTCATGCAATGTGATAGGAGTTTGATGCCTCTGTACTACCCACAGTTGTAGATGTCCCCTTTGTTCTTGTATACTGGTACGAGTATGCCTATTCTCCAGTCACCTGGGATATGCTTTTCTCTCCACACTGCTATTAGGACCCTCAGGAGCCATTTCTCCCCTATCTCATTCAGCATCTTTATCATATCTGCTGTGGCCTCATCTGAGCCTGCTGCTTTCCCTGACTTCATCTTCCTTAGTGTTGTTCTTACTTCTTCTAGGGTTGGCTCCTCTTCTTCTCTCATTGTAGGCTGTTTCTGGGGCAGTACAGCTTCTGTGGGGTTTTCTTCATTCAGAACCTGCTGGAAATATTTCCATCTGCCTTTGATTTCCTCTGGGCTGGTGAACAGGTTGTTGCTGGCATCCCTTGTGAAGGGTGTCTGACTATCTTCTTTATCTTTCTGTCTTTGCCTTGCAACCTGATTCTTTGTGCCCGTTACTGAGTCACTTTCCAAAAGCTGGTACAGTGCCTCCGATGCCCTATTCTTTGTTATTGCAACTTCTTTCTTATCTTTTTTGTTAGCCAACCAGTAGTCCTTCCTAGCCTGGTCAGTCTTTTCTGTCTCCCACTTCTTCCTGCACTCCTTTTTACTTTTGATGACTTCCTGGACTTCTGCATTCCACCATCAGCCTTACTTATGTACCTTATTTCCATTCCTGGCTCAGCCACAAATCTTTTATGTAGTCTTAACACATGCCATTTAGGCACTGCCATTCTTCTTCAACTCCACCTATTTCCTCCTCTTCTTGGGGTGCTAGAGCTCTGAGTAATTCCTTGAACTGTTGTACTTTCTCTCCAGTCAACTTCCAGGTCTTCAGCCTGGTCTCTGTTGACCTTAGAGCCTTCTCTGACCACTGCTTGCAGCTGATTGTTACAACTAGTGGCTTATGCTGTGGCCCGACTGTTTCACTGGGGATGACTTTGCAGTCATGGATTCTGCCCCAGTGCCTTTTCCTTACTAGGAGGAAGTCTACCTGAGTTACATGTTGACTACTCTCGTATGTGATCTTGTGACTTTGTCTCTTTTCTGAACCATGAGTTGGCTACTATCAAGCCATTTGCCAGACAGAAGTCTAGAATGGCTTCACCTTCTTTATTCCTGTTGCCCCACCCATGTGGACCTAGGCGGTCCTCATATCCTGTTCTGTCTGTCTTGATATGTGCATTCAAGTCACCCATTATCAACACCAATTCATGTTGTCCTGCTTTATCTAGTAGGTGCTACAACTGCTGTCTGAATGCACTCTTTTCATCACTATCACAACCCTGCTGTGAGGCATAGGCTGAGATTATGAATACTGCCCTATCATTACACTGGAGTCTGACTGCCATGATTCTGTCATTAATTCTGATGATATCCCTTACTGCCTTCTAAAGCCTCTCTCTCACCACAATTTCTACACCATTTCTAGCCTGCCCTCCACCTGAGTAGTAGACTCTGGATCCCAAACTAAGTGGCTTTGCTGCACTGCCCTTCCATCTCATCTCCTGGATACATAGGATGTCCAACCTCCTCTGTTTCAACCATCCCACCTTAAACTGGGATACATACACAACCATTAACATGCATGCTCAAAGACTCCTGGATTTTGTTCATGCAAGCACTGTGGAACAGCTAGTCTGCACATCTTCTAGGGGTGCAAATATCCTGGATCTGGTACTCGCAAATATGAGGGAATGTTGCACACACCCTAGTGTAATGTTCACACTGGTAAGATCAGATTAAAAATGGTCTAACTTAAAATAAATATAAAGCATGAACTCCCAGCAAACTCCAGAATATTCAAGAACTTCTCCAAAGCTAACTATGTCATATTATTTGATAGCATAGCTCCTCCCCCAAACTCAGAGAAAAATGTGGCTCACATGAAACAGAATCCCTGCACAAGCATATAAATAACTGCATAGAAACAAGCAGTACCAAACAGGAATAAACTTAGGTCAAACTCCCTGGTGAACCCCTGGTATAAATAGGTTGTAGAACAAAGGAAAGAAATTCATGTCCAAAAATAGGAAGGACTATTCCCAACAGGCAAAAAACTCCCTCACCAGTCTCAATAAGCAACTCAGAGGACAAATGAAGTCCTCCAAAGCCAACTTTTAGGCAAAAATAGCCTCCCAGGCTGAGGACAACCATAAAAAATTTGTCAGTTATGTATGCAATCTTAAAGGGAATACCCAGCAGTGTACTGAACTAATAAATGGAGCTATCTATACTAAACTGGAGAATATAGCCTATTTGCTGGCTGATAAATTCAGCTCCAGTTTCACTCCCCTATCACCCCTGCTTCCCCCCCCAGAAAATACCCTCAACTATTTCTCCTCCAGTTATCACTAAAGAACTGGTCCTCACTGTACTCTCCAAAGCTCAAAACACTGCATCGAAGGGTCCTGATAATATCACAGGATCTCTCCTAAATAAACACGGCCTGTTAGGCCCACTAGAGTCTCTATTCAATCACAGCCTCCAGACAGGCTTCATCCCTAGGGAATAGACTGCAACAATTATCCTGCTACACAAAGGGAGACCATCAACAGACCCGCAGAACTACAGACAAATAAGTTTGACTAGTTTTATATGTAAGGCCATGAAAAGAATTATCATGGACCCGATAAACAAATACATAGGAAATCTTCAGACTCTGGACCCATTCCAGTTCAGTTTTGTCAAGGGCAGGTCATGCCTACTAAACCTGGTGGGCTTCTGTGAGAAGGTCACTAGAGCCAAGTATGAAGTCAAAATTATGCATGCTGCTTACCTCAATCTGGCAAAAACATTTGACACAATACCTCACTTGGGTATTAAGACAAATTCACAAATTTAGGCATAAATTGCGATATCACCCAATGGATAGCCAAATGGGCATGGATAGAATACATGAAGTTATGGTGGGGGAATCCACCTCCACTAAAAGGCCTGGTACTTGTGGCATCCAGCACAGCTTGGCATTGGGACCGCTGCAGTTCAGAATATACTTCTCTGAAGTCAAGGCAAATGTAGAGGGTCTTTGGCTGACCACATTTGCTGACAACTGCCAGCTGGGTGTAATCAATGAATTCCCCAAAGATGTAGATATCTTCCTAGAGGGTCTGAGACAGGCAAATAGCTGAATAGCCGTGGTCTAAAACTCAATGCAAAAAATGCATAATTATACCCTTTGGGAAGAGGATTACTCCTGCAAATTACAACATTGGTAACACTCCCGTAATTGCAGACCTAGTGTTAAGGAACCTGGGAACTAAGGTTGACAGTAACCTGAACTTTAATTACCATATTCCCATTGTGATGAGAAAATTCTTCTACATGGCACAATTTATAAGTAAGGGCATGACATCCAGATTTAAGGAGATCATAGTCCTACTATGCTCAGCCCTCATTAGATCAATAATGACTTACAATGCACCCTTCGGCATGTACCTGACCAGGCATTTGCAACAGCTGGAGTCCCCACTAAAAGAATACAGGGTGTAAATAATGTGTCTAATGTGAACCTTCTGAACGTCCTGCTCCTGTAAATGGTCTCCTACAGAGTACAGAGGGGTAATCATTGCCTAATCTAGAAAGCGTTCTCTGATCCAACCCTGATGGATCTGTGATACATTTGCAAAACAAACAGCAGTCGAATTATCCGATCTAAGGATCCAAACCTCATCCATGATATAAACAAAACATACTGGAGGGACAGGTATGTGTCTTAGAGACTACTTCTTCTCTGGAACAGACTCCGCCATTCATGTGAAGCAGAAATCTTCCTGAAGCCTATTCATATTCAGTTTGGACACTTGGATGGGAAATTGCAAATTCACCCTTGGCTTGTCACATGTGTCCCTTATGGACAGGGGCAGTTTGTAGATGGCCAAAGGCACAGGCATATACCAAAGCCTTTCTAGTCCTTGGGCATTGTTAATTTGGAAAATTGAGGCTTGAATGGCTAGGCTTAAAAAGGCTCTAGGGCTTTTAGCTTAGTAACCTCCTATAAACCTGCGAACCAGATTATCCCACAAATACCTCTCAACTTCTTTGTTCTAGTATTCTGGACAAAGCCAAAAATAATGTGTGGTCAACAGCCCAAAATCAGGGATTTTTTTTTTATATATTACTCTAATTCACTTAAGATGTTATAAAACAGCAGGTTTACATCGACACTGTTTTTTTCCTGAACAATAAAAAGTTTTAAAATCTAATGTCTGGCTTCACTTACTGGCTGAAAACCTCACTGAATTACCAGAAAAACAAACCAAAACAAAATAAAACAAACAAAAAATGACTAGGGAATGGAGCAAACGTATGGGACAAAATCAGGAACATTCTGCAAAATTTTCAACAGCTCTTTGGCCCTCCTCAAAAGGAACCTTGACGATTGGATGGGAGATAGGAAATTCACCCCAGGGATCACATCAGTCGCCCTGCTAGACAGGGTTCCAGGGAAGTAAATATTGTGGGAAGAAATACCCAGGGAATTGTTATGGCTAGGCTTGTATAGGCCCTAGGGCCGATAGCTGAGTACCATCCTATGAACCTAAGCTGAAGGGTATTTTCCCACATTTACGAAATGCACACTGAAATTGTAGTTATACCATAACAATATCTCCATTAGTTTGTGTTTGAATGAATTTATTAATACTTTGTAATGGATTTATGTCAGTGTATACCACACCCAGTAATTAATTTTATGTTAGCGGTTGGCTATTAGGACTGCCTTAAAGGGGTGAGTGGAGTACAGTAAAGATTCAGCTTCATTTCTTAGACATAAGGACTAATTAGATTTGCTGACTCATTGGGACTGAATGCTAGACAACAAATCTCTTGGGAGGGGATCATGTGCTGTTGACACACACACACACACACACACACACACACACACACACACACACACACACACACACACACACACACACACACACACATACACACACACACACACACACACACACACACACACACACACACACTCACACACATACACAGAACAAATTTATAGCATCATTTCAGAATATCTGCCATTGTTATTCCCAGTCCAGCAGGTCCCAGAAGAGATTTCACATCAGTTACTGCAAATTATAGCAGCAGCAGCATCAGATGACAAATCATAGAATGAACAACTGTTGATGACTAAGTTCCCTCTTTGTATCCTCCCTGAAAACAATATACAGCCACTAGCATTTTTATAAAATTATAAGGCATACACCAGAACATGGCTGCAGGGGCGGGACTGCAGAAAACGAGGAAAAGTCTAATTGATGGATTGACAATACAGTTACAGAAACAAACCGAGGTCAATGCAGTTTGTTTTTACATTATGACTGGTTAATTATAAGAAGCTGTGTTCTAGTTCTACACTTATTTCTACTAAATTCAAAGTAAAATCAGTTCTTTGTATACTACAGTGATAAGATATTGTCTGAGTTGTAAATTGTAATAAGTATTAGCTGTAAGAAATATAATTACTATAAAGTGATGCAAACAACCGACTAATTTACTATACCACATAATCCTTCCAGACAATAAATCAAGGGAAAAAGACCATTACTCATTCGGTCACATCAAGGAAAGGATCCTTTGAAGAACAATGATGACATTTTGAGTCACAGCTTAACTGTAAACAGCAGATCTGCATTTTTTTGTGTCTAGCAGACATTATTAAATTGCTTGAGAGTTTCAAGTTAAGCAGTGTATTCACTTTATTCTACCAGCTGATGCATATCATTTCATTAGATTTTATGTTTTTGTGACATCAAACACGATGTGACGATGCTACTGGAAGGAAAGGCATTTCAGTCTTCATAGGAACTGCTCCATCCCTGGTTGTTCTGATGGTGCACACAAGGTTTATGTATAGGAACTGATTAAATATGGTCTCCTGAAAGGAAGGTGATATCTAGACAACTTTGAAGAAGAATGCATCTTACATATCTGGCACCATCCTGATGCTTTTCTCAGTAATTTGAATTTCTATATAAAATACAGTAAAGACTCTCATGCAGCAATTTACATGAATGCTTTTATAGTAATGTGTCCAAAACAGTGGTGGAAATGCGGTTTTCTGCTGTACCTCTACCAAACTATGACTCTACCTTACAGATCACAGTTCGACCCTTGGGTTCTGACCCTGCCCTCTTGCTTATCTCCTTAAATGAGTAGCGGTCCTCTTTTTATGACTACACATTTTTGCCTTCCTTTGCATAGCCTGCTGCTCTCTCAATCCCTCTGTTTTCTATGATTCTATAATCCCTCCCCCTCCTACTTCTCTTTCTGCAGCCCCCCCCAACCTTTTACTTAGACACCTTGCATGACACAGTAATGCTACACAGCCATGCTCTGCATTAACCTTGTCTGTTTCTTTGCTATACTGTGCACTTTCTACTTGTCTTTCTACTGCCAGAGTACTTACCCACTTCTGCTTTTGTAACAGTCTCTCCTCTCTTCCATCTTAGTTTAAAAGTATTAAGTACTTTCCCGCCATGCTCTGAGCACTACTGTCCATTCTCAGCTTAGTCTAGTCATGGCTAAGTGCTGTTATCTGTCTACCAGGTCTCCTCTGTCCTCCTACTGGTCCCAGGTCCTCCCTTTTGCACTACCAGTGCTAGTCGTTATGCTCCCTAATCCTCTATTTCCTCGGTGCACTGGCTACTGGTACTGGTTGTAACTCTGAGAATGCTACCTACACTTTTCTGTCCTGCCATCTCTCTGCCACATTCATGCTATGTTCTATGCCACACCAACTGTCTCCCCTAACAGGTCAGTGATGCCCACATGCACAACAGCTGAGTCAACCAGGGCTTGAGAATGCACCTGGATATAGTCCAGTCAGATAGTATACTGACTGCACTTTCTTACAGACACTTGTGTACAAAAGCACTTGACTCTGTTTTAGAAGGAAAACACATGTATAGTGTCATGTAAGGAAGTACTCAAAGAGGCTTCAAGAAGAATAAAAATGTCACTAGGTAGAAGTTCTAAAGACAGACGTTTCAAACATCACCGACAGCATGTCAAAGTGCTTTAGATAAAACTAAGCTGAGTGTTGGATATGAAAGCACTTCACAGGGCTGCTAATGAAAATCTCAGAACAAAATACACAATAAGATGTTAGGGGCGTAGTAGCAATTTCCATGTACCCACCCACGGTAAGCAACAAAGACCAAACAACACATTTTAGCTCTCTTTGGAACGCCATGTGTCAAGTACTACGACCATATATGCAAGCCAATAAACACCACATCCCTTTGCTCTCTCAGGCAGCAAGCACTGGGAACAAACACACAATTAATTAAATATTAAAGTTAGCAGGAAATTGAGTTAATCTTATAAATATAAATGCCTCAAGTGCAGACAATATTAGCTATTTACTAAACTTTGTCATGCCCAAACCATAACATAATCATAAGAGTCTTAAACAGTGAACAAAAAACTTGAATGAATACTTCAGGCAGGAAAAAACTGCTCCTGGACTAACTGGATGTTAGTTGAATACAAAAAGATGTGAGAGGTTGCTAGCCATACTCTCAATGAGTTAGAATTCTTTTCCAGGGGGAAACACACTTATCACATGAAGGTCATGGACTACTGGTGAGGTCATTACTATTGTTTGATGGCTGACAGGCAAGTGTAAACATAGATGGAATAAATCTGTAACCAACAACAGTTGTAAGGAAACTAATATGAATCATTTTGAAACCTTGTTATGTTTTCTTTTACTGCTCTAAAACTAAAAATTGTTCCAGAGTGGCTATCTTATTGTACCTGCTTTAAAACACTCATCTCTTAACTCTGTCAAAACTTAATTATGCTCTTTCTTAATTACATCACTGTTGTAACACTGCTATCTTTATCTATCTGCTGAATAATTTGGCTTGTGCAAAAGTCATTTAGATTCGTACAATTACAGTACAAATAAATAACCCCAGGACATGGTACAGAATGGACTGGTGACTTGGAATGACTGCTGATCCCGTGCAGGAGACCTAGAGCAGCAATAATTTTTAATAATTTCTAAGCCATACTTTATTTCTCACTCTCCCTTGGGGACACAATTAAGAAATACCAGCTGTACTCTTAGCCTCAAGGGTTTCATTATATTAAATAACTAATATTCCTCTTGGACATATTATGTTTATAATGTAAAAATATACAGATCCTTGAGTATACTCAGCGGTGTGATTTCCACAAGAGTGAGCAGGTGCAGTCTCACACTGGACCCATTCAAGGAAGGCCAGGCTATAACTGGGAAATGCACACAATCAGGTATCCATAAACTGAGAAGCACATCTATCATGCCAACAATTTCTCTTTTGAAAACACATCTGTGTAAACATAACATTTTATGTATTTCAGGAAGCACTGTGATTATGCTCCAAATTTGATAAAAAATGCAATTTTGTTATACACCTTTCTGATGTAAAAACGATGCTTAATAAAGTTTTTTAAGCATGTTTCAGTGCTGTTAATCTGTAATCTCATGCTGGAACATAACACCATCCATCACAGAACATCATCTGAACTATTTTTACAGCTTTAAAAGCTGTTATACACTTAGCTGTCACACACACACACATGCACACATGCAGTCATACACTTATGCACGTGTGCCTGTGCGCACACACGCACACACACACACACACACACACACACACACACACACACACACACACACACACACACACACACATGCACACACGTGGCAAAGTAAAGTGTCCTACAGCTTTTAAAGACATAATTTCATCAGATGGCTGCTTTGCTTCTCTTCGATGTTGGTGTTGGTGAGTGAAGTGTTACATAGCTTTTAAAGCTGTAAAACACTTTGTACTCCTACACATTTATTTCTGTAAATGGTACTGCACACAGCAAATAAATCTCCATGCACTATAAAGAATCAGGATTAGGCCTCACAGATCATAATGATCTATTATGTATTCCCGACAGGATGCTAAGATTACCTCTTGAGTTTCCCTTTGCTCCAAACTTAAGGTGAAATTCTTGACAATCTTGTCTGAAACACATATTAAGTTGGTTATGGTAGGAAACTTGATCATAATTCTCTACAATATAGCAACTTACCGTAATCAACCTGCAGTTATTATTTATTTATTTATTTACATTTTTACTGGGATAATCTGACTGAATGAAGGTCATTTTCAATAAATGCCCAGGGAGAAAAGGTCTGCAAATTAAGGTCAATCTACAGCTATCTATATATCATCACTCTGTCTCTCTCTCTACATATATATATATGGTTCCCTATCAGAAGCCTGAAACACTATAAGCCTGAAAATCAAAATACTGAAACCAAAAGCCTGAAAATTCAAAATCCCGAAAACCCAAAATCCTGAACTCAAAATCCTGAAAACACAAAATGGACATACTGACGTCATTGTGGCTTTGCTATTGTTAGCCCTGTGGTGTTAGGTCATGCGTTGGGTTCAGGTAAGTGTGCGGTTGGTTTTATGTTAGGGTTAGGGGCAGTTTAAGTGAGTTAGGGTTAGGGCGCAGGTTAGGCATGTATGCAATAGTGACAAATATTGGGGTTAGGCGGTTTAAGTGAGTTAGGTTAGGGCGGGTCAGGTGAGTGTGCGATAGTGACGGACCTTAGGGTTAGGGTTAGGGTCAGGGTCAGTTGGTAGATATTAGTGTCTTTATAGTGACATATTAGCATTATTTGTGTTTTCAGGATTTTGAGTTTCAGGATTTTGGGTTTTCGGGATTTTGAATTTTCAGGCTTTTGGTTTCAGGATTTTGATTTTCAGGCTTATAGTGTTTCAGGCTTCTGATAGGGAACCATATCTATATATAGATATAAAGATAGATATAGATATAAATATATACACAAATATGCACACATTATATATATAATTATATAAATAGTTACAATGACACAGAACAGATAAAATGCACATATAAAAGTTACAACAAAATCAATAAGACCGTGTAACCTATACACATATATATTATATACATAGATAATTTCAATGACACAGACTAGGCAAATAAGATATACACTGTGTAAGCCAATGTAATTTACGTATATAGAATATTACAATGTCATGTGACGTATTGTTTATTAGGGTGATTGATCTTTATAGCTGATGAAATGAGATAACGGTAAAGAAGAGGTGAGGTAGTTTAGTGTGTCTCTTTCAATGTACATTGCAAAACATCAGTTTAATGGGAAGTATAATGAGGGTAGTTTTAATACTTAGACTTGAGGAATATTTACCAAAAATAATTGGAGATTCTCAGGTGGGGTTTGTAAACAATAGAATGGTGACTCACCATTGGAGCCCATTAATGGATTTTGTGGTCTGGAGGAATGTTTAGGAGGAAGATCAGCTGCAATAATGCAGACATGTTCACAGAAGGCCTTTGATTCTGTGAACCTTGCAACAAGTATTGGGAGATGGCAGATTTTAGGAGGGTATTAAGGCCATATATTATGCTCCTGGGGTTAGGGTATGGCCAAATCTAGATTTGTCATATATGATACTGTTAGAGAAGGGGATGCTGCACTTGTTGCTGGTGTCGTTTGGAATGTAGACACTAACACAAAGGATGAAGGGTTTAACAGAAAGTTGAGGTTTAGAAGAAAACATGTCAGCATCAGTTTAATTGGTGATGTCTAAATATTGCTTTCAGGAGAAGTAGACAGCATGCTACCCCAGGTGTTACAAAATTCTTCACTGACCAAAACTGCCAGCAAAACAATAACTCCAAATTACCAATTTTATTTTATTTTTTTCTAACCCTGGTATTTCACTTACTACTTGATGTTTTTTGTAGTATAAGGCTGCAGTCAGTAATTAGTTTTTTCTTCAGAGCTAAAGCTTCTTAACACTGGTGTGTAGAACATACTGCTTGAATCTATCATATAAAGTCATGCTGCTATATAGTAGGTTTAGGAATATACAAAGAAATAAAAGGCAATGGACATTTGGTTTATAGTTCATATGGTGATAGATGGTGACTGCTTCCATGTTTGCATTTAATTTGTTGTGCTTTAATATGTATTAACATTTTGACTCTGTTAAACTGTAACTATTAACACAGAAATATATCAGGGGTTCAAATCTCTCCATCATTTGGAAAACAAATGTCAGATGATATAGACTTTCTTGGGCTTAAAAATTAAATAGCTGTGTATTTCATTAGCTGGCTGGACTTTATAACTGTTTTCTTTTAACAGTTTGGAATTACTTAGTGCTGTATGATGGAGAGAAAAATATGCTTAAAGAACTTAAAAACTTTCTCCTGTTAAATATGTCAATTATTATCTTGGTGGAAGATTTCAACTGCAGTTTATAATAGTAATAAGAGAAGTTATTAAATGTAGATGGTTACAAATAAGAAAATCAGAGAAAAAACATATAAAAGGAGTTTTACAACTGAAATACATTGTGTAGTATATTCAAAAGATATGAAAGTAATAACAGTAATAACAGGTGGGGTTGAAATGTCTGAGTTTTCAGATCATAGAGCAGTATGAGCTAGAATAAGGCATGACAAAGAAGTAATAAATAAGGGAAAGGAATAAAAATATTGATTGGAGAGATTGCTAAAACATGTGTAATGAAAAGGGAACATAAGATTTTATAAGAATACCATACGACAATGAGAGAATATTATGAAAATGGACTGATTGTTGGAGCACTTATAAAGAAAAATGCGAGAAAATACTTTGTTAAAAAAGAGTGAAGCAAAGGGAAAATGTGGGTGGAATATTATGTGGGTGTAATGTGTAAAAAGAAAAGAGTACAAGAAATATGAAGTGTAAAAAAATCTGAAAATATTACGGTTCTTTAAATGGAGCGTTTTGTGCAAAGTTGACATAATGGTTAAGGTGTTTACCTTACAGACACAAGGTGCAGGGTTTGATTCTTGCATGAAGTAACTGGTTAGGCTTAAAATGGCCCACAAAGGCAGTTAGCCTTAATCTATGAACCTAAGACTCTATGAACATATATGGAAAAGATGAAAGAAAAGCTAAAAATTGGAGCTTGATAATATTGGAAATATAGCTTATAATACCATTATGAAAGTAATAAAAAGAAGGTTTTGGATGAAGTTGTAGGACCAGGGATATTAAGAATGAAGGAGAGAGAGAGGTGAAGAAAATGTTAACAATAGTAAAAGAAGTAACAGATGTGATTTTGAAAGAAAGTAAATAAGTAAGGTTAGTGACGTGATATAGCAAATGGGTTTGATAAGGTTAGTCATGAACCAAATGCAAGATTTTAGAGACCTATGGGATAGCAGAAAACAATTCTGAATGTTATAAAATATGCTATGAAAACATCATGTGTGAAAGTTATGGTCAACAAATGAATGGGAGTAGAGATACAAATTAGAAGAGAAGTTAAACAAAACTGTCCATTAAGTATGTGTCTGTGTGCATTGGTAATGAATCCAATAATTTAAAGATGAATGTTTAAAATTAAAGAAACAAAATGAAAGATGGTGACAGGCGTTATAATGTTGATTTGACTGTCAAACACAGATGATTTAGTGACTGTAGCTAAAAATAAGATATGATTAGGTGAAGTGATGGTAAGAGTGGAAAGATTATTAAACTATGGTGGGTTACAGTTAAATAATGCAAAACATAAAGGCTTTGTTGAAACTAAGTGGAATGTGTTATGCTTGGAAAAAATAAATGTATTACGAGGGAGTGTGAAAATGTAATAGAACAGTAGAAAAAATGATAGAAATAAAAAATGTTATCATAGTGGAGATGTTTTAATCTATCATTTAACAACAAAGAGTACATGTTAAATGCATACATGTATATTAATAAAAACTAGCATATTTGGGGCTAAAAATGGAGAAAGAGATGTTAGAAATATTTTTTATTTTAATTTCATTTGGGGATCAAGACTGAATCAAGTGAAGAGGGGGAAGATATGCAATAAAAAGAATAAGGTGGGTTGAATCTAAAAAATCTTAGAGTATACTTAGTATTGATACATTTTTCTGAGTACTAAAGAATGTGAAACAGAGAGAAACAGAGAGCTGCAAGTGATGGAGAAAATGTTATATGTCAGATATGAAGAAGTATGGAAGTATGAAGGATAAAAAGTAAGTGGTAAACACAAAAAGATGAAAGGAAAGCATTTGAAAGTAAAATAAAATTATGGAAGGTGAAATTTAATGACACTGATGAAAACAGAAAATTATGGTATACAATATTATGGAAAAATACTATATAGCAGATCCTTGGAAAGATTAAAATAAATGGAATATTCTATAAAGAACAGAATGAAAAGGCTTGAGACCTTTTATAAAGTAGGGGGATTTCCCATGGATAAATTTGTTAGATATGTTAGCAGTTAAAGGTAATGTGAAATTTAGATATTGGAAGAAAGAAAGTTGATGAGTAGTGAGGAAGAAACTCAAAATATTGTTTTTGGAATGTAAAAAATGAACCGTTTTGGAGCAGTTTCTAAAAGGAATGTAACATGAGGGGGATTTAAAACTATAACAATGCATCTGATATTATTTGGAAATTCTGAGAAGGAAAAAATAAAAATGTTAAAGTGAAATATGTATGGAAAAGAATATGTGAGGGATTATTTTATGATAAAAAACTGAGATGATAAAGATGTGGACGATAAAATGATAAGATTGTTGTGGAAGAAAGGATAGGGAGAGATAAAGAATTGTTAAAGAATAAATGATGTCGGCATAAAAAAAAATCAACTTTTTCCTGGTTGTACTTGACAGGATGAAAAATTATATAATTCTTTTTTTTTTTCCTTTGTTAAGGTTAAGAAAGATGGAAAGAAAGGCAAGATATATGTTATGAATATGAATATGTAAATAAGTGTAAATAAAACATGTAAATAAAACAAATCCTACTCATTTTTGATAAGTGCTGTGGGATGTTTGACATCTACCTGGGCTAAGATGGGGCCTAGGTTTAATGTCTCATCTGAAGGATGATACCCTCAGGAGTGCAGCATTCCCTTATACTGCTCTGCAGTGTTAGTACTAGAAAATTACCCCGGCTATGTAGTGTGGGAATAGAACCCACAACCTTCTGATCTTCCAGCATCAAAGGCAAGTGTACTAACTGTTAATAAAACTGCTATGGATTTTAAGATAGTATACTCATCCTTTATAATACATATACCTTGTTGTTGCTTACAAAATGAAACAAATGCATCACACTAGGAAAAAAACAGGAAAACAGTATGAGTTGGTCAACAGGCAGGCAGTTGATCTCCCAATCCCCTACACTGGGAGGAGCAAACATCATAAAAAAGGTTACATCTGCAATTTTGAGGAAGAACACCATCAAAACAGACAACAGTATATTAAGAACAGAGGTGCACACTATCAGGTTATCAAGTTGTAAATTAGTAACAGGACATTCTACCAGATAGGGAATGCACTAACACTCATTTGAACTTGAGTGAATGCCTAAATGTTCCTAACATCAGGGAATATGGTATTCAGTATCCCTTATTATAGGTTCATAGGTAAGTACTAGACTAGCTGCCACTGCACACCATTTTAAGTATAGCCAGTCTCCCTTTTTGTGCTCGAAATAACCTAGCCCACTTGGATAATATCTCATTTTATTGATGGTTAACATGTTTTATTATAATCATTGTAATTTACTGTCAGTGCATACTACCTTGCTGTTAACCTTAGCCCATGCCCAAATACACGATAATGACAGCTAAGTGGTTAGTGACAATAGTTAGCAGTATTTCCTTGAAAAGAGGAGCTGCAACTCTGACTGAGTGATATCCGTGAACTTTAAAAATTCTCCATTCCTGCAGAGAGGGTGGATGGTGGTCAGCTTGGTGAGATATCTACATAACAAAATATGTAGGAGGGATGTACTACATAATGAAAACATACATTTCTGAATGAAAAGTATGCAAGTACAGAAGCCAAAGTGAAAATTGTACTATCTACAAATATCAGTGGCAGATGGTTCTGTCTGCAGCACTAAACTTTCAGTCTGTAGTACTAAACTTCCAGTTTGTAAAACCATTTTGCCACACAAAAAGCTAGGGTCTTGCTTAATGCTAATGAAAAATAGGCTTGATGTCAGGGGCATGGAGTGATTCAAAATGAGTCAAAGGCAGCTGCATCCAGTGATATGAATCAATAGTTATGTCATGGCAAACAATGCTATTTAAACATTAGGAAAAAAAAATAAAGTTAACCTAGTGGAAAGCCACTCCATTCTGTTTCAGTTTATTACAGTTTTTATATCTAAGCACTGAACTCAGTTTAAAGAAATTAATAAATACAGCTTGATAATTAAAGTAGCAAATAAATAAGAATGCTGTGAAGTAAAATTGCTGTACTTGTAGCACTAGTTAACCGTAGAAACCAGAATTCACTTGATAAGAGTCCAAGGGAGGATGTCTTATTGGCAGTTATAACAAAAGTATATTTTAAACTAAGTAAAGAAGTTCCATTGCTGTGATGTAATAATATGTTCTTCCAATTTGAAGCACAGCTGAAAATGCATACACAAAACATTAAATCATTAAAGAAACTATTATAATTGTCTGTTGTAGTCCATTGTGATTTATCTGTGCTTTTATCATAAAATTTTGAAATGTGTTGTGATATTATGTAGTTCCATACAGGTCAGTCATCAAGAGAAGAAGGAAAACTATTAACTAATGCTTAGAAAATGCACTTCATTACAACCAGGAAAATGTACCTCCAAATACATCTAAATAATGGCAACATTATACTGTACTGAGAAAAGGGCTGATTTATTAGGCAACTTTCACTGCATGACAAAAAAGCTGCTTCTAGTTTTTAGGTATCAATAAGGGACCATTTTAGACAGAATAATTGACAGGTTTCTTCACCTGAATACATAAAAGTTCAAAGGGCTGAAGAATAGGAGGTGTGAAAGTAATTTCTTGAAGTAATGACATTTTGTTAAAGATCAGCAAAGAGAATGAATCTGTCCTATCTATGGTCTTACATTTTCTGTCCTGATTTTACTTTGTAGTCCTAGCATCCTTTATGTTTTGATTACTCAAGTAACCTCTGCATTTTACAAAGAGCTGAATGCACAGTGTAAACTCATGTTCCCTTATTCTGTGCCCTTCTGCACCAGGCCTGCTTTTTCTAACCTATCCTACATACTTATGTGTGTCAGTCTCACAAGCTAGAACCTCAGTAGCACTCCAGGCTAGAACCTCACAAGCACTCCACTCCCTGTCTTCTGTTCATCACTGCTCTGCTTTCATGCCTTCAGGGAATATATTGCGGTGCCACAATCATTTGGGATGTATCTTGGTCTTTATGAACTGTGTCTGTAAGCCTATGTATCCACTATGTCCCTGTCTATTCAAAATAATGAGGAAAATATTATAATGAGAGCTTCAATAGAAATATAAAATGAGTCTGCACTGTAGCATGTCTTTCTTACTAATATCTGCCAGGCAATGCAGAACTTTATTAAAATGGATCAACTCAGAAAAGTAATGTAATGGCCCATACAAAAAGTCAGTAAGAAAGAAAAGCACAGAGGAGTTCGCTGCTGGAGGGGTTCACTGCTACAAACTAATTTCCATACTCTCTGGGTCTGCAATGTAAATTTACTTTCACTGCACAGTACCTCACCTAATTAGTCAGCATTATACAATGCAACCCATTAATTAAAACTGAACACCCCACTCCCTTTCTCTGGAAATCACAATATATTTAGGGGCAAACCTAACAAAAACAACAGCCATTTTCCACCCACTCTAAAATATTTTTTTCTGTATTGGTCTATGTTGCTACTCTGCATTTGTACTGGTGTGTGATACACCTTAATCATGTTACTGTAATGTAGAACACTTGCCTTTACATTACTGACTACATCAGCAGGGATGAAGTAAATACAAAACACTCTGAAATGCGTACTTTTATTTGCATAGAAATTGTTCATTTCAGGTTCATAACAAGTTGGAGCTCCTAGCTACACTCGAATCATCTCTCATTCCCAGAAAAGTAAGAGTTTGAAAAGTGTTGGCTGAACTTATAAACACTCTCCTATCCCTCGCACTGAAGGCAAACAGCCACTAGTTAAAAAATAAAGTTGATATTACTGATACAATATACACTTGAATGGTAGAAGAGTGACTGCAGTCCAAGGAAAATGCTAAGATTGTAAGGGTAACACAACAGATGTGTCATCAGGCTTGAAGAAAAAAGTTTGATGCCTTCAAAGTACAGAGCTCAGAAGTCATTTATACGTGTAAACTTACTGTGTGTGTTCGTGTGTAAGTACATCCAGAAGTGTACATGTATGTATGGCATGCACATATACACAAAGCCGCGTGTGTGTGTGTGATTCTGTGTTTATATACATCTCAAATATTGTTACTATTATTTTTTTTACAAATAACTATCTCCCTGGGAATGAAAACAAACGAAAAAGGGCAACAAGGCCGAGCACATTTTAAACATCGGCATTAATACCTAATTAACTTGATAATTACGAAGGCCAACGCGAACTCGATTTTTCTGAAGAATATCAAACCTGCAATGTCTGACGTTATTTAATGGTTGGGTCTATGTTTTGTCACAAATTATCATTTTACGAGGAGCACAGTCAAATATAATACAAAAGCATCTGTGGTGCGTCAGGAGAAGGGTGAGGCTAAATTTGTGAGTGGGAAGAACAGCTAGTTAGCCGTCTTACCAATGTTCCCTTTTGTTCCTCGGTTCACTCACACTGCAATTCTGGGGTGTGGTCCTCTCTTCTCTGCAATGCCAGCAGCAAACACTGCAGTAAGAGGAGCTTGAGAATCATGCCCGCCACTTGTTCACCCCCACCAACCAGCGCGCGCGCGCGTGCACCCACAAACACTATACCACCGAGACATAAGGCTGGAGAGCTGAATGGCTGTAGTGCGAACCCTGCTATTATATGAGACGGGTGCACAGTGATGGATTGTGCATGTTGATGCGAGTGGGGGCACAGTCTTCTATCATGCAGTACTGCAGTACTATGAACTGCGACCATCTTGAATTTATTAAAATTTCAGTGGAAGAACACTAACTCTTTGTCCCGAATGAAACAATAAGCAGAAAAAGCAGGACAATGGAAATCAGTATGGCCACTTGGTCTGTACACGTTTTACCGACCGTGCCACTGAACGATCTGTGACACATAACTGGGCATAACGTGAGTTCTGCAGACAACTACGCCATCTTTCACATTTTTTTATGAATACCCCAAAACACATATTCACTTTCACATCCGACTCTTTCAGATTATAACCCTTAGGAATAACACGGTGTTAGCAGAAAATACGTTTTGGTGTGTTTTACTACTAAGGTATATATACTTACAGACTCCCTGCAGATTGCGTAGTCCCCAACGTTATAGGAGAGAAAAAGAGATAAATAACCCGGAAAGGTGCTTTTTACATTTTGTTATGTTTCATGTACACCCTTATATTGAGCTCCCTGAACTGAAGTAATATTTAAGTATTAACGTATCTGGCACTATATAGTTCTCATTGTTCTGCCAGAAAGATGGACAACGCATTATTATTATGATGCAGCAAAACTGTGAGCATCAAAGGAGTAGGCTAGACCCAGTCTAATATGGAATATTTGTTCCAGACTCCGCTAAACAACGTAATAGGATACAGGGCCGCATACACAACATTATTTCATCTATCTTCCAATCATCGGAACGATAATGAGCCCAACGGACACAAACAAGCTATTTTGACAACAAAATGTACCAGTCCAGATATCCGCAATTTGAAAAACATTAAACATGATCGTCATTCTATTTTTTGTACAACACAGATATTCCATATTTTAAGTGCTGGTGTGAACTGGGGTGCTTCCAATGATTACATATAGCCATGTATGCTGAAAGGTCAGCATGCATAGCCATGTATGCTGGCCCTTCATTTGTAGGCAGGTGCTGCCCTCAGCGCTCTACAGACTTCTCTTAGTGATCCATCAATGGAACGCTTCTCATCCCTCCCCCTAAGTATGCTTCACCACCTACTCCGTTAGATGGGTGGGGCACCATCAGTTCCATAGCATAGAATACAATGTCGTGAACTAGACCCTGTCTGCAACCTTAGCAGTCTGCCTTCCACCCTCTCCCGTCTCATTTTATTCATTACCTTGGCACCGATCTGGTTGCCACACTGGCCAGCCTGGATGTGGACGATCTCTCTCATGCTTCCCCAGTGGTGTGTGGCGACGCCCCAGGAACAAAACCGGCGTGTTTTGTATATGTATCTCGTCTGCTGAGCTGGAAACCGACTGCTCTCTGCGCTGGCAAAAGTCGGCAAACACAGCCTGCTCTTTATAAGGCTAGCGCCTCCTTTGTATCTGGGCGTCAACAAAGGGCTGAAAAGCTGCTGCCTTTCAACCAGCGGTGACATCATGTGGGTGGGACTGGCGTGCAGGACAGCATCAGCACCCCATAACAGCTGCTTCTAGCGTTTCCAACCAGTCTCCTCCCTACGCAGCATCAGCACCAAGCATCAGTTGTAGGTCTTGGCGAGTCTGCACATCCGGGCATCTATGGGGCAGAAGTAAAATCTCACCTAGTTACTCAGAAAGAATAAGATTTTTTAAAAATCTGGCACAGCCTTGTTGCATTTGTGGTGTGCAACACTAAAGTTGTGACGTTCGAAATTATAAATAACCAAGATACGTCAGGAACAAACGTGTAAGGGAACCTTGTCCTTGGTGCTGAACTAGAGGCGCACCAAATTCTTTGTGAGTCAGCGTCAATTGTCCAGCGGGTTAAATCTTTCCCCAGTCACCTTATGCGTTCTAACCTGATAGATGCAGACAGAGAAACTTGGCTTTGAGAGACATTGTGGAAGATAAAATTTCATACTGATGGGTTATGGATACTTCAGCGCATTAAGTAACTTAGATGTTCTTTTTGTGTAATTTATTTAACGGTAGCTTTTGCTAAATAGTGCGCAATATCTGAAACGTGGTGCTTACACTAAATTTGCTTATAGTCTTAGAAGAAAAAGAACATTTTGTTTTTCTGAAGAGCAAAATGAGCAATGTTTCTCGAAATCTGGGTAGCTTGGTAAGTGTTGGCCAAACATAGGTCTGCTCAGTGTGTGTCTTTGAATAAACGGGTTTCTCTTTGTGTTCACCTTTTCTTAACCCCAAAAAAGCTTCCAAGTATCTCTGCTATCGGTGCTGTCACAGGTAATTATATAGCATATTTCTACACACCCTTTTGCTGTCAGTTTTTCTTTAGAAGGGAACGAAGCTCCCGACTGCTTTGCTCAAGTATCACAGACAAAGCCAAAAATATGAATTGGGGGTGGGGATCAAAGGCACAAAATCAGGGCCAATCTTTTAAATATTAGTCTTATTCACTTAAAAAGCTAAAACAACAACATGTTTTGCATGTTCGTTCTGAACAATAAGAGATATGAAACTATAAAGTCTGGGGATTATTGACTGACCATAATCCTCATCCTCAGTGATATACCAGAAAATCAAACATGATAGGAGGAGCACGTCAAAAATATGAGGCAAAAATCAGGCATTTGAGAGTTATGAATGGGAAACGTGTTAATATCATATATCTCCTTCAGGAAACGTGCATGCATTTTTTTCCTGTGAATCTTGTCAACTTTTTTAAAAATTATATATTTAAGGGAGTCATTCCAAAACAAGTAACTGCTAAGGTTCGCTCATACCAACTAATTACATAAAATAATGATAAGAACAAAACTAACACAAACAGAGCGCCTTAATGCCTCATTCGGGCAATGGATATAGTCAGTTTCTCTAAAATCTAACTTCCTATGGGAAACGCCTTTCCTAACAATGAGTTCCTGTCTTAAAACAGAGAGAAATACTTCAGGATAATTGAGAAAGACGGATTATGACTAATTTCAGGGATTAGAAAGTTTAGTTTGTAGTGGCATGTCCAGCCTTAAACTATTTTCTACGCACCTAATGTTACAATGTGCAAGACAGAAGCTAAGACGATATTTTACTGTCTGACAACCTTCTTTGTTGTCTGGACTTTTATATCGCGCATTTTTTGGCCTTCATTCTGCACAGTTTTAAATATATCGTACTGAGGAGCCAAAATAACCTGCCTATTGAGGGTGAGGGAACTTTGAAACACATAAGAAAGATGACAGAAGAAAAAAGTTTCTGTCGTGTGCACTCACCATATATTTCCAATTGATCAGAACTCAGTCATTTGATCTCTTTAATGGCCCATTAGTGGCAGTTTCAGTCTTTTGGGGAACTATGGCCAGAACATGAAAGAAAATGTATTGTTTTTAATCTTGCAGCAATGTTTCATGCTATTCAGAAGTAGCAATTTTTAATTTTTATCCTTTTCTTCCCCTAAATTAATCTGATAACAGCAATTATATTTTCAAGCTATGGTTTATTTTTGAGAATACTCTGTGCATCTTCAAAGATGGGGTTATTTCTGCGGCAGCTGAGGTGAAATCCCCCAAGTATAAGTTGCCCAAAGCACAAGATGCTGAGGAACTGTGCCGTGGTTTCCAGTGGTGCGTCAGCAGTGATTCCCTTTTACTGGGAGATTTCGTCATTCTTTGAGTTGCTGCAACTGTGGACTTGTTATAAATAAGTTAGGGGATGTGTGGAGGTTGCCCCTCACATCAAGGTGCATGGGGACTGCAACTCCTGAAAAAAAACACGTAGTTAATTTTCTTACCCTTCTTTCATTCATTAGTTGTCTTCATTGCTGATGCTCAGGATTATACTGTTTGACATTTCAGAGTGGAATTGATTGTTATATTTTCATGTGCAATTTTTTTGCACGTATTTAGTATGGCAGTACTTACAAAGATTGGTTACATCTTACTCTGGGTATCTCTAGACAGAGTGCTTGAAACTTTTTTTAAAATAATGATTAATTTAGAAAATAAAAGAGTAGTTAGATAGCTCCATTTTCATTGTGTTTCTGCCACAGTTTCCATGGTACAAATTTTCTTGGTTATGCTGTACATGCGCGCTATAGCCAGGCCCGCCTAGATCTCGCCCACCGCCCAACAGTCCGGGACCGTAATGCAGTCTTTTTTTTACGTTTTTGCAGGGGGTTGCATCCCCCTGCGCCCCCCACACCCCTTGCAAATTAAATATACCAACTCCAAGATCGCACTACGTTAAAGGAAAAGGGTAAACACCCACGGCACGCACACATCTGCGCGAGAACCGCCCAGTGGGTAAGCATGTACTGTATCGCTTTTTCTTCAGTATGCAATGCCTTGAGTTCCTAAAGGCTCAATAGAATAGGGATGTAAAGTACTCGTAAATGACAGGACAGTTTTAAAAACTGAACCCATAGAGACTCAATATGTTTATGACCCCAGTGTAGGGTTACCACCTGTCCCACTTTGCGAGGGACAGTCCCTCTTTGGGCAGTTGTAGTAAAAATGGCAAATGTCCTGAGATTTTAGGACAAAACTATTTCCTATATTTTATGCAATAGTTGCATAAAACAGTTATTCTGTATCTGAAACACCTGAATGTTATAAGAAATAGAATAAGCAAGTAAAATGCTACAGGAATAAGCTTTTATTTAGGCAAAAAAAATGAAGTTCTGTCCTTTGTACTGCTATGGGCATGTCTCGGCCTGCAAAATCTGACGTTTGTACCAAAAATGTCCCACTTTGGGCATTTGAAAACGTGGCAAGGAAAGTACGAGCTACACGCATCTTGCTGTGCAACATTTATTTCTTCACAAAACGTAAAATATTATGTGCGACATTTCTTTCTTCAAAAAACTTAAAATATTATAAGCAGGATGATATAAAAGTTAGAGTGACAACATCTTAATGAAAATATTGCGGAATTATATTCAAATCTAATGTATTGTGCAATGAGGAAACTGAAAAGCAGAGGAGTGCCACCAGAAGGGAAACCGGCCAAGTCTTGCTTTTGTATATGTAGTAGTGTAGGGTTCATTTAACATGGAGGAGCATATATACCCCCTGAAAAGGGAATATGTGCTTAGAGCATAGTTGTCCTTAAGGCAACAGTGTATAACAGCAGTGGAAAAGCTGACCCATAATTTATAAATTTGTTGTGTGCTAGCTCTTGTATGGAGCATCACATTTTATTTCCCCTGTTCTACATTCACGCCTTTAATAAGATATTTATGTTGTTATGTTAACTGATAAAGTCTAACACAGAACAATCCCTTTTCAGTTAAAACCTATGAAATAAAAGCTTCAAAGGCCAATACATTCATACACTGACTTTGCTAAAATGTCTGCAATGGCTGTAGTCACCGAACATGGGTTACAGTTTATATAGAATGCATTGATTCCAGCTTTTGGGGTGTGTGACTTAACAACACACAACAGCTATAAGTAAACAGCATTATTATCTATACTAATGTCTTCTTAGCAAAAACAATGACACTATGAAGCTTTTAAAGCAGTTTGGCAATATTAAAAACACCAAACAGTAGCCGTACTTAACGTAAAAATATAAAAATAAAAAGACGGCAAGGATCACCCAAAGATACCAAAAAGAACTTCAATGCAAAGCATTAAACAGTAAGCGCTTTCATCACATATAGTGACTTCCTCAGACTGAATAATGACAAAAAAGACTGCTTATTTAAAACACATACTGACCAATCACAACCCTAATTAAATAATTAGATAATCATGTGTATTCCTTCATGTGATGCTTCAAGCACTTTCTTTTTAAATAAGCTATAAACTAATCTCTGTTGTTTAAGCCGGGTGGAAAGCAGGCATTCAATCTCACTTGCCACATATACTCTCTCCAACTTAATTCACTTTCTGCATCAAACCTTCTGTCATAATTACATATTTCCTCAAGAACTATAAATTTAAACTTAATTTTGCATTTACTGTTGGCATAATGCTTCACTATCAGTTTGGCAATATTGGTAAAATCAGGTCAGTGTGAGCCAGGGGCAAAGGGCAAATCTTCTTCAATGGCCATACTATTGATGCCTCATTTGTGCCTATTGTAAACTGGGTGTCAAGTCATGTTACTTAACTCATCTTGGTCAAAAAGCAGGAAAAATGGCTACTGTGTTTATGTGGGGTTCCTGCTTTATCACTACAGTCTAGCATACATCAGTCTTCAGTCCAGGGTACTACAGATTATTCGCTATTTTTTTTTACTTTCTGTGACAGTGAAATTCTGCATTGCTGGATTAAAAGAGACAAATGGCTGCTACAAGAACAATATAGATGGAGGAATGGGTACCTAGTAGCATGGTATTTGGAGGTATTGTCAGTACAGGCAGACTGTATTGATAAGTTCTGCAGAAGCAGGGAAATATCAGCAAAGGATCATAGGATCATAGGAGGTTACTAGGCTAATGGCCCTGGAGCCCTTACAAGGCTAGCCAAGAGTTTATCCCCAAAAAGAAACCTCAGTCAGCACCTGTCACCCTATCAATGAGGGACAAAGGTGGAACCCCTTGGACAAATTTGTGGTTTCCCATCCACTCATCAAGGTTGTGCTTGAAGAGGGTCAGCAAGGTACTCTGTTTGACATGTATGGGAAGTCTATTCCAGAGACAGGGCAGCCTCTGGGAGACAAACCTTTCTCTCCATTAGGTTTTGTTGATGCACATATTAGATTTAGGCCTATTGAGCAGGTAATGTGTGAGGAGTTAGACTTATGGATATGGAGCATCTCTAGTAGGGCAGGGTCCCATATTGCCTTGTAGGTGAGACACAGATCACCTCTGAGCAATCTGTATGATACCGAGTAGAGTGATAGTGATTTAAGCCAGTTCGCATAGGACAGGTGTTGGAGGCCATGGATTCTCTTTGTGAGGTATTTCTGTGGCCTTTCCAGTTGGTGCAGGTGTTTGGTGAGGTACAGGTCTAATAAGAGAGGAGTACAGAGAGGTAATAATCTCCTTTTTTCTGGATGCAATCCCTTTACTTATGAGATGAACTAAGTAAAAGGCTTTTCTGACCATGGCCACCACATGATGGTCGAATGTAAGATTGTTGTCAACCTGAGTACCCAGATCTCTCACCACAGGTTGTGTGCTTAGGGGGGTGGTGTTGATGTGGTAATCAGTAGGGGCCATGGTTTTGGTGAATGGTATGATAATACATTTTTTTGCATTTAACTTAAGGCCATGACTTTGGCTCCAGTTATTTGTAGCTGTGAGACCCTCTTGCAGTATGTTAACATCATTTGGTGGAGTCAATGACAGCATCCAGCTTACAGTCATCTGCAAACTTAGTCAGCCACAGGCCCTTTGTCTTTGCCTGGATCTCTGAGAAGTAGATGCCAAACAGTAGGGGTCCCAGGACAGATCCCTGGGGAACCACTAGTGACAAGTCTGCTGTCAGAGGTGGTGGCACCTATTTTGACCTTGTGGGTCCTATCTGTGAGCCAGTTGGCCACCCATCTGAGAAGATAGGGATTAACACCAAGCTGTGTTAGCTTTACAAATGATGCCGGAGTGGGGGATTGTGTCAAAAGCCTAGGCCAGGTCAAGGTAAGCTGTACGTACTGACTTTCCCTCATCCAGGGCCTTTGTAGCAGTCTCAAAGAAGTCAACTAGGTTCAGTAGGCAAGATCTGCCCCTGACAAATTCAAATTGGGTGGGGTCGAGTGCTTGGAGATTGCCTATGTCCTGGTTTATGAGATCCATAACTATATGCTCCATGGCTTTACAGATCAGACTTGTCAAGCTAATGAGGCGATAGTTTCATGGGTCAGTAGTGGCACCACCTTTGTGCAAGAGGATGACAATGGTGGTTCTCCACTCTGCTGGAATGAAGCCTGTAATTAGGCTGTGGTTGAATAGGGTGCTCAATGGCGAAGGTAGTTCTTGCAGGAGATGGTGCAGAATACAGCCTGGGATACTATCAGGTCCCATGGAAGCTATGTTCTTTGCCTTGGATAGGGCCTTCAACACTTGATCTATAGAGATGTAAGGTGTGGGACAAGTATTGGGGATGACGACTGGGTCTTTGGGGGCAATAAGAGGGTGAAGTTTGCACTGAACCTATCAGCTTGCAGGTTGGATAAGTCAGCAGGATCAGTGTAAGTGGTATGATTAAGTACTAATATTGAACAAACTTGGGCTTTGCGATGGAGGTTCCTAACATAACCGAAGAAGGACTTGTAGTTTCCCTTTGTTTTGGAGGCTTGTTTCAACTCATAATTGGCTTTGTAGGTTTTCACTAGTGACTAATTTGCTTGCTGAGGTGGAGGTGGGAATTCTTCCGATTTGGAATTTGTTCCTTTTTACCCTTGGACAACAGTTTCTTCCTTTTGTTGTAAAGCCTGTTGACAGAGGATGTCCACCAGACAGGTTTGTGTTTCCTTGAGGATCAGGTTTTAGTTCTGTTGGGTATGGCATTTGTACAGGTGCTTGTATACTGCACTGGCATACTGTTCAGCATAGTTGCCTGCATCCTCTGAGGGGGGCAGTGGTGTGAAGCTGCTGATACCATCCCTTAGGAGGTTGTAGTCAGCTTTTGAGAAGTTTTTTGCCTTATTACAGCTGGGGAGGAGTTGGGTGGGATAGAAACTTTGAATGAGACAGACTGATGATCTGATCTCACCAGGGATGAACATACTATGGGAGTGGTGCAGCCCTCACCCATGTTGGTGAGAACCAAGTCCAGTATGTTATCTCCTCTTGTGGGGGATGAGACCAGCTGGACTAGTGCAGTAGAACTGATGAAGTCAAGGAATCATTTGGTAAGTGCATTAGTGCAAGAATAGTTCACCCAGTCAATGGTGGAGTAGTTGAAGTCACCAAGGATCAGGTGTTAGGGGGTACCTTGATGGAGTCAAGTAGGTCCAGGTTGGAGGAGTGGGTGTCTTGAGACATGGAGGGGGGTCTATAGCTAGCTATAACTTGGATGGGTGTCTTGTCAACTGTCAGTTGCTCCTGGAGTAATTCGAGTGCATCATGCTGGTAAACCAGTCTGGAGTTGTGACTGTCCTTAATGAAGATAGAGACTCCACCACCATTAGTCTTTCCAACCTCATTTTGGAGTCAGAAAGTGTGGAATGAGGTATAGCCTGGTAAGGCTGGGGGTACTTTCTGCAGCCCTGAACCAAGTTTCCTTAACTGCACAGACATCATCTTCCAGTGTGAGGAGAGCCTCCAGTGAGTGCATTTTCAGATTAAGCCTCCTAGCATTGAGCAGCATGACCTACAGTTTGCTTTTTGACAGATCTTTTATGTTGGAAGATTTATCTTTGGGACATAGCCTAAAAAGGCAGAATGGGGGAGACAAGAGCCTTGGCCAAGATCCAGAACCCCAGGGGGTGACAGGTGGAGGCCATCTCTGGCAAAGCATCGAGGCCTGTCAACCATGTCATCCCAGGCAGACAGATACTGGATCCCCTTGGAAAGACACCAAAAACTAAGCCAATTGTTGAAGTCAATTATTTTTTGTTGGTATTGTGGTATCATTCTTTATGAAGGTAAGATGCCACTTAGGGCTAGAGTCATACCTGCCTGGAGCACATACTCTGAGAGCTCAATCATGTTTCTCTTCATATAGTCCAGGGAGGTATATCTCAAGTCATTCACAACAACATGGACAATGACAGGGTCATACATGTACCTGTTGTGGAGAGACCTAAGTGCGTGCGTGATGTGGCAGATTCTAGTGCCTGACAAACAGCTGAATGAAAACAGAGTTCATTGCTCAATGTCATTGTTTATGTAATATAGATTTAAAAAGAAGCAACAATTTCATCTACATATGTTGTATTTTACATTAGTTTTTGTTGTTTTTGAATATTAAAGAAAAATTGAAGGATGATATTTTGTCCGCATTTTTGTACTGAGCAACAACTACTTAGTGTTTTATTGGTTTGTGGCTTTAATTACCAAATGGAACATATCATGTTAGAATATGCTTCTTCTCTATGGCAAATAGAACAAACATGAAGTCAAATGTCAGGTGATGGGGTGGGGTTGTTTTAT
This sequence comes from Protopterus annectens, assembly GCF_019279795.1. Classification (NCBI taxonomy): domain Eukaryota; kingdom Metazoa; phylum Chordata; order Ceratodontiformes; family Protopteridae; genus Protopterus; species Protopterus annectens. Next base: position 110,779,245 of record NC_056742.1, on the reverse strand, counting down.
TTTTAGCGGAAGGAAGCCTCAGAGCATCATAATTTACACAATTGTTTTGCCTTTCCTTATATGATTGGGAACACTCCGTTATTTGTCACATGCAGCTGTTAATCCTCTTGGTAAGCTGGGTGCTATCACATCATATGAAAATCTAAAGAATGATGGACTTTATTTAGATTGCTTTACAATTTTTTTAAAGGAAGTTTTAAATATCCCTGCCTGAGAGACAGTAAAACAACAAAAGAATTAGGCATTTCAGACCTCTGAAACAAAGTAAAAAATTCTACCTGAAGCAAGTAAAAACTGTACTTCCATTCTCAGCAAACCTAACACAAAAACCATCAAAAAATATCTTTAGGATGTGTATCTAAATAACTTGTTCCCGGTAAGACACATATTCCCAAATGCAGGCATCACTGAACCAAGATGAGGTGCTAATAATTTTTTTACTTCATCAAATATGTTGCATCCACTGTCTTTCAAGGTTATCCAGATGTTCTCCTAGAACGTTCAACTGCCACCCCTCATGCAATCTTCCCAGGTACCTAAACATCTTACTTTAAGAATACTTCAAAAAGTTTAAACCATTTTCAATTTGCTGTTAATATGGTCTCTTCTGAAAATCTGAAGTTGCTGACAAATTCAACAACCTTTTCATTTTCTGTCCTTGTTAATCTCTCTGTTTTACAATGCTAGCTTCCATTGCTTTAAAAAATATCCATGGCCATTCCACTCTATAAAAGTGGCCTCACCTCCTGCATTTTTAACAATGTCCACTGAATTGCACTATTGTTACCACTTCATAAGAACTTTGAAAATGTATTCATACTCAACTCATGAAATACTTACCCCACTATCAAATCAACTCATCATCTCAACAGAGCTTACACCTTGGTTGCACTACTGAAGCTGCCCACATAACACTGCATCTCCTATCAGAAAAATGAATTTAGCTCTGCTTACAGGAGATCTTTTCCTAAATCTTTCTGAGATGTTTGATAATATAAATAATTTCATCTTTCTTCAGGGTCTTGCTTTATGTAGTTTGAGCATTTTTTTGCAATGAATAAGTTCTCTAATTTCCTAAAATAAACTCCAGGTTATAAGAAGGAACAGTGCCACCTTATTCTCCCCAGTTTTCATTAGTGTTACACATGGCTCAGTTCTTGGTCCTTTACTGTGTATTATTTTTATTAATGATATGTCTTTGCCTCCTTACCTATGAATAATAGCCTTAGCTCTAATCTTAACCACACACACACACACACACACACACACACACACACACACACACACACACACACACACACACACACACACACACACACATTCAGCATACCATAAATATGGCACTTTTCAGGTGACTCAGTATTCAGACACACTTGCTATTAGTGATGCCAGGTTTCAAGCTTAACATTCTATATTTGAAAATGTTGAGTTAGACATACTGGCAGAAACACTTTATATTTTGACAGTTCAATAATCTGTTACTCATCTATTCAAGTAGCTGAAATCAATACTGATCTTCAGTCATGTTTCATCCATTTAAAAATGTTAGATGATTCAGTCTGATTATATCATTATCTAAACATTATGATCAGTCCACAAACTCTAAAATTACACTGATAATAAAAGACAACTCCATTTTGAATGTCAAATGTTTTTTTTTCTGGTCATTCTATATCATTAACTGAAGTGTGACCCATATGTAAAAACAGTCACTATGAAAAATAATCAAAATCTTGGCCTACTTTCTGCAACATGCATTTCATTCCTGACATTGTTAGGATCATTAAAACTAGAACCTCCCTGCTACCAAATCAACTTTATGTTTCTTCTGGTTTTATTAACCTGCACAATACATAACTCTCATTGCTTGGGCAAAGCTAGACATAGCAGGTTTACTGCAAGACTCATCACTATCTATCACTGAGGTGCCTTTACTAATTTAAATACAAACAGTATATGAAAATGCTAAAACAGAGGTATTGACATATGATCTTTTATCTTCTAGACAAATGTCTTGCAATTAAAAATAAATTCCTAATTGCAATTTCTGTTTATCAAGCTACCTGTTATACATTTGTCAACCCATTTTGATTTGTTGCTGATATGGTTCCTTTTGAATATCTGAAGCCATTGGCAAATTCTCAGCCATTTTATTATCTTTCCTTATTAATCACTCCCTTCCTATGCTTTGAAAAATGTCTGTGGGCATCCTACTGTGTAACTGTCCTCTCTCTCCTGTTTCTACTCATTGCTTAAGAATAGTTTATTGTAGTAACATATAATAATAGCAGCAGATATAAATGTCACAGCAGCATAATTAAATGGTATATACCAGCATAATGTATAATTAAAAGCACAAAAGTAACTATATCTGGACAAGTCTTGTATCAGACTTCTACTGGACTTCCTGTCCTAAACAAACACTTTATATTACTTTAGTCCATTAACTTTCCTCTGGGAGCCATATCCACTCCCCTTAACCTTGGTTCTCAGGCCTTGTATTGTCTTGCAGGTGCCTGGCATAGCCTAACTGTCTATTCATTATCTAGCTTTCCATTGCAAGTACACATATCTTTCCATTGAGAAAGGAACATTCTGTAGCATTTCCTTGAAAACTATAATTTCTGCACATTTCATGCTTAGCCAGCAAGATTATCTTTTTCCTTTGACTGAACTGTATGCATAAATGAAACACAAGTCTGACACTATATTTTTAGGCCTATTCTACCTTATGATTAAACGTTACTTTAAAGTGAAAGCCCACAGTCTAACAAGTAATATCCAATGAATTGCACTATTGTGTTGTATTTTCAGCTGTAGTTTCTAAGTTATAGCGTATCTTTCCTTATCACTTCATCAAATTTCACTCATACACCTCTTTCAAACTGTTCTTCAAAAGCACCTTTTATTGATGATGGACAACTTTAACTGTACTACTGTGTTCCTAATATGCTATCCCTCTTTCCTTGTCTACTTCATGATACTTTATATTGTTGTACATGTTTCAAACTGTTATCTATCAACTTCAATCATGGCATGCCCTGTTTACCACACACTTGAATTCTCTTGCAAAATGTACACAATTATGGAATGCCCTGTCTAACACACTTGAATTCTCTTACAGATTGTACATTCCCTGTTCTATATTCATCTTTTAATTCTCCCTAATGCCTTTTGTTTCTTGTAATCATGGAATAACGAATGAGGCCTTAAAAACTTGTCCTATATGGACAGACTCAAAAAAACTCCAACTATTCTCTGTCTCATATTGCCTACTTAAAGGTGATCTCTGCTTGACTTACAAAGCCATGTCAGACCCAGCTCTGTTAGAAATGCTACATCTAAAGAAATCCCAATCCCTCCACACCACACTCTCCAAAGACCTCAACCTCATTACCACGATCAACAGAACATGCTGGAGGGACAGGTTCATAACCCAGAGACTGCCCATGCTATGGAACAGACTTCCCATACATGTCAAGCAGAGCACCTCACTGGCCTTCTTCAAGAGAAATCTTGATGAGTGGATGGGAAATAGAAAAATTCACCCTGGAGATCACTCCAGTGGCTCTACTTGACAGAGGCACTGGGAACTAAGGTTGGGTGGTACGATGCCAGGGTAAACCTATGGGCTATGCTTGTAAAGGCTCCAGGGCCATTAGCCTAGTACACAACTATGAACCTATGACATAGGAAACCTTCAGACACTCTATCCAACCCAGTTTGGTTTCATCAAGGACAGGTTATTTTGACTTAACCTGGTGGATTTCTTTGAGAAGGTCACCAAAGCAACAGACAAGGGCAAAATAGTTCATATTGCCTACCATGATATGGCCAAGACATTTGTCACAATACTCCACTTGGGCATTGAGGTAAACTCACAAAATTAAATATAAACTGCTTTGCCACCCACTGGAGAGCTAGCTGGCTCACAGATACCTCCCACTTAAGAAGTTAGGATAGGGGAATCCGCCTCCACAAAGAGGCCAGTTACCAGTGGAGTCCCTAGGCTCTGTGCCGGGTCTGCTCTTTTTTAGCATTTACTTTTCTGAAGTCAAGGCCAACGTTAAGGGCTCTGACCAAGTTTGCAGATGACTGCAAACTAGGTGCAATCATAGAATCCCCCAAGATACCAATACCCTCCAAAAAGGTCTGACACAGACAAATAACTGGTGCCAGAAACATGGTCTAAAACTCATTGCCAAGAAAGGCATAATAGTATCCATTGGGAAGTTAGCTACCCTTGAAAATTACTACATTGATAACACAACCCTAAGAGCAGACCCAGTGGTCAGGGATTTGTGGATGCATGCAGACTGTAACATGGCCTTTGACCATCATGTGTCTTTGGTAGTAAGGACATCATTGCACTTTTAAGTGAGGGTATGGCATCTAGGTTCAAGGAAATCATAGTTGTATTATATTCAGTCCTCATCAGACCAATGACTGGATACAATGCCCCCTTCAGTAAGTACTTGTTCAGGCACTTGCAACACCTGTAACATCCACTGAGGTTCCTCACAAAAACAATACAGGACATAAACAACATGTCCTACACAGATCACATGAAAGCCGTATCTCTGTTGCCTACAAACTACTGAGGGGTGATCTAACAATGGACTACAAAGTTTACTTGTATCCCAACTCTGATGGCTCTTCTGCATACCCATAAAACAAACAGCATCAGAATTACCTGATCTAGGGACCTAAACATGGCCTGTGACATAAGCAGAACATGTTGGAGGGACAAGTAGATGTCATGGAAACCGCCCCTTCTCAGGATCAGCTTTCCCATCAATGTAAAGCAGATTTCTTCCCTAATTCAGTTTTAAGTATAACTTGAACCAATGGATGGGTTATCAGAAAAATTCCACCCTGATCTGGCACCTATAGCTCTAATGGAGAGAGGCAGCCTGTAGATATAGATATACATACATATAGATAGATATAGATATATAGCTATAGGTATATAAGTATAGATATAGATATATGTGTGCGTGTGTATAACCTTAGGGTACTAAAACTCATCAGATATATTTGGAATGCATGGCTAGGCTTAAAAAAGGTCCCTGTGGTCATTAACCCACTATACACCAATTAACCTATGAACCTATGTTTATTAAACCCCTTTATACAGAGATGTCGCCTTTCAAGAATTTGCAAATATTTGTGCATGTAAACTGTATAATATTTTCTAATTTATGTATACCTTACATCACAGACTGATTTTTGGATGCTTATCTTGTAACAATATTTTTGCAGCATATATTTTGATATAATGACCGAGCTAGTAAAGATGTGCAGCAGGTAAGGGTGATAAAGGATAATGAGGGAAATGTATTCAAATGCGAGGAGAGTGTGTTGAGGAGATGGAAAGAGTGCTTTGAGGGGTTGATGAATGAGGAGAATGAGAGGGAGAGAAGGTTGGATGATGTGCAGATAGTGAATCATGAAGTGCAGTGGATTAGCAAGGAGGAAGTAAGGATAGCTATGAAGAGGATGAAGAATGGAAAAGCTGTTGGTCCAGATGACATACCTGTGGAAGCATGGAGGTGTTTAGGTGAAATGGCAGTGGAGATTTTAACCAGATTGTTTAATGAAATCTTGGAAAGTGAGAGGATGCCTGAGGAATGGAGAAAAAGTGTTTTGGTACAGATTTTTAAGAATAAGGGTGATGTGCAGAGCTGTAGTAACTACAGAGGGATTAAATTAAACAATCACAGCATGAAGTTATGGAAAAGAGTAGTGGAAGCTAGGTTAAGAAGGGACGTGATGATTAGTGATCAGCAGTATGGCTTCATGCCAGGAAAGAGCACTACAGATGCGATGTTTGTTCTGAGAGTGTTGATGGAGAAGTACAGAGAATGTCAGAAGGAGTTGCATTGTGTCTTTGTGGATTTAGAGAAAGCATATGACAGGGTGCCTAGAGAGGAGTTGTGGTATTGTATGAGGAAGTCAGGAGTGTCAGAGACGTATGTAAGAGTGGTACAAGATATGTACGAGGGTACTACCACATCGGTGAGGTCTGCGGTGGGAGTAATGGATGCATTTAAGGTGGAGGTGGGATTACATCTAGGATCAGCTCTGAGCCCTTTCTTATTTGCAGTGGTGATGGACAGGTTGACAGACGAGATCAGACAGGAGTCCCCGGGGACTATGATGTTTGCAGATGACATTATGATCTGTAGTGAGAGTAGGGAACAGATGGAGGAGACCCTGGAGAGGTGGAGATATGCTCTTGAGAGAAGAGGAATGAAGGTTAGCAGGACTAAGACAGAATGTGTGTGTGTGAATGAGAGGGAGGGCAGAGGAATGGTGATGATGTAGGGAGTAGAGGTGGTGAAGGTGGATGAGTTTAAATACTTGGGATCAACAGTTCAGAGTAATGGTAAGTGTGGAAGAGAGGTGAAGAAGAGAGTACAGGCAGGATGGAGTGGGTGGAGAAGAGTGTCAGGAGTGATTTGTGACAGACGAGTACCAGTAAGAGTGAAAGGGAAGGCCTACAAGAGGGTAGTGAGACCAGCTATGTTATATGGGTTGGAGACAGTGGCATTGACAAAAAGGCAGGAGTCAGAGCTTGACGTGGCAGAGATGAAGATGTTAAGATTTGCACTGGGTGTGACGAGGATGGACAGGATTAGTAATAAGTATATTAGAGGGTCAACCCAGGTTGGAAGGTTTGGAGACAAAGCCAGAGAGGCAAGATTACGTTGGTTTGGACATGTGCTGAGGAGGGATGCAGAGTATATTGGGAAAAAGATGCTAAGGATGAAGCTGCCAGGTAACAGGAAAAGAGGAAGGCCTAAGATAAGGTTTATGGATGTGGTGAGAGAGGACATGCAGGTGGTTAGTGTGACAGAGCAATATGCAGAGGACAGGAAGAAATGGAAACAGTTGATCCGCTGTGGCAACCCCTAACGGGAGCAGCCGAAAGAAGAAGAAGAATATTTTGATATAATGGTCAGTAATAAATAATCATGCTTTTCTTACTCAAAACCCAAAACACTGTAACTTAAATATGTGACTCACACAAATTTACCACCTAAACAATTTACATAAGCACAAAACAATAAAATAATAAAATGCAAACATTTCTGTGGTGGGACTATATCTCTGCACCCCTCATAGTGGGATGTCTACCCCCCACACCCCTGACCTCTGTATATTTTTCCACTTAAGTCATACAAATTCAGGTATGACGGAAACTTTTCTTTTAGAAAAATAAGCTCACCTTCTCTCTCTCTTTTTTGACTTACTCATTTTTAGTGACTGCAGTACAGCACCTGTAACAATGCAATATTCAGTACACTAAAATGCTGCCAACATGACAATTATGAACTGGCATATCCAATATTTTAAGCTACGATAATATGCCAGATAACAGACAGTTGTGCTGTTGTGATGTAACTGTTGTTGGAGTCCTTCTTCTCTGACTAATACTGAAAATGGCCCAGTCAGAATTTCCAGGTTAACAACAGCACCCCCCCCCCCCCCCAAAAAAAAAAAAAAAAAAAAAAAAATATATATATATATATATATATACACACACACACACACACACACACACACACACACACACACACACACGCACGCATGCACGCGCACACACACACACACACACACACACACACACACACACACACACACACACACACACACACAAACAAGCACAGACACACACACACACACACACACACACACACACACACACACACACACACATGTGTGTGTGTGCATGTGTGTGGTGTGTGTGTGTGTAACACATTTTAATCTGTGTCAATAACCTTTGAATAGTGGAATTTGATACTGACTCAGGCTGCAAGAGTTCCCATTGCAAAATATGCTGACTGTAAATGCAATCCTTAGAATTTTGGGAATAATATGAAACACACATGTATTCAATCAAAAACCATGAGTGCCTTGCCACTAACAAACCTCCGGCTAGACTATCTGTTATAAGGAGGGCAAGGCCTGTAAGTCCCATTTGTCCAAACTGTGTTTAAATGCCAACATGGAGTCATGCTAGAAAAGTTTATTCCACAACAAGGAGAGACACTGAATAATGATCTCTCCATTTAATCTTGTTTATTACCTGATACAAATTGGCTTTTCTTGCTCTACTGTTGACTACATTATTTGATAAACTGAAAAAGAGGAGGTCATAGATAATAGGGTCCCTGAGGGCATGGAAGGCAAGACACATGATTCCCCTCAAGAGACTGTATGACACAGAGAACAGGCACAGTGTTTCCAGCCTTTCCTGATAACTACATTTTTGGAGACCTAATATTGTTTTTATTAAGAATCTCTAAAGTTGTTAAAATTTTTTGATATGGCTAATACCATACATGCCAAAAGGTGAAACATATTCTGTAATCATTCTAAGCAGGGCAGAGTACATGGAGATAATAAATGGGAGGTTGGCATAATGGTTATGGTGTTTACCTTAAAGACCCAAGGTACAGGGTTTGATTCTCATATGGGTAATTGGCTAGGCTTAAAATGGCCCAGATTAACCTATGAACCTAATAACCTCCATGGGTTTAGATGAGATGCCCTTTCTGATTAATAGTAAGATATAGAAGGTTTTTCCTAACTACAGTTGCTAAATGATGCTCAAATTAGAAGGAGCCATTGACTTAGGTGTTCCAAGTCCCTGATCACAAATTCACTGGAGGTTAGGATGTGACTGATACAATAAGTGGTAGAATTTTTTTTTCCTAAAGAGGTAATACTGCATTTCATAGCCTGAGCCCTTTTTTGGTACAACAGAAGTTAATGTAGGTTCATTCCATTTGAAGGCAATTAGTAGTATTAGTTGATTTAACAACTACACTCAGTTTGCAATCATCAGTGAACTTAGTCAGCCAAAAATCCTTGTTGTTAGCGTCTAGGACAGAGAAATAAATGACAAAAAGGAGGAGCCTAGTATGGAACTCTGGAGAATAACTCTGGTGACCGTTCCCTAACTGAGGTGGCATCATTAACTCTGACAACATGTGTTCTGTCCTTGAACCAATCTGCAATCTATCTTACAACATAGAGATCATTATTGAAAGCCATTAGCTTATTAACAAACCCATTATGTGGTATGGTGTCAAATGCCTTAGCCAGATCCAAGTAGGCAGTGTGAACAATGCGAACACTACCAACCTGCTGTGTGACCTTTTCAAAGAAGCACAGAAGATGTAGCAGATATAATTTACCCTTATAAAAATCCAAATTATTGTGGGATGAGCCTAATCAAATTTTTAATGTCCTAATTTATGAAGCCAGTGATGATAATTTCCATGGCTTTACAGACAAAATTAGTACGGCTAATGGATCTATAGTTTCCCAGGTCAGTGGTGGGGCCTCTGTTATGGAGGGATATCAATAATGCAGTTCAGGGGGGGTCACATGGTATTGCTTTGTAAGGGAAACATCTCTGATGAATATTAAGACACCTCCATCATTACCAATGGACTTGAAGGTGTGATAGGTTAAGAACTCTGACTTGGATGGGATGCTGTCATTAACTTTGAACCATGTGTTGGTGACTGCACAAACATGGACTTGTCCCAGATGCAGAAATGCCTTTAAATTGAACAGTTTATTGTTAAGACATTTTTCATTGAGCAAGGCCCCCTTGATGTTGTCCAGTTTATAATCTGATTTGTTAGTTATGTTGGTATATTCATTAGATGAACTTTGATTAAAAGAAAATGCACAATGAGGGCAGTAAAAGCTTTGACCACTATGCAGAAGACTTTGAATAAGATGTACAGACCATCCTTTGCAAAGCAAGTTGGACTGCAATCATGTCATCCCACGGAGGTACAGACTGAACCCCATGGAATGACACCGGCTACGTTGCCCATTGTTAAATGAAATTATATTTTCTTTGAATCTAGTCATCATTCTGGGTGAGGGGGGGATGTTACTCAAGATAGAGCCTTATCCTTGACTAAAGTGTGCCTAGCAAGTTCCAACAAATCCTTCTGCATGTTTTGTATGGACTTTCATGACAGATTGTTCACTCCAGCATGGACTATGATCATGCCATAGCCATACTTACTGGAGGAGATGATCCTGAGGGCCCTTAATATGTCTGTAATCCTGGGTCCTGAGAGACATCTAACTGTAACCCTGTTCTTGTTCAGCCCAGCATGTCTAACAATGGAGGCACCAAGTACTGGGATTTTTCCAGAATCTGAGGTGTTCATATTAGACACTAGGGTTATGTTGTTGATGACATGCTGATGAAAGGAGTACATGTTGTCTACTCTTAATACCATGTTTGAGGCTGTAGTATCATGGACTATTTCCCCTATTTTGAAATGCTCTAAGATGTAGTATATGTTGTTATTAGGGATATGTGGGCTACAGACCCCAAGATGAGGGTTCAAAGGGTTTTCCTCCTGAAAATTGCTTTAAAAGTATAACAACAAATTTCATAGTTTACTGTGTAAAATGTTAAAACTGAGGTTTATTTTCACAGTTGTGAGATTCATAATATCAGAACTCTTTAGCTAGGTTGCTTACAGGTACCTCATAATCTCATTATATCAGTTCAGTTTTGCAGAGCCAACAATGGTTATTACTCACCTGACAGATCCATTATAATGGCTATCACATGTTTGGGCTGCTGTTCGTGTGGAGTCTCACACATATCATCAGTGGTACTTCTTTAAATGAAATAAGACACCATGTGCCAACTTTGATGCCAGCAGGTACATCCGTTATGAAATGCAGACTGACTTTTGTAGATACATTATTACCTGATTATTCTGTAGAAAATGTATTCAACCACTGAATTGCTAATGGTCTTTCTGAGTTTCTGATAGCTGTCTGAAACAGCCCACCACCACAGAACAGTATTTTAAAAACAGTCTAATCAACAAGGCACAGTTAAACAGGTACTTTTTCATTCACTTTGTAAATCACCTTTTCTTTGGAACTAGAATGCCTAATAAAGGATATATGCATAGAACAGGCTAATATGAGTGGAATTCTAAAGCTTCCTTTTAGAGAAACTTCTTTTTGATTGAAATGGCTAACATGTTTGTGGAAAGATTAATAAAATAGCTTCATTAAAAGTTTTCACTTACCTTACGCTTTCTCTCTAAACTGTGTAATAACTATTAGAAGAGATTGTTTGAAGTACTAACTTGGTTGGAATAGAGAACATATGGTTCCAGTATGAGCAAATAGTAACATGTTAGGTGGAATATAACCCTCCCTTAGAAGAGAAGGAGACTGTTGAAAATGTTTTAAACATTGGGAATTCTGAAAGAAGAGCTGATCTGAAAAAAGAAACTTGCTGTTACCCCAGGAAGTCAGGTAAAAAGAATAAATTATCTGTTATGCTGATGGCCATTGTTCAGAACTGAGTTTGGGTGTCATTAACAGAGAGAGGAGGGAAGTGGGCTGAAAATTAATTTGGAAGTTGTGTCCCTGTTGGAAAGTACCTCTTCAGACAATTGATGATTTGGCTAGTTCTTTTCGCATGAGTCAACACATTATAATAAAGCAGAGACAGGACTACCACTGAAACTACAACTGTATCTCTGAACTGAAAAAACAAATAAAGAAGAGGGACACCATTAATGCAACACCATCTAACTCTTCAAGCAGTGTTAGATATCTTGTTTGACACCTGGAACACCCAACGTTGCCTTTAACTGATGACCAAAATGTTGCATGTCATAGAAAGGTGAAGTCTCTGTCTCAGGATCAAACTGAGGAGCTTTTCAATGGGTAGGCCAAAATAATCTAGTAAGGTAGGTAGTATATTTGGGGAACTTTTGATGGCATTACAACTACCACTGAAGGATCGCAAAAGTCTTCGGATGTTTCTAGAGAATTAAATAAATTATCAAGAAAGCAATAAAACCACAAGAGTACAGCAGAGGAATATATAGCAAAATATATGTCATGTAAAATGGCTAAGCTGATTTTCTATTAGGAGTATAATATAAAAACTCAGTTTTGTTTAGCAGTGTAATTAGCCCGAGACAAATTCTGCATACACTCTATTTTCTGTTCTGAATGGAATGGTTTGCTGAAGCCCCATGAGATGTATTAGCATCATTAACACCTTTGTGACTCCAAATGAATACCCTCTTCTAGCCACATTACTGTAGTAAGGCTACCTGAATTCGGCACATCTGGCACATGCAGTCTGTATCTGCATTCTTTTAAACCAAATGAGAAGGTACCTGAGAAAATGTATTATGATTTTCTTAAATGTATAAAAAGTGTTTGGTACTGAAAAGACATAAAAGTCTCTCTGCGGGGCTAACCGCCACAAATAGCTCATTATCAAGATAAAAGAAAAGCTGTTATATCTAATTTTCTGCAATAATCCTTCAGGGCAGTGAATTATTTTAAGAATATTCTTTGTAATTCTAAATGGAAAAGACATTACGGAAAACTGAAAACAGAGTGCAGCTTGAACAGAAGATAATTTGATTTATCCTACTGATGCCTATACAAAATGAAGGCTTCTTGAAATACAGACTTACTATCCTGACCTCCTCCTGTCTGAAATTAATAACAGCAGTCATGAGTTGATATGCAAAATATTGCCTTTTGAAGTGGTATACTTATATCTCTGGGATATTGTACTGATATACTCATCCCTAACCTATTAGTTTTTAGTTAATAATGGAAATATTTATGAATCTCAGATAATTCTTGTCCCAGTGTGGTACATGGGAGTTAGAAGACATGCCATTCAATGACATGGTCTGTATGTAGAGCCAATGTAACCCTAATTCACCTACAGAAAGAGATTAGAAGTTGGAAGAAAAAGATATATTTGCATCTGACAACAACGTGATTACACTGGGAGGCAGGTAAGGGCCTGGTCCAGAGAAACTATAATACCCTGAAAAGGTTCTGACCAACTGAGGTATACATGTGTGACTCTGATAATGAAGTAATGACCTGTCCAAGAGAGTTATATTGGAAGAAATCTAATATTCACACAAGGCCTGTCAAAGAATAGAGATGTGAAGGCCTGAAGGAAGGCAGCAACACCAGAGAAACAGGCAAAAGAGGCCTTGACATTCCATATGAAAAGAACAAGGATAACTGTGAGTTATTGAACTCTAATGAGTTATTTACACTCTGTCATTTAAGTTTAGGAATTATATGAAAGTATGTCAAAGAGTTATCAAACTGGTATATTGCTGTGACAAGTTTATTTCAGTAAGTTCATGATATAATTTATAAACATAGCCATTGAGTGTTCTATGAAAGGCAAAGAATTGTAATGCATGTGCTTATGCAGTAAAATGAAATAACAATGGTGGAAATGCATGCTATTTGTGCAAAATTCCCTAATGTATATCGCTACTTCAAGACAGTACCTATTCATACCTTGTATCTCCTTATCCCCCTTCTTCTCCATCTTCTTCATTTCAATCTGTTTCTGATCCCTTTTTTCTGTCACTTCACATTGCAATTACTGTTTTTTATTATACTGCCTTCCCTTTAATTTCTCTAAACTGGCTATTTTTTTCTCTAAATATCCAATCATGGTGATATAAGCTGCATCTGTTTTTAAGCAGTTTTGTCACATTATGCCTAATTTGGTAAACTTAGTTAAATGTATATGTTTTGTATTATTTTTCAAGATCGTAAAATTGTTTTTAAAACAAAATTAAAGTAAACATAACATTTGTTTTGCATATAAATGTGTTATTAAAATGTTTTCGTAATACTTTGGAAGTTTTATCCTTGGGCCTCTGCTGAAGATGTGCAACTAACTAGTCTGATTTTCCCAGTAATCAAATGTCAATAAATAAATAAATAAAATAAATGACAGTGGTGGAGAATGTGGGGAAATTTTGAGTGTATGCTATCACTTTTTCAGGTTGAAATGAGTTTAAAACTGTACAGTGTACATTAAATAGGAATATACATCAGAGAAAGAGATGAGGAAAACATTTTACTTTCTGAGCTTCTAGAATGCCAAAGCCTTAGTGAGGATATCTGACATACCCAGAGGGAAAGACTGCATGATAAGAGACCTTGGGACCCAGGTGGACAGTAGCCTCTCCTTTGATAGTCACATCGCCACAGTAGTCAGGAAGTCCTTCTACATGGCACACCTCATCATAAAAGGGTTCTCATCCAGGAAAAAAGAGGTAATTGTTCCCCTCTGCTCGTCACTCATTAGACCCATTATAGAGTACAATGCCCCTTTTGGAATGTACCTCACAAAACATCTGCAGCAGCTGGAAAGGCCACAGAAGTACCTCACAAAGAGGATTACTGGCCTCAAACAAATGCCCTACACTGACCACCTTAAAAACCTCCAGCTTTATTCCGTAGCATATTGCCTACTCCGAGGTGATCTCTGCCTAACATATAAAGCTATGTCAAACCCAGAGCTGTTGGACATGCTACACCTAAAGAAATCCCAATCCCTCCAAGCTACACGCTCTAGGGACCTAAACCTTGTCACCACAATAAACAGGTCACACTGGAGGGATAGATTCCTGTCCCAGAGACTTCCTATACTCTGGAACAAGCTACCTATCTATATCAAACAAAGCTCCTCATTAGCACTCTTCAAGAAAAATCTTGATGAGTGGATGGGAAATAGGAAATACACCCCGAGAATCACTTCTGTGTCTCTGCTGGACAGTGGCATAGGAAAATAACTTTCTTGGGTGGCGTAAGCTATGGTACCTTGCTGGCTAGGCTTATGTAGGCCCTTGGGCCGATAGCCTAGTACCTACCTATGAACCTATGAAGTAAAGCAGTATATTAACAAAACAGCACTGACATTTATGACAGAAGCACTTGAAACTGTATGTGTGATAATGGAATAACAGTGAATATTCTGAAGGTGCAATGGAACTAACAGTATATTAAAATGAGGTGGAGAAAACGACAGTCACAAATTGTTAAATGGTCCTAACTGACTTCTTACTAACTCAGTGGCATATTCTAAAAACTGTGATTTCATGTTATGTAGTTTGCTCTAAAAAAAAAAAAAGAGTACAAAGAACTCATAATGAAAATGCAAGCTTTAAGTTGTGGCAAGTTAAGTTGTGTTGTGTTAGAGTCATAGGCTTCTCTTTGCTACACCGAAAGGCAAGGAAAACAGTTGGAGAAAGAAAGACACAGAAGCAAGACTCTCCTGAATCCAAGTAAGTGGAACAATCCTTAAACCAAGTTTAAACATAGTTGTATGGCATAAAAAGGCAGAATGATAAGCACTGCTGAATGTTTTAATAAAGTGGGATCAAACTGCTAAAAGAAGTGCACAGTAAACTGCTGTAATGTTGCTTACTAGAGATATGCATAGTGACTGTATTAAACCATTTTAACGAATTACTGAAGCAGGTAATGAGTACTTAGCTGTAATTTCAGAATGAAGAAAGGCATTTACTACATTTTAAATGAAGAACTGAAGCCAGTGAACTATAAAGTATCATGGCTTCAAAGTATATGTGACTAGGGAAGAAGGCTGTGGAAATTCTCCTAGTAAATGCAAAGTGTGGAAAGGTGGTATGTCTAAAATACAGCCTTATTAGTAATTGCAAAATATGAAAAGTACTCTTTTTAAAGAAAATACATTTATAGCTGTGTTGAAAAGAATTATTTTGTGTAAGTAGAAAGCATATGTCTACCCTAAAGAATTGGCAAAACCTTGATAATTTGTGTGTGCAGCAGCATTTACAAAGGCAGGTAAAAATTTAAATTGTATTGGAAGCTGCAGTAGTAAAAATTAATGAACTGAGAAAATTAATTAGTGTTAATGAACTGTGACTGAAAATAGTTGATATTGTGTTATGATGGACAGCAGCTAAGTGTGTAGTGTTTAAAAGGGAATGTGTGTTCATAAGTTCATAGGTAGGTACTAGGCTATCAGCCCAAGGGCCTAAGTAAGCCTAGCCAACAAGGTTCCCTGGCTTATGCCACCCAAGAAAGTTATTTTCCTGTGCCCCTGTCGAGCAGTGCCACAGAAGTAATCCCTGGGGTGTATTTCCTATTTTCCATCCACTCATCAAGATTTTTCTTGAAGAGTGCTAATGAGGAACTTTGTTTGACATAAATGGGTAGCTTGTTCCAGAGTATGGGAAATCTCTGGGAGAGGAATCTATCCTTCCAGCATGTCCTGTTTATTGTGGTGACAAGGTTTAGGTCCCTAGACCATGTAGCTTGGAGGGATTGGGATTTCTTTAGGTGTAGCATGTCCAACAGCTCTGGGTTTGACATAGCTTTATATGTTAGGCAGAGATCACCTCGAAGTAGGTGATATGCTACAGAGTAAAGCTGGAGTTTTTTGAGACTATCAGTGTAGGGCATCTGTTTGAGGCCAGTAATCCTCTTTGTGAGGTACTTCTGTGGCCTTTCCAGCTGCTGCAGATGTCTTGTGAGGTACATTCCAAAAGGGACGTTGTACTCTATAATGGGTCTAATGAGTGTCAAGTAGAGGGGAACAATGACTTCTTTTTTCCTAGATGAGAACTCTTTTGTGATGAGGTGTGCCACGTAGAAGGATTTCCTGACTACTGTGGAGCTGTGACTATCAAAGGAGAGACTACTGTCTACCTGGGTCCCAAGGTCTCTTATCACACATTCAGCATTAAGTAGACTGCTGCCTAAGTGGTAGTTCATGGGTATAGAGTTTTTACTAAAGGGGATGAGAATGCACTTTTTGGCATTGAGCTTGATGCCATGGCTCTGACACCAGGCATCTGTCTCAGTGAGGCCCTTCTGTAGGATGTCCACATCATTTGAGGACTCAACTATGGCTCCTCGTTTGCAGTCATTTGTGAACTTCATTAGCCAAAGGCCTTCTGTGTTAGCTTGTACTTCAGAGAAGTAGATACCAAGCAGGAGAGGTCCCAGGACTGAACCCTGTGGTACTCCACTTGTCACTGGTTTGAAGTCAGATTTCGAGTCTGCAACTTTTACAGTGTGGGTTCTGTCAGTGAGCCAGTTGGCAACCCATCTTGTGATGTAGGGGTTTATACCTAGTTTAGTGAGTTTAGGTATAATTCCAGAATGGGGGATGGTGTCAAAAGCCTTGGCGCGGCTGTGTGCACCCCTTACCCTCGTCTATGGCTTTGGTGACTGCCTCAAAGAAGCCGATCAGGTTTAAGAGGCATGATCTGCCTTTCACAAACCCAAATTGGGTGGGGTCCAGAGTTTGGAGGTTACCAATGTCTTCGTTTATGAGTTTCATGATGATAGGTTCCATGGCCTTGCAGACCAGGCTCGTCAGGCTAATAGGGTGATAGTTCCCATGATCAGTGGTGGCTCCCCCTTTGTGGAGTGGGATAACTGTTGCTGTTCACCATTCAGTGGGCACAAAGCCTGACATGAGGCTACAATTGAACATGGTGCTTAGGTGGGGAGCCAGTTCGTTCTGAAGTTCGTGTAAAATGCAGCCTGGGATGTTGTCCGGTCCCATGGATGCTGTGTTTTTGGCTTTAGAGAGTGCAGCTTTTACCTGCATAGTTGTGATTACAGGGACTCTGCATTCTTGCTGTATAGATATGGTCCCTTTAGGGGGTGAGAGGGGGGTAAAGTTAGCACTGAACCTATCTGCCAGGATGTTGGCAATATCAGTTGGTTCTGTAATTTTCATACCATTGTGCTGTGACTCAGAGCAGATCTGGGTTTTGCCATTGAGATTCTTGACATAGCTATAGAATGCTTTGTAGCTGTCCCTAGAATCAGTGGCAATTTTGTTTTCGTAGCTAGCTTTGGAGGATCTTATAAGGGATCTCAGCTTCTTACTGAGGCTGACCAGGGAGCTCCTCCACTCATGGGATTTTACTGTCTTTTGCAACATTTTCTTTCTTCTGTTGTAGAGTTTATGGCAAATTATGTTTGTTATGTTTGTGCTGCTTAAAAGGGAACAGTATGCAAATTATATGTAGTGGAGATAATATTTATGTTTTAATAATATTTAACTGCTTCTACCTAAATCATGTGGTGCTATTGTGTGAAAGAAACCTGTGCCTGGAAATAAAATAAATACTGACAAATTCTGATGCAAAGTTGTGAACTAAATTGTGTACTTTGTGGCCATGTGTGACCCTATACTGAAACTATAATTTAAGAAAGCTACAAGATCTTAAACAGCGCAAATCAATGCAGTAAAAATGAAAGAAAAGCAATTAATCTTCCATGTAGATGAGCTGTTGGGAAAGTAAAGGGACATTAAGCCATAAAAATCTACTAAAAATTGTGGGTTAAAATATATTGTTTGTACTGGTAAGATGAAATACAAACTAAATAAAGTAGGTAACAATACTTTTGCTAAAGGTGAAAGTGTCACAATGCAATTGCTTTCCAACTAGGGAAATAGAGCTCCAGATGTCCAGCAGTTCTTTGGAGAGAGCTCTGTCTTCCATCTCCTCCAGTTTATCTTTCATATGGTCCAACAGAGTTTCCTGGTACTTAACCATATGGAACTGGCAATTGGGAGGTCTCATAGGCATGGTGGCAGAAGTATAAACGTTTGTCAAAAGTGATTCAGGGTTCTCCCCTCTTTATCATTAGGCAATAAATTACTGGAAGGGCTGCCTTTAGCTCCCTTAGGACCCTGAGTCATCACTTCACAATCAGCAGTAGAATTCCTAAAAAGGTGTTTGTGGGAATACAGGACCCTGTAGAACCAGTCTAGCTTCATAGAAGCAGGTGGTTTGGTGTCAGCCTGCAGGGATGAGTCAGAAATAACATCATTAGCAACTTACAATAGTGGAGCAATGGTCAAAGGTTTATGCTCAGATAGCTTAAGAAATTCTCTGACCCTCTTTTTAGAGTGGGGGTAATCCTGAACTTCCCAGTGGAAATACTCTCTCATTTTATGGAGTGTTTCCCCAAAGTGAAGTCCACAGGTGTTGAAGCTGAGGCTAAAATGTCCTCTGAGTTAGAATCAGCACATGAGCCTGTGGACAATTAGGCTACATAAGCCAACTCATCCTCATCTGAATCATAAGAATCTGAAATTTCTGGTGGGGAAGGATCCCTCTTTCTTTTTCCAGGAACAGATTCTGTAGGGCAGGAGGTCTTGGTGGACTATGCTGCCAGGAAGCCAAATTGTGGGATAAATCCTCTACTAGTCTAAACAGGTCCTACTGGTAGGTCTGTGGGGGTTGTGAGCCAGAAGGCCTAAACTGAGGCATTGAAGAAAGACTTCTTTTAGGTTTGGCCTTTGCCTTGGTCTTGGGAGTGGCATTAGGGGTACTGAGACCAGGCTATGAAAGGGTGACCATGGCTTGCAGATGGTGAACTAATGACCCCTGTATCATGGAAGTCAGAATATGTAGCCTGGAAAGAAGTCTTGGACTCAGCCAAAAACCCTTGCTTTTGACTTGTGTTGATGTAGAGGGGTCAGGAGGCATGTTAGACACTAAAGGGCACTCAACAGTGGTCTCTGATGCTTCTTTGGTTGTTGTAAAGGAAAATAAACCAAGTCACACCTGAAAAATTCATGCAAATGGAAACACTGTTTTAAAAGAACTGACAAATATGGAACGTGTGACAGCTGATTCTCTAAAAGGTCAGAAAGGGCTGATAGATGACCGTAACTACTTGGAAAGTAAAGCAAAATGTTAGAAATCTTGTTCAAAGGAATGCTTCAGCAAGGTGAAGCAGGAGTACATAATCCAAATAAAATATACCCTTGGTGAAAGTATGCTTGAGTTTGCAAAACAGGTTTGGGACATATATCCTTGTGTTTGCAAAACAGGTTTGGGATGGAAAGAAAATTATGGTTCAAATGAAGTAGGAATGACAGTGGGTAAAAGAAACTTTGGCTCATTAATTGTAATAGGTGGAAAACATACAGACTGACTATACTATAAAAGATGATGGAGCCAGAACGTGTGCATGTAGCTGGTATAAAATTTATAAATACAAGACTGGCTGAATTACTGGAATGCATCTTAAGCCAAGAGGTATTTAAACAAAACAATGCCTTACATGGATGTGAGGGTAATGCACAAGAGAACCTGAGTTTGTAAAAGGCTGTGTGGCTCAACAGATGAATGACCTACAATTGACAAAGGAAATGCAGGCCTTTTTATGCATGTCGTGGTACAGGCAAGGCACTCTTGCGTGGAAAGAGAATTTATAGCTAAAGTAGCTGAGCTGTTTGAGGAGCCCAAAAATTAATATAATTTTACAGAAATGCACTTTAATGCAGTATTAAAGAAATGCGTTTTTTCCAGAATTTTTGAAATCAGAGGTAAAACTACTATAGTCTATATGGTTTGATCAGTTTTTGCCAGGTCCTCCTTACTTTAAGAGGATAGTGTAAGATTGTTTCTAGAGGAGAGGAACATTCTTCCGTTATTGATCAGTTGATTAGTATGGCTATAGGAGATGCTGTTGAACATGGTAAAAAGTCTGGAGCTGGACTTGTAGATTTTAGTTTCTTTAGGAGCTTTTTATTTTGTAAGTGTGTACTGGCTTTATTTTGAATTGCCATATATTTTCCATCAAATACTTGCATTACCTGGTGCTATAGTTGCTTGTGTTTTTCTTCCAGGAGTTTATATTTTATTAATGTTATTCCAGAAAGTTTTAGGATTTTTGGAAGTCATTGTTTGTAACTTGTGAAAGTAGTTTTTCTTTGAGAGGGTGACTAGATGTTTAACTTTGTTTCTTAATGTTCCTTAGACTTGATAAGCTATAGTAGTCTTTTGGCATTTCAAGTTTTTCCAAGATTTGTTCCTCTGCATCAATGAAAAATTTAAGCATAATATTTTTGCATCTCACAACTTACTCTTACATGCCTCTGAAGCTGCATGCTAACATGTCTGAAAACTGGAAGCTTTGGATCCAGAATTGTGAGCTGTATTTCACTCTGAGTGGAATTACAGAAAGGTCAGAAAGGTGCAATGTTCCATAAGAACAGTGAGGACTTTCATATTTCACAAGATTCTTTTTCTTTCCAAAGACATTAGGGTGGCTTAAGGTGTTAATGAGACTTCAGTGGTTTGAACAGCAGTATTCCAAAGGAGCGTTTTAGTCCTTTCTTATGGTAACCTTTCAATATCTCCTTTAACTGTTAGTTACAGGAGACTGTGTGTTGTTTAGATCTTTAAGATGTTTATCTGCACATAGAGAGCAGGAGGCAGTCAAGAAGATTTGTGTACTTTTGAATGGGAGCTGGCCCTATCAAGTCAATAATTTACCCATCAGAATCACCTCTTCCTTAAGAAAGGTTACAAAATGCATGTCATTAGCAGCTGCTCATTTGTATCTATAAGGGACAAAACCATTTCTTTATATAGATGACTGGCTTTGAAATTGCCAACAACAGAGACAGTGTCATTTGCCAGAGGATTCTTTGCTCCACACCTGACACTCTTCAGAAATCAGTGAACTCTGAAAAATCTCAACTTGTTTCAGATGAACTGCTGACTTTCACAGATCATTCCCTGCATACCAAGCTATGTTGAATATATTTACCATTAAACAGAATGTCAAATATTTCTTTAATATGATCATATAGAGAACCTTAGATATTGACTGATTTTAAATGAAAGCCCAAGCAGAACATTTTGCATTTCGTTATGAAGGCCAGCTATGATATTGGTACTTTACTGCATTTTTAGGTACATCATCTATGCTTATGGTTCAGATTTTTAATACTTTACTTACACTTAATCTTGAATATAATGAACCTCTGTTGACCCACCATGAGAAATCTATTATACAAAAATAACCACAGTTCTACAAACCTGACCAAAAAGGTCCAGGGATACAGCTAATCATTCTTATGAATCTACAGTAACAATATTAGGATTTCTTCTCCATTTTATGGAAGGGTTAGATATAGCATCACCCAGGTTTTCAACATACTCAAAAATCCATATTTATCCGATTGCATTGGTCTGAACAGAGTTAACCATTCTCTAAACTGTAGGGGTCGTACTATGAAGATGGTAAAATACAATTTTAAATCAGCTTGTTAGAGATTTGGGATGCATGGCGAAGCTTTAAAAGGCCCTAGTAGTTGTTAGCCTAGTACATACATATGAATCTATGAACCTATGAATTTAGAATGTTTTTCTAGTAGAATTGTGATCTCTCTGGAACTCTGTTCTAGAATATATATGTATGGCTTACATGCATATTGTTTAATGTCTGTTTGGTTGACAAGTATCGGGAATGATGCTTTATACTGAACGTTCAGATAGCCAAGTGATCAAAATATTGAGGTATGTCTTGTCAAGACATGTGAGTGGGATTGGAGGAGGCGAGAGTGTTTGCATGTGTTTGTGTGTCTGAGTGCTAGGATTCGGGTAAGGAATAGGTGAGGGGATGGGTTTTATACGTTTGTGTGTGAGTGTGTGTATTTAAGGTTTGAGTTGGGATTAGGTAAGGGGAGAGATGTAGTGTTTGTAGTGTGTGCTTGTTCATATTTGTGTGTCTGAGTGTGTTTTGTGTAGTGACAGAGTTACAGGAAGTGTTTTTTAGGGTAAGGTGTAGGGTTAGGGGAAGGGGCAAGGTTATTGCTGGCACCCATAACTAAGGTGGTTTGGGGAGTCCAAGATGAACAACACTGCCGGACAAGATCTTCCTTTGGGGTCACTGTTACAGAATTAGTTTTGCCTTAGGACAGACATTCAGAAAACAGACTTGTGAACTTTGTCCTATAAATTCTAGCAGCTAGATCTCAATGAAATAAGATGCTGAAGTTATTAGTTCACACCACATTTCTAAATTTGTCAGTGAACTCAAGCTGCAACAAACTCTGTTTTGCATTTCCCTACCTTCAGCCTCTTTGTTTATTTATTTTGGGGTGCAGAACTGGAGTATTCTGCTAGATAAGGACATTATGGGAGTTGTGGGCAGGATTTAGCTAGCATGGAATATTTTATGTGTGTTGAGTGGTCCTAATGCCTGATGAATCATTGTACTGTGTGATCTTGCAGTCAGAGAGCTCTACTCATAGGTCCACTATTATGGTTAGTGCTAATAACTTTAGTTCCTTTGGGGTTATTAATTTTTTTGTGTTATTTTTGCAAGTCCCCAATATCGGACACTATGCCATGCAAGGGACCTTCATTTAGGCTGCTATGTAGGTGCCTTGTTGCTCTTATCAGCTGGCTTCCAGGCAACAAGAACTTTTTCCTTTATTTCTATTCTAACCTTACCAAGGGTGGTGATGTGAGAACTTGCATCATTGCAAGGGCTACGTATGCACCCTTGTCTACACATGCATGCTCCCCCATGCATGCTGTCAAGGGCTACTTATTACTGACTTGTGTGGTCACACCCATGTCTTTCCTGACATCAGTTCCCCATTTCATGATGGCACTTTTGCTCTCTAGGTCTTCATTAGAGCATTTGCATGAGCCAGGTGGGAACAATCACCCTTTCTCCCTCCAGGGTAGGTGTGTCTGTCCTCCCTCCCTGCACTTTCAAGCACCCAAGTCCCTAGTCAAATATAGGTCACCTGGGCTGTAGTCCAGGTCTGACCTCTATACCATTAGTATAGGCACCAGGTTATCAGGTTTGTGTGGATTACAAAGTTTCCCAGCACTGGCAAGTATTGTAAAGAAGTAAATAAAAGACAAAAGGTGTGAACTTTAAGTAATCTGATTGCTTCTGAAATGAAACTCCAGAGATAACGGAAATATTCTGAAATGCTGGAATGCTTCTTGTTTCCAATTAGATAACAATGAATATAGAAACACAGAAATACTTGTAAGTGTCATTGGATCAATGACCTTCTGTCTAACGAGAAACTTCTGAGTCATGTAAAACAAATTAAAAACTACATGCTTAATAATGCTTAATAAAAACAATTTTATTCTAAACCTTTTGATGTAGTTCAAAGATAAAAACATGATCCATGTGCAAGAAAGATTACTGACTCTTTTAAAATGAGTACATGATTAAAATGAAAACAATTAGCTCAGGGTTGTAATTACAGAAATAAATTATATGAAATGTTGACCGACAGGGTTGCATATGGAATAAATGATGGTAAATACATGGAAATGTCTTATCTGAAATTGATTTGTTTTTGAAAATGTCTTAAAGATTGCCTAAGCAGTTGAAAGAGCAAAGAAAAATGTTGAAAAGTCATAAGTGAGACAAACTATTGTGGTCTGTAACATAGTACAAGATCAGAATAAAGAGGGACACTACTCACAGAACTCCTTTTTCAGGCCACTATTTAAACATTTTTATTTCTGACATACATGCACAAGACTAAAGCTTTTACCTCAACATCTTTTCTTGCCAGCTATACTGATCTTCCAGACAAAAGATGGCTTGACACTTCTTCTTTCAGCTTTTTCCGGTTAGGGGTTGCCACAGCGGAACCCAACCTTCCACAGAAGGCACACACTCACACCTAGGGCCAATTTAGAGTGTCCAATCCACCTACTGCATGTCTTTGGGATGTGGGAGGAATCCAGAGTACCTGGAGGAAACTCACGCGACCACAGGGAGAACATGCAGACTCCGCACAGAAGGCACCCCAGCCGAGAATTGAACCTGAGAACTTCTTACTGTGAGGCGACAACGCTAACCGTTGCGCCACCATGGCCGCCCACTAAAGATGGCTTGACACTAAATGTAGTTAAATGTAGAATTGTCACTTTTGAGAAACAAATAGTTCTTGTCAGCTACAAAACTCAGGAAGAGCCAATAAAGACAGAATTTGTTATAAAGGACTTTGTTACAATCATTGATAATTTACTCTCCCCGTGGCTGTTTATTATGAAGTCAGAAAGATATTTAATATAACTCACATGATCATTGTCACCCTGTATACCTCACTTGCCTGGTCAACCATACACTACAGTGTAATAAACAGATGAGCCAACAGACTGAGAAAGTTAAAGAATGCTGCCATGGCTAGCTGTCAAAGTAAACCCAAAATTTATTGGTACAAGTAAAATTTGTTTAAAGCGCTTTTCATTTGCCAAACAGGCGAACTTCATCAGAAACAAATTAAAACATTCAAATCTGTGTTTTATAACAGCAGGTGATCCTGGATAACCAATTAGGATACATTCTTTAACTTTCTCAGTCTATTGGCTCATCTGTTTATTAGTTTGTCATGGCATCTGGCTTGGCTGCTAGTCAAAGTTTATTTGCTTCAGGCGAAACACCGGAGATATTAAGAACTAATGTCAACGCCAACACCGCTGGTACCGATTCTAATCATTGTTTGGTACCTAACAACTCTTTGGAATCTCTATATAACAAGATTGAATCCATTTTTACGAGGCTCGACCGGCATGATATGGACCAATGCAAAATTCGTGATTGGTTACCTTTTCCTTCAGGACCAAGCCGGCAACATCGGTCTCCTGTTAGTAGTGGCAGCTTGAAGGCAACAATAGTCACTAATGCGGTCACAGCAAACAGCGGTATTTCAGTACAATTGAGGCAGTTTGAGGATAGTGTAACTAATGAACCACCGGAACAATTGAACCAGTCTGAAGGTACTGCAGATAAGTTACCATCAGGTAATAGAGCAGCAACGAACACATTTGCCTGTAGTTTGGCACTTAACAGCCAGCCAGCACTCACGGTTGTAAGTGGGGCTAACAATGTACCAGCTCAAAACCCAGGTCAACCAGGTGTAACAGCACTGAATGGGGATGACACTAGTAGTGGATTTCCATTATTGTCTTCTTGGTTGGCCGATGGGTTTTTGTTTTCTGGAAACTCACTCACTGGCAATGACAGTCAAGTGTCGGATCAAGGTAATGCTTCTATTACCTCTAATATAGTGTCTAAACTTAAATCTTTTGATAGTCACCTAATTAAACTGAGAAAGCTATAACTAGAAATCTCGTACTTCTGTGAATGTCTATCACGGAAGGTAGTACCGAAAGGTTTACGTCGCCATTCATATCCTACTGGACTTGAAGCTAACTCAGCATTTCATAAAGATTTAATAAATCTATTTGATCGTCAAGGCTTTGAATTATTAGAGCTGATGGTGAAACATTATGGTACATGGATTGACAATTTATCTAATACAGTAACTGAACTAGACAATAGTATCAAAATGGATATCGAGTTTTTTAGATACAAATTCGAGTACAGTCGTGTGTTCTCAAGCATAGACCAACATACGTTGAAGCTTAAGACAAATAAAATTAAAAAACTAGAACGAGACTGTAAAGCTTACCATCATGGTACAGCTTACCCAGATCTTTCTTCTGCTCAAGTTTGGAAACAAGGTACTGTTTTAACTAGTCAGCCACAGGTGAACATTCGTAGTAATTCCAACAATAACAGTAACGGTCAAGGGCTGAACCTAGGGTCGCACCATAGTGCGGACGACTCTTTGAATAATTCTTTAAATGTTCCCAGCAATACTAGTGCCCTCAGTGACAACGCCAACTTTGGAGGCCCAGTTGAGGTCCGGAGGAGTGAGAGATTGCAGAATGGCCCTCAGGGCCAAAATAACTATGCTCAATTCAAGCAGCATCAAAATTTGTAGCAGGGCAATCACACAGGGGCCAGGACCAAACAACAGAAAACCCCCCAATTGAACAAAATCAAGCAGAAATCCAACAAACACAAGACCTAATTATGTCAGATTACCAGCACCAGGTTGGTGCTCTTAGCCCAGTTATACCGAATGGTCTAGGAACTGCCTTCCTGGAGTCATCTATGGTTACACATGACAAGGATCAACAAAATGTGGGTGCTGATCTAGTTACGATTGACTTATGTGGGCATGATGACCCAGCTATTGTCATGAATAAGACAGCGGATTTCAAACTTTATAATTTTTCCTCTGTAGTGATATGTTCAGATATTGTTGACTTTTTGTCAAAAGGGCACACCTATGTTCCTTCTCAACCTTTGAATTTGGTTAAAACCATCCTTGACATTAAAATTTTTACGAGGAAGTTAAATTTTAACTTAATTATGGGAGATATCATGAATGTTTCTAATTTTGATAAATTTCACATACCTAGCACGTTCAACCCTCCTTTGCATCCAGTATTACAAACTTTTGAACAACTTTGCGAATTAGACATCAGACATGCCATCAAAAATGGGTTTAAGAATAAGGTTCCCTACAATACGAGTAGGGAAGAACAAGGATACTTGCAGTACATTAGGTCACAAGATATCTGTATATGTAAACCTGATAAGGGCGGTGGCTTAGTGGTCTTTGATAACGCTGATTGCCAGGAGCATTTGGAGGATTTATTAAACAATAGTGCTTATGTATTGAGTTCAAGTTCAGAGGTTAATAAAGCATACAGTTTGAT
Organism: Protopterus annectens; assembly: GCF_019279795.1. NCBI lineage: Eukaryota > Metazoa > Chordata > Ceratodontiformes > Protopteridae > Protopterus > Protopterus annectens. The sequence goes on along the minus strand of NC_056742.1, from coordinate 110,752,018 downwards.
TAAAAACTGTATCGAAGACATGTATATAGAAGGTAGATTAAAACAAGACATCTATAATTACATGTCAACAATATATCCTAGATATCCCTACCTATTCAGTATCCCAAAGATTCACAAGAATATGGTAAATCCACCCATGATACCACTAGTTGATGGTCGTGGCTCACCAACTTATTCTTGTTCTAAGGTGGTAGATGCTGTTCTTCAGAAATACTTGGTATTTGAGGACCAAATTTGCGAGGACTCATGGTCTTTTTTGAGGAAAATTGATGCTTTACAATTTAAGGAAGAGTACAACTTTCTCACTATAGACGCGAGAGACCTCTATACCTGTATCCCTCACGATTTGGCTATCGAATGGGTAGAGTTAATGCTGAAGAAAAATGGAGCCCCAGTGGCTGAAATTTCCTTGATCACCAAATTAATTGATCTGGTGTTATCCAACAACTTCTTCATGTTTCAAAATGATTTCTACTTACAAAAAGTGGGACTTGCTATGGGCTCCCCTTGTGGAGCCAGCATAGCTAACTTGGTCATGGCCTATTGGGAATCAGAATTCATGTTTAAGATTGACACATTTCGTGATTCCCTGGTTTATTACACACGTTACCTTGACGACATTTTCATCTTATTAAAGGGTGACGATGTTGTCAGCAGGAACGTGTTGGAATACTTTAATCAGACAACACAATTCCTGCAATTTACCTCTACATTCAACATGGAGGCAATAGCGTATTTAGACATCTGGCTAGCCAAAAACCATGATATGGGTTGTTTTGTAGCAAAGATACACAGGAAGAGTACATATTCCAACACATTCCTGCATTTTTCTAGCTGTCACCCGTTTCATCAAAAATGGTCAGTCATCAAATGCCAGTTAGTGAGAGCCTCACTTATGGTTAGCCAAGATGAAGATTTTATAGAAGAATGTTATCTTTTGAAAAATATGTTTGTACATCGTGGTTATCCGGAAACTCTCTTGGATAATCTAATTAATGAAGTTAGAACCAAGAGATTTAACCATACTTACTCACCAATTTTAAGTGTTAAGTGTTTAACATCTGAACCGGTTAGTGTTATCAATATAGAGACTACCGACAACAGTTTTAATAAGGACTGTGAGGTTGTTAAAGATTTTGGGTTAAGTTTCATTACTACTTACACCATACATAGCTATTCCTGTATTGAAATACTTCGGAAAAACTGGAAATTATTTAAAATTAACCCAAACATTTATAATAAAATAGGTGATTCCCCTAGAGTACTTTTCAGAAAAGGTAAGAACTTGAAGACCCTACTAGAACAACAACGTTCCATCAAAGGTCGTATTGCTGGGATGAATAAGTGCCAAAATTGTAATTATTGCAAGTTTGTAGAGGTAACCAATAGTTTTACCATCAATGGTACACAGCATAAATTTAAAGCGAAGTTCAACTGTAATTCTAGGTTTGTTCTTTACTTGGCCAGGTGTCAATTCTGCCCTGCATTCTATATTGGTAAAACGGAGCGTAGGCTCCGTGAAAGAATATATGAACACCAATATGCTATTAATAAGGGCAGGCTTGACAATGCCCTGGCCAAGCATACTTTTTCTAACAATGAACATAAATTCAAGTTCTTGGTCATTGACCAAGTTACGCAGGACATTAGAGGTGGTCCTACACCCTTACAATTAGAAGAACTTGAATTAGTTTGGCAGGTTAGGTTGAATGCCTATACTTTTCCGCATTTAAATGAAACCTGCTCCATTAGTAGTATTTTAAAACTGAAAAGCTTGCAGAGATGAAGTATACATACACAAGAAGTTAATTTTTAATATAAGATTAATTGTATTTTTTTAAATTAGTTTTAGATAGCCCTATTTCTATGATTAGCATCTTTTTTATATGCCTAGGTGTTTTTCTATAGAGCATTATTGTTAACTGTAAGGTTAGGAGTGCTTAATTTTGGTATTGTTTATTTGTCTGTGACACTTCAGCATGAGTGAGTTGCCTTATAACATTGTGGTGCCTTTAAGAAGTTAAGGCAAGTGCAACAATGTATCCTAATTGGTTATCCAGGATCACCTGCTGTTATAAAACGCAGATTTGAATGTTTTAATTTGTTTCTGATGAAGTTTGCCTGTTTGGCAAACGAAAAGCGATTTAAACAAATTTTACTTGTACCAATATATTTTGGGTTTACTTCAACAGCTAGCCGTGGCAGCATTCTTCATACACTACAGTGTCCCCATCTGCACTCACTTGATAAAACATCTGGTTCAGCTGGAGATGGCTCTGGGAATAAGACTAATATGAAGAAAAGCAGTCAGCCTTAAAATTTTCATAAGTAATAATAAAAAAATTATAACCTTATGTTTTAATACCTCTCTTGCCCATGGAATAAGCTCCCACTCACTCACCTTGAAACATTGCCAGTCCAAATGTTTAAAAAGTACTCCACGAATAAATGCGTACATGTAACATTCAAAAAAAGGAAATGGCAGTCAAGCTTCTTAAATACCACTAAACTTTGTATGTGTCATAAAACAATACATTTATGAACAGTAAATTACTCAATAATAAAGACTGCAAAGCAAATGTATGTTACTAGTACTTTAGAAAACAGTATCCCACTCCAAATTATAATTTCAAGCTAGAAATCAAGCTAGAACACAATTATACTTGTGATAAAACTTGACACGGAGTTGAAGCTTTTTGATATAAGAAGAAATAAACCTTTTAAGAAAGCATACATTGAAACATCTGAAGGGAAGTTTAATACTTTTTGCAAACCTTTATTATAACCTTAACAGATTTGAACATCTGTTGATTAAGAATTAGAATTTTCATTGACTTGATCTAATACTCATTGTCTCCCAACATTGTATAACTTAATATAATAGTTTTCATTCCTAAACTATGAATTGCAAAGAACAAGTGTAGAGGTGCTTAGCACTTACTGCCCTTTAGAAAAGAATAAAACTTGAACTAATACTCCCTTGTCTTTTCATGTTCGTCCCTAGGGTTTATGGCTTACCTGTAAAGGGTATTTGACTATCCAATTGCTCATGTTATTTCTAATAGGAGTTTTGGGTCTTTCTACAGTGACGCTGTATCTGATCATACTACTGTGTCTAGTTGTAGAATCCATGGGGACATTTATTCTTCTCTTGGCATATTAACTGCAGGTGTCCCAATGTGCGGAAAAAGGATGTGCTACATGGTACAGGAGACTTAAGCAAGTCTAACAGATATTTTGCTAGAAGAATCCAGAGATTAAGTACCTGTAGACAGTTCCAGAATTAATGCATAGCAATAGCTTCTATATGTCCACAGGCAATGCATATGACATTATTACTCAACCACGTGACAACACTTTGCACTGGAGACAAATATACATCCAGGTAAAACAAGATCCCTTCCTCGTACAACCGCAGTACTGACTTTTAGCCTACTGATGTGTTATGTCAGATAAATGCAGTTAGCTGTGATAATATATTGTGCTACCTATTAAACTTGGGTGCAGAAGCTATATATGAATACTATGTGTTTCTGTGTTAAAACTTCACAGATATTAGACATCATCATCCCTAGAGTACAACTAACACCTTACCTTGTTATAGCTTCTAACTGTGCTCTAAATGAGAAGAAAATGTTACACATAAGGCTTTGTATGGTGATCAGGCTACACACGAACATTTTGGTTGTAGCTAATGACACTTTATACTTAAAATAATGAAGAGATGGTTGTTAACTGCAGACCACACACCAACACACACACACACACTCACACTCACACACACACACACTTTAAGCAGTAGCCTTAGCCATATGGGTTATATCCTGCAAAGGATATAACAGCCAACCAGCTTCCAAAGTTTCAGGGCATCTTCCACACACCCAAACTGTCAAGCAGCTTAAGCTGAGCTGACTCAAAGACAAGTTGAGTGACAAGCCCTTCAGAGCTTTACTGCTGCTGAAGAGTATGCTCTTCTAAGGTGTTAGGGGATCGATGGTCATCTTTGTGCTGTTCCTTTGATGGGCTGATAAGTTCCCTTTGGGGAAAAAACTTCCATTTTCTAAATACTGTTTATGCGTTATCACTTTTCTCTTCAGGAAAGTTATTTTACAGTTAGGAGTTTTCTGTTTTAATGGATTGTCCAAGGCTGTAACATACTTTTAAATGGGGGTGCTCTTTTTTCCCGTCAGCTTAAAGGTTGAAGGAAGTAACCAAAAAACATTTTTTTCTGTGGATAAATTGTGTTTATTTCACCTTTGGGGGATGGCAAAGTGTTTTAAAGTACTTTTTACTGAGCTTATCTGCGAAAAAAAGTAACTTTTCAAGACCTGCAGTTTTTACTGGCATTTGCTTCTCGTCTTCTCCAGGGAAGAGGCCCTATGGAACAACCTAATGGTCCCACAGTTGGTCCTTCTAACAGCCACAAAAAGAAAAAGTTAAGTAAACAGCTTTTACCACCACAGCAGGCTAGCAATTTGCCTCAGCTGCAGGTGGGAACTCTGTTGTGGTCATTTGTTGTACCTCAGACCACTCATCTTTTATCCAGGATCCACCCTGGTGTATCATGTAAAGCCACTATGGACCAGGGTTAGTTACATCCTCTACGGCTGTTGGGGGTCCCCTCAGTAAGCTGGAGAGAATCAGTCTTTTCAGTCCTGGGAGAGGGAACAAAGATGGCTTCCCTGTTTTATCAGAATGCTGTACGTACCCCTGGAGAAGCTGCTGCTGCTGCCATTAGTAACTAGGTTAGCACCATTTTTCCTGTTAGAAAGAAAAAGAAAACTGAGTATGTGTCTACAACTCCTCAAGTTTACTTAGGCAGGAGTAGTTTACTTGGGCTGGCTCAGGGTTTAACTTGGGCAATTGATCCTTCTTGTGAAGTAGTTTCTGGTAAAATAAAGAAGGATACCTGTTTTCCTGAAGAGATTCAAGACTGTGAATCTGAACAGGAAGATGAAGGAATGGATACAGGGTCTTCTCCTAAGACTTCTGATTCAGTCTCAGAGGAAAGTTTAGTTTCTTATTCTCCCTGTGAGGGTTTCTCTTTCTCTGAGACTGTTGCTAGAATGTGCCAGTGTTTTCAGTGGGAGAACACTGAAATTTCTCAGTCTCTCAGAAAATACTATGAGTTTTTACGGAATGAGTTTCCAGAACCTACATCCATTCCTCCTGTTCTGCCTGTGACTGCATTAGAGGATGTGTGTTACTGCCTACAATTTCCTGTTAGTCAAGCAGCTGCCTCTAAAAAGGCAGATAGGATGTATAAAGTTCCTCATTTTTTATGTTTTTATACACTATTCCAAAACCTGACCCAGCAGCTATAGCTTAATTTGATCCTACTACTGCTAAACACTTACTTAATTTCAGTCTTACTTTTTCTGATAAGGATGATAAAATTATTGATAAGTATGGGAAAACAGTATACTTCTGCAACTTTGATTTTTAGAATTTTGAATTGTCAGGCTCATTTGTTAAAGTTTGTTCTCACCAGAGCTGGATTATGGTCAAATGGGGCCCTAGGCAGGGTAGCCTCCAGCTATACCAATATCCCATTAAATGGCTACCTCACAGCAATTACCATAAAGACAGTTCAAACCCAATCAGTGCTCATACTATTTCTTTTTCATTTTACAATGATCACAGAAATTTGGATTTAATGTAAGTCTGTTACTACAAATTTTACAGCAAAAACATGGACAGCCATTTGCTAAACAAAACAGTCCCATACTGAAAACAGAGGTTCCCTATTAGCTGATCGAAGATGCATTCTTTTGAATGCGTCTTGATCAAACTTTATAGCGTGAAATGGCAAAATACTGAAGTGGCATATAAGCAAATTCTTTCCCTGAGAAAGAAATTGCTTGGCCGCCTTCAGTATTTTGCCTTCTTTGTTACTGTAGTGCGGTCTTGGAGTTGGTATATTTAAGTAGAAGGGTGTGCCCCCACATTAGAAATAGTTTGTGGTGCGGGTGTGTTGTGTGTGTGTTTCTCGGAACAGCGATTGTTTTTCCCTGGGAAAAAAAAAATCACTGTTCTGAGTGTTCGAGATTGTAAGCTTTCACTTACATGGGGTCGATGAATTAGCGTTCGCTTTTCTAAGCATTCGGTGATTCAGTATAGACCCAAAACAGACTTAGCATGAGCAACAATACACTTTTCTTCCCCTGAAACTCACATTTATAGACAATGCACTGGGAAACCCATTAAAATACTAGACATGCTGAGAGTCATAGTCAAACAGCATAGATTGAGGCAATTAGTGTCTATTTAAAAATCAAAGTCATTTCAAAAGACAAATGTGCAGATGCAAGTGTCACCTTTCAGGAGCAGCCTAGGAGCACTGTCTGATGAAGTGATTTGGTCAGAGTCACACTGCAGACAAAACAAGGTTAAGAGAATCAAAAGTGGGACTACAAAAGCATCTCATAGCCTTACTCACTGCCACAAACAGATAGACCCCTGTAGTACCACACAGTGTACAGTCACTGCCTGTCATGGCCGACCAAAAGGTGTCAAAATCTCAGCAGCTGCAGAGCTGGGCTAACATCATATCAGTTGCTGGCTGTCATCTCCAACTAAATGGCATAAAAATCTCTGGAGCTAGGGTTACCACCTGTCCCTCTTTGCGAGGAACAGTCCCTCTTTGGGCAGTTGTGTCCCATGAAAAAAACTAAAAAATGGCAAATGTCCTGAGATTTTAGGACAAAAATATATAAGTTTTCTTTAATAGTTGCATAAAAAAGTTATAAAAGTTATTTTGTATCTGAAATGCAAAAAGATTACATGAAATATAAAAAGCAACTCAAATGTTACAAGAATAACCTTTTATTTAGGTAAAAATCTGAATCTCTGACATTTTCACTGTCCATGGGTATGTTTTGTCCTACAAAATCTCATGTTTCTATAAAAAAAGTCCCACTTCGGGCATTTGAAAAGGTGGCGACCCTATTTAGAGCTGCAGAGCTGGGCTGATAAGCAAAAAGCTTGTCAATCACTGGCTGTCATCTCCAGCAAAGGTCATCAAAACCTTCCATGCTGCAGAACATGATGAAAAACAAAAATCACTGAAAAGGTTCTTCTGTGCAGTGCTAAAAAAACAAACAAATCTCCATCAGGCAGAAAACATCAAAACTCCCACACTGGCTGGGCTAACAAAGGTATTTCCTGGCTAATGCAGCTGCTGGCTGAAGATACTCCCAGGCTGCTGGTGATTCACTTGTGCTGATGGTACAGAGCCACAGGGTGGGGAGTCAGTGTTTTTTTTTTGTTTGTTTGTTTCTTTAAAGGTACAGATCATCAGAATCAAGATGTTGCTTTTTTTCAGTCTGGGCTGACAAAGATACTTCTGGACGGATACAGATGCAGGCTGAAGGTGCTTCCAGGTTAACGAGGCTGCTGGTGATTTCCTGGCACTGATGGTACAGGCCACCCCCCATTAATTGTGAAAGTACTGGTTTATTAAACCAAAGTTTTGAACACATTATATATTTAAAATTTTTTCCTTTTCTAAATATTATTTTTAAACCTTTCCCACTTAATTTCAATAACATTTCTAATGTTCTTTGCATCCCCATTATATTCAGTTACAAAGGCCCTGCTGTATTCTTCATTTTCTTGTAAATTAAATTTATGCCTTTTTCGTCATCTTTTACATGGGCTTAAACCTTTCATCTCTTCCCTTAAAAACTTCATTTTTGACCTCATGTATCGAGTTTAGTGGGTAATCTCTCTCTTTAAATAGATTTTCCAAGAAGTCACATTCATCATAAAAGTCCCTAATGTCAGAAGTCATTCTGCTGGCTATAACATATTGCCCCCTTAAAATAATTATTTTTTTAAAAAATGGATAGGCACTTGTGAAGTGCAAATATGAATTAGAAAAGGTTTCTTTCCTGTAAAAGTTGGATTTAAAGCCTCCATTAGTCTTTTGAATAGTGACATCTAAATAATTTAATTTGCAATAGGAAACGTGTGTAAAATTCAAAAATTCTGTGCTTTCACTTTCTGTTTGTATCTCATAAATTCATTCAGTTTGTCTTCTGTGTCAATTCAAAATAAACATATATCATCAAGGTACCTTTTATATAATACCCAGCATGTTTTAAATTCTGAGTGGAGAATACATTTTTCTTCCCACATTCCCAATACAGTGTTAGTATAAGTGGTTCCCATAGCAACACCTTTCAATTGTTGAAAGAACTCTCCACCAAAATAGATGAAGTTATTTTCTAATACTAGTTCAGTCAATTCAAGACATACATGAAATAAATTTTGCTTCATCCTTTTATCCTGAATTAGGGCTTCTTCAAAAAAGTCCATACCTTCATCACACACTTGAAAATGAATCAGTTATGTCTATAGTGACAAAAATAATGTTATCTGTATATATTTCTAGTTTAACACTTCTTAAAAAAATTCTATGAGTCTTTGAAATTTTCCTTTTCATTATTCCATAGCTTTTTCTTTCAATTTAAAATCTAAATAGTTAGCAATAGGGGATGTTTTTAAACCTTCTAGAGAAACAATGGGTCTTACGGGTGGATCCATCTCATTTTTATGTACTTTAGGTATTCCAAAGATGAAAGGAATTTTTGGTCTTTCATTTAATTATAGGCGTCTTGATTAATAAGTCCCTCTACTAACAAGTCACTTAATGCTTGTGTCTTTCGGCTTTTCCCGGTTAGGGGTCGCCACAGCGGAACTCCGGTCCGCTAATGATTGGAAGTTGATTTTTATGTGCCGAGTTACCAGCCCTGAAGCACAACCTTCAACGAAGGTACGCCCATTCATGCATGTCTCCACGCAGAAGATGCTCTAGCTGAGAATCGAACCAGACAGCACCTTACCGTGAGGCGACAACGCTACCGCAGCACCACCACCGCGGGCCTTTAACAAGTCACTTAATACAATGTCTATTTTTATAGGAAATGTTAATTTCATTTTTTGACACTCTTATGTATTTGTTAGTATCGGCTAAAGTGTCATTTTATCTTCATACATTTTAGTATCCATTATCATTGCTCTTCCAACTTTGTCTAGTCTCATCACCCTTGCCTTGTCATTTAATCTAATTTCATCCAGAACTTTCCTTTCCCCATTATTGAGATTAAACTTATGTTTACCTTTAGGAATTATTTTTCTTAATTCTTTTTCCATCAACGTTTCAGAGATTTTAAGTTGGGGATGTAAAGGTGGGTAGTATACACTTTTCTTTCTTAACACATCACCATTATATTTTTGTGGGTTACTTGAAAATAATAAATCTAAGTTAGTATTGTCTTAGTTAAATCACATTTCTTTTGTGGAATAAATGTAAACCCTTTAGATAGTAGACTAAAATGTTCTCTTGTAAGTTCAATGCTACTATAGTTAAATGTATTAAAATTGTTACAAGTTTGTTTATAATTATCATTTAATATTATATCATGAAATGGTGTAAAGGGCGATATGATAAATGGTATTAATATCTGCTTCTTCCCCTTATTCATTCCCTTGTTCCTCTCGTACTGTAATAATAGTGATTGTAATGGGGGGGGGGTTGTTTTTTAACCTTTCGGATCTCCAAAGGGGGGATATTCTAAAGGGTCATTCAAGTCCAATTCTTCTTCAACTGTATTATTTTCATAACGTCTTCCCCCATATCTCTCCCCTTCATCATATCCTATTTAATTGTTATATACATCTGTATTTATTTGTCTACTATTAGACCTTTTAGGCCTAGGATAACACTTCTTTTCTTTATATTCTGTAACATCTCTTTCCAATTTCTTTGTCTTTCTATTCATCAGAATATTACATTTCTCATCTACCTTGTTTCTAATATTAAAGTATTTCTCCCTTTCATTTCTAATAGTGAATATAAGGTCCTTTGTAATAATACGATTGATGTGTTCTATTTGTTTATTTAGTATTATTTTTTGTTTGATGAATGAATTACCAATGGACACATATGACAATAGTGTCAAGAAATTGTCTGACTTACTGTATAAATGATCACTGGTGCAGTAACTGCTCCCTCCCTCCATCCTCCTTGTTTCTTGGTGTGTTTTTTATGACACGGTTTGGATATTTATTTTTTGTTGTTCATTGCATTGTCTTTTTAGGGCGCATCCTCCCTCTCTGTGGTGGCAGAAAAGCTCTGAAGGGCTTGGCACCTAAACTTTTCTTTTAGTCAGTTCAGCTTATGCATGGCAGTTTGGGTGCATCTAAGATGCCCTAAAGCTTTGGAAACTGGCTGGCTGTTATATCCTTGGCAGGATATAACCCATATAGGTAAGGCTAGTGCAGTAGTGATCGTCTGAACATCTACTGTTATGATACGTTTACTTACCCAACTGTACTTTATCATCCACTATTTGTATAAGGACATTCACACACTTTATGCCCTTGGTACGACAATGGGTTTTCTTAATGGGTATGTTGTCTCACTGTAATTCCTGAGAGTACCAAAGTGCTACTGCGGTCTCCAAAATGCCTTCCATTTGCCACTTCTGTATAGGCACCTCAGAGCTTTAAAGATTGTAACTGCATGAGGCAAGGATCATAGGTGCTTCAGTAAGGGTTTAATAAAGCAACTAATTGCCCAGGTTTTGTCTGCCCCCAGAATTACTGCTTCTGTCTTAGTCTCACAGATAAAAACAGAAAAAAGAGTGGGAGTGAGAAAGAATCTGAAGATGCAGCTGAAATTATATATTTGTAATGAATACCTAACCTCATCTTCCAATTTTTACATGGTTATGAGCCTGCAATCCCTTCACCGAGACAATTAAGATAAATGTCAGCATAAAAAGTATTTAAATGCATTTGGAAAGCATTTTTTAGAAGTACTCTATTATATTCAGTCCCACTGATATGGCTGACTATGTGATGAATGATATGGACATGAGATGTTTATACCTCCCCAGTCTCAGCCTCAGTAAAACAGAGATGACATTTTTAAGCCAAGTATGGACCTATGAACACCACTGGCTCTAATAAAAGGTAACAACAAAGTCCATTCCACCACTCAGATGCCTAAAGCTAGCTTAACCCACCACTACTTTTAATCTAGTTAGAAACATAAGCTCTGAGTTACCATGGCAGCTGTACAAACTGCTGCATTACTTAGCTGGTCAGAACATTATTAGGAATATTCTACCAAAGAGTGACATCATCACAGATGCAACAGGGAACTGAGGCACATTTTGGCAAACTGTGGTTGTTGTTTGTCTTTTGGTTTTTCCTGATTAGGGGTCGCCACAGCGGAACTCCGGTCCGCTAATGATTGGCAGTAGATTTTCCCGAACGCCGAGGTACCAGTTCGACGTCCAACCTTCAACGAAGGCACGCCCATTTACACATGTCTTTCGAACGCCCATTTGGCAAACTGTGGTAAAACACTTTATTCTCATGCTTACATGTACACACACACACACACACACACACACACACACACACACACACACACACACACACACACACACACACACACACACACACACACACACACACACACATTCTTAGTTAACTTAGAGAGTTCTGTCTATATAGTTCCACAGCTACAGTTTCCATCCCAACGATATAGCAAGCTTACTTAAAGTGTGTGTGTGTGTGTGTGTGTGTGTGTGTGTGTGTGTGTGTGTGTGTGTGTGTGTGTGTTGGTGTGTGGTCTGCAGTTTTTAACAACCATCTTTTCATTATTTTAAGTATAAAGTGTCATTAGCTATAACCAAAATGTTCATGTGTAGCCTGATCACCATATAAAGCCTTATATCTGGTAGTTGGCTCATTGCTTCTACTCTAATATTCCTACATACAGATGTATTTATGTATGCATGTACGTACATGTATGAATATATATTTGTGTTATCACACATACACGCATGTGTGTGTGTGTGTATGTGTGTGTGAGGGAGAGAGGGAGACAGAGAGACAGAGTGTGAGAGAGAAAATAAAATTATTTTACAAACAACAATATAATCAGAATAACAATTAAGTATCATTGGATAATGAAAACAGAAACCACATAATCCACAATGCAACTCATATTTTCAAGAAGGATAAATAATAGGTAACTAAGAAATCACAAAGGACTGAAAGACAACAATCTGACTCAGCTAATCTTTTCTACAGCATCATACATTACTGACATTTATTCTGTTTACTCTTTCCTTATTACCATTGATACCAAAGTTCATATCCCTATTCGTAACTACTTTTGTCTGCTTGTGCTTGCTCTCTAAAATGTCTTTATCTCTAAAATGGTTTTATACATTTCTGAAGAAATGCTACTGGAAATATAATGGCGTACGCAGCTATGAAAAACTAGATTTTAGAAAGGAAAAACTATCTTAAATCTTAATGAACTGTTTTTAGTTGCATTTATATTTTTCTTCCATTGTAATTCAATACAAAAAAGTCACATTTATACATCTATACACACACACACACACACACACACACACACACACACACACACACACACACACACACACACACATATATATATATATATAGAGAGAGAGAGAGTGAAAGACAGACAGAGAGAGAGAGAGAGAGACAAGATTGCTTAAAGTCTTATGTTAAAACAAAACATGCTGGGCAAGATTCAGAAATTGTTTGTGTAGGTGCAGAAGGTAAGGTATATTTGCAAGGTTCATGGTCACATGCAGATTGCTGGCAACTCAAGAGATAAGGTTTGCATATGTAGTTTTCACTCATTATGCAACACATGCAAAGCAGAACGTAAAAGATGCAAATAAATGATTAAACACAGGTGTGGTGATTCATAAAAAGGTAAGTGCAGGATTGCGCTGTATTAATGTACATGTTTGTCAGGCAAGCAAGCTAAAATATCAGCATGCAGAGCAGAAGTGATATGTATAGCAGCAGGACTGGTTCACGTGAACCAAATACATATAAGTTCATAGGTTCATAGGTAAGTACTAGGTGAGCTGCCCTTGCAGGCCATTTTAAGCCTGGCCAGTTTCCCTTTTTGTACTCAAAATAACCTATCCCATTTGGTTATAGACTGGCCTTACCCATCCCATGGTCGATAATTATATATTACTCTTAATAAGAATAACTGGGATCATGGGATAAAGCATTTAGGAGTTATTTCTGTCCATTAGTAGTACAGGGGGCAGTTGGAGGGTACATTTTCTGTTTCCCATCCATAGATCTAAGTTGCACTTGAAAATGGATAAGGATGAACTTTGTTTTAAGTGGATGAAGAGTCTGTTCCACAGCAGTGATATCATCTGCAAAATATACATGTCCCTCCAAACTGTTCTGTTGATGTTGCAGAAGAGGTTTAGATCCCTTGACTGAATATTTTTGATGCCATTTAACTTGCTGATTTGCAGTAAATCCATCAGTAATGGGTCAGAGGATGCCTTGTATACGAGACAGAGGTCACCTCTTATCAGTCAAGGCTTGGAGTCGGTCCATGTAGGGCATGTTGTTTAGGCCTTGTATCATTTTAGTATGATATCTCCAGTTGTTGCATGTGACTGGACAGATATATACTAAAAGGGCATTGTTTTCAATGACTGGCTTAATGAAGTCTGAGTAAAGGTGGACAATGACATTACTAGACCTAGATACAATCTCTTTGTTTATGAGTTGTACAATATAGAAAGACTTTCATACAACCATAGTCACATGTTGGTCAGAGGTTAGGTCACTGTCCACATAAGTTCCCAAATCCTGAACAAATGGGTCAATTCTTAGGGGAGTGTTGCCAATGTGGTAGATCTCTGGAGTAGATGACTTCCCAGAGGATACCATAATGAATTTTTTGGCATTTAGTTTCATACAACAATTTTGACACCAGTTATTTATTTATTTATTTATTTGAGACAAACCTTCTTGTGGGATGACTGAGTCATTTGTGGAGTCATTGACTGCTCCTAGCTTACAGTCATCTGCAAACTTAGTCAGCCAGAGCCCTTTGGTATTGGCCTTTACTTCAGAAAAGTAGGTACCAAACAGGAGAGGTTCCAGCACAGAACTCTGGGGGACTCCACTTTTGACTGATCTCTTTGTGCAACCATAATGAGGCAATACATAAACATGTACTAAACAAATATGTTGGCAACATCCACATCCACAAGTGTGCATGATGTGTTACAATTTGACAGACTAGGAGACTGTGGTCAGTACAGACATGATTGTGGTTTGCTACACAGTATCTAGGACATATACTGACCATGTAAATAACCTTATGGAGTGCATGGCTCTCCTATCCCAAATGCCTCAAAGGTATATGCTGTTTTAACCATTTCTGGCCACAGAATTTCCAGAGTCCAGCTTGGGAGCTCCCAGTATCCTACCTTGGAGATTCTGGATAAGCTTCTAAATGAGCTACTGCAGTATGCAGAACATCATATATAGTCTTCCAGGAGAAAGACACAACTGCATGTATTCTTATAAAGGCAAGATAACATCTTCATCCAAAGAAATGAATGTCCTGACAGTACACCCCAACATCTTCTCAGCCTTAGCAACTGTTCAAAACTGAATTATGTGGTTAAATTTAGATATAACTCAAACAAATATTTTTTTTTTCCAGAAATAAAGGGGCTAAGATATAGCTCAAAGTTGAAAAGGGGTCTAAGATATGGCTCAAATGTAATCTCTGTAGCACTGTCCTGTACCCTTTAAACAACAAATTCTATCTTTTACTTCAAATTCTTAACTTATGTAGATCCATCTGTAGAGCTTTTATTTTTGTCTAGTAATTCTAATTTCACCTTTGAATCATCTGCCAAAATGACACTGTTTTGCAGTCTCAAAGCAATTTCGGAGATACATAAAATGAATAATACATGTCCCAACACTGACAACTGAGGAACAGCACTCAGTACCTCCATCCTTTAATGGATAATTCAAGCCTCAAAATTACACCTACATTCGTCTCCTAAAAAAACATCTATTAATCCACTCATTTCATTTTATACAATATCCTGCATCTAGCATAACAATTTTCAAAATAACATGCTAAGATCTTTGCTAAATTCCAGAAGAAAACTATTCACTGGTTTGCTCCAATCTAGCTCTCTGTTTTTTCATTCATAACTATATATTAAATTTGTCTCTCAAGTGCTCACTTCAAAAGATCCTGCTGCTTTCATCTTCCACACTATTAGATACGAAAAATAAAATTCCACCCCATGATCTAAAATCCTTTTCAGTGTCTTACATAGCACTCTGAATTAAACTCACAGGCCTTTTATCTCCTGGATTTTTCCAACTTCCTTCCTTGAACAGTGGTACCACATCTGCCTTTCTCCATTCACCAGATATACTCCATATCTTAGTGGCACAATAAATAAGAAAGGCATACACTTACTTTATGAAGTCATCTGTTTGTCTGAATGCTGTCAGCAGTGATATATTCAGGCTATAAGCATTTTCTGTTCTTCATTTCTTCAACTTATTCTCAACCTCTTGTACATAATTTACCCCATCTCTTCACAATTTTACCTCAAAATGTTTTCCTTTTCTGTATATTCCATAATTGCCATATAATGAAAGGACTTGATAACTACCAAACACATTTGCTTGCCTTTTTAAATTCATTTACTTCCCCCCGTATGCCAAGTTAAGTCCCTTTATTTCTTGCATATTACTTCATTTCTTTTACATACTGAAAATTTTCTTTTTAATGTAATCTATTATATTAGCCATATTAGCCGTTTGCCTTTCCTGTTTTGTAGACACCGTCTTTATCGTGTAATGAACTCTATTATGCCTTGCTAGCACATACGCAGTACCTTCCCTTTTCCAACCATGACCATCTGTAGGCATGCGTTTTTCTTTTCTTTTGCCGGAGTTGCATTTAACGTCTGAACTTGTCGTTGATGGATAATCTTGTATTCCTCGTTTCTTTCTTCTGTTGCTACAAACTGATAAAGTATTTTTAATGTGACCTTATATTTCTTCCACTTATCTTCTGCTCTGCCATTTATCTAGAACATTTGCTCAACTTATTCATTTTAACATGATAGTTAACTCTAAGTCCCATGCAGGTAGTCTTTTTTTTTTCCTGAATTCTTGCTTTTGTACAGACTTGCTTCACTCATTCAGAAATGAAAATGCTAGAAATTTTCAGAATAATGATACGGACATTCAAGAACTGTGGTTACACTAGGGACCATAGTGCACAGAAGCTCCATATTGCTATTAGGGTCTGTATTACCAGGAGTGATCTGACAGATAATAGGGTGTTCAGCACCAAGATCCCCATTATCCTGATATATCAATAAAAAGAAAGACCTTTACTGCACAAAACTGAAATAAGTTCTTCACATTTCGTATGGTCCTAGCACATCAATTATGAGAAAGTCCTTCACTATATAACACTGAAATCAAATCTATATAATTGCTTATTTTAGAAGATAGTCTGATCCTGGCTCATAAATTAAAAGAAAGCCTTTTATTGAAAAAAACGGAAACCAAAGGGGTACTCAGAAATAAACACAGTGCATTACGCTAAACAGCATAGTAAGCTGCAACGCACCAGAAAAGAGGGTGATCCTGAGACATGTGCAGCATGAGAGCACTGGCAGGAAAATTGTGTGGTATGCATCATGTGCAAATGACCACATACTGACATGCAAATGGGTGTCAATATGCTAACAGCCATCATGTATGCAGATAATGAAATCAATCATCACACCATGATTGGGTGCCAATATGCTAACAGCCATCATGTATGCAGATAATGAAATCAATCAACACCATGATTGGGTGTCAACATGCTAACAACAGCCATCATGTATGCAGATAATGAAATCAATCATCACACCATGATTGGGTGTCAATATGCTAACAACAGCCATCATGTATGCAGATAATGAAATCAATCATCACACCATAATTGGGTGTCAACATGCTAACAACAGCCATCATGTATGCAGATAATGAAATCAATCATCACACCATGATATGCATAAAATCAGTGCAATGAGCTTCAGTTTTAAGTTTTCTGAACAACATTAAAGGGGATACCTCACACTAAGGTTGTAAAAGTATTATCTGTTGTAGCTGGCCAGCATGCATTAGACACCACCTTGGTAGTTAGTATCCACAATGTTGCATGATGCCACCCTCCACATCAGCCAACAGACACCTGCTGACATCAGGCATATTCTGACCCATTATGCTGGCTCCCTTCCTTGTGGAACCTGTGAATAAGTAGAGGGATCTGTGGCAAAACTCTATCATATTTATGACTCTCACCACTATGTGGCAAACTGACACACATGCTAATCATAGGGGTAACCTGTGAATCACATACATATTTTATGGTTTTGCTTGGCATTGTTGCAACCCCAGTGGGCCTAGATGACTAACATGCATATGTATTTGTTTGACTAAATCAGCATGGCACATGCTACTAATTACCTGGTGCATTCCCAACAGACAATTGGGCAGTTGTCACCAGCCCAGTTCCGACATCCTTGTGACTCAGTACTGTCTTCAGCCCAGTTAAACTGGACACAGCTCTGTGTGCTGCTATAGTGTAATCCTTTTGACACTGTGCCATGGTATGGCACCTGTTGGCATATTAGCCATGCTTGCTGTCTGTCTGTGAGACCTATGCAGATAGCAGAGTCTGTACCTGGTGTACAGGAAGCCTACATACCCTACAGCATATCATGCTGTCCATGTGTATATAGAAAACTGTTGTAAAACCTGCACAGCAAGACAGTGACTAGACCTGAGTATGTTCCCTGTACCCTGTCAGGGTGAACCCCCCCCCCCAAGCAGGACTGCACCCTCTCTTATTCTGTCCTGTATGCCCTTCTAGAAGAGCATCCACAATCTGTTAATCCCCCTGTCATATCCCGTACAGCACGACCCCCCACTCCACTGCTCTGATACAGTGCCTGCTACTTGTGTGGCCATTGTAGTCCTGAGGTTCACTATTCATTCCTGTCTGCTGTCAGTTTGCATATATAGCAGTACACTCTGATATCTATTATATTCTGATATTCTTAGCTGCTCACTATAATTTGGTCTCCCACAAAATGGCAACAGTAGTTTTTATCATGCTAACACAGGGCTTACAAAATAGTAATTATGCTAATGAAGTAATTTATCACTATTGCTTTTGAATTGCTCCTAAAACATAACACATTATCAGCCTCAGTCTGTGTTACATGACCCACACCTGCTTTTTCCTGGCTGGAAGGTCATGCATGGTGAAACCTAACGTGCTGCTTTCACTTTGAATCATCCTACTCAACATGTGCATTATGCTACTGTTAATGTACATCATGCTTCCCTGCTGCCCATTAATGTGCAGAATGTGGTATCCACTATGTGCAGCTATGCGCAGCGGGCTTTTGATTTTTCTTCTGGATGAGATGCAGACAGTTGATGTGGCCTCAGTAGGCACAGATTCTGTCAGGGCCTCCAACTCTTACATCAGGGAGTGTAAATCTTTCTTCACCTGCAGTACAGGGATCATGGGGGTTGCTGCTGGGAGAGTATGAGGATTCACTTTACAAAGCCAATGCCTGTCACTTGCTTATTAGGGCAGTGTGTAAGGCTGCTAGCATCGACCACTCTGGCACAAATACAGTGACGTGAGGAGACTCCATCTAGACGTTCTCTGCAGTGGGTCGAAGATGGTATATATAGAGAGAGAGAGAGAGAGACAGAGAGATAGAGAGATAGAGAGAGAGAGAGATTTCTTAGTCTGGCACTGCAGAGTAGGTTTAGCACTTGCGGATGAAACTGCCTTCTGTTGTCAGGGATATGTTGGGCTTATTACTGGTTGTTTTATGCTTCTAGTGCTTCAGGGGAGTGAAGAAAATAGGGTGGTCTATCAGAGGAAGAGAGACAGAGTCTCCAGGAAGTAAGGTAAACATTATATAATGTTGGCAGTAATGTACTGTTTAATAAACTGCAGCACACATTGCTAATCTGTCGCATTTTTTTCTCTCTCTTTTTTGTACATGTGCTGCTGTTTTGTTTTTCTTGATTTATTTTCTTTTTCTGCAAGATCAGCAGTGGGGCAGTGGTAAGGTGATGGCCATTGTACTATGCACTGGCCACTGTGTTTACCACAAACAAGGTTAAAACAAACTAAGGAAAAATATGAACTATTGTATTACAACTTGATATGTAGAAATATTAAAGTGCAGTAGTTAAGTTCTAGTGTACATTGTCGATAAAGCCATATGTTTTAAGTATAACTACCGAGATTAAAAGAAATCAATCTTACTGAGAGATCAAATTAAGGATGATGGCAACCTTACCCTATACTAAAGAAGGTTAAATCCCATAAAATATAACAAACCATTTGAAATTTACACATCCATCAATTCAGCTCACTGAATCAGGATAATGCCTTCCTTTTCAAAGTCTTCGCAACACTAGAATTATGTCATGTACTACGTGTTACTGCTTAAATCCAGTAACAGATATGATCCAAAACGCAGACCATAGATTTACAGGTATCAAATAAACAGGCACCAGCAAGCCACAAATGGAAAAAAATTCCCACTTCATCCAGCAACATATGCCATGTGGGGTAGTGGAACAGAAATGAAATCCATGAACTGGTCAGCAATAATAACAAAGGAGCCTAAGCAACCAAACACAGCATAACAGTCATTACCATGGCAATACAGGAGTGTACCAGGGGCACAGAGTGCAAATCCTATGAAGCTCTTTTGGCACTCAATGGTACAGTAATTGGACCTTGGCCCTTTTTATCAGAGATCTGGGGTCTTAATCTTACTCTTCTGTTATTTGCAGTGTCAATGGTTCAATGGATAACACACTTGTCTTTAATGCTGAAAGGTCAGAAGACTTTGGTTCTATCCTCACACCAGGTATTAGGAATCACTTTCCAATACTGAAATTACAGTGCAACATAAAGGGGGTGCTGCACTCCTGACTATGCCATCTTTTAGATGGGATATTTAGTTGAAGTCCCATCTCCCTACCCAAAGTTAGTGGTATCTCAGTTGAATGTTAAAAGATTCCACAGAACTTACTGAAAACAGGAAGGGTATTTTATTATATCTCAAAGACATTCATCTGTACATCAAAAGAAATTACAAAATGAGAATGAGCACATTTTCATTATTTACAAACTGTATACTCAAATCCCTTCTTTCTTTCTTTCTGTTAAATACTTTATTTGCATCTAATAATGAAGCCCGTTGCTTTCTTCTGGTTCTTCTCCTATTTAAAATTTAGCCCCATATATGTGACTGCTTATTAATGCTTTGGATACCCTCTTCAATTTCTCATTTCTTATTGCAAAATATAAAATTATAACTTCTCCATACAATGTCCAAATGGCTAATACCACTATTTTATTTTCCTTCTGTCAGGAATGACTCAGTTCTCATAGCAAACCTTGCCATTTTCCCTAGTCAATATGAATATAGGACATATGCATAGTTCACATTACATACACATCACATTACATGCACATCGCATTACATACACATCACATTACATACACATCACATTACATACACATCGCATTACATACACATCACATTACATGCACATCACATTACATGCACATCGCATTACATAGGTAATCCCTGTGATCATTGTTGTCCAACTATAGTTGAAAATGTTTTGTTGTAGTCAGCCCAAAGGAACAAAGAGATAAAGCCGTGATTATGATGCAGATAAGTCAGGATGAATTAGGGATCTTGGTACGGAGGATGACAGTTGAAAAGGGTGAAAGTGAATGGCAATGACTAGTTTGTCCATCCTGGAGGGAGACATCCACCCCATCTGTTGCAATTCTGACTCTCTAGATCCAGAGGTCAGGAATCAGATTCTGTCAAGAGGCAATTGCTATGATACACACCCAGAGGCAGTGGCTTCTTAATGGTTGTTTTAGAGATGTGCCTCTTTGTTTGCATGCTCTTTCTGTTCTATGAGCCTCTTAAAAGCAATCCTAACTGGTGTATGGAAAGCAGATGCCATACTACAAAAAGCAGTGATTTATATATATATATATATATATATATATATATATATATATATATATATATACATACATACATATATGTATGTGGATTCGCATAACTGCAGTTTCAACACTTTGGTCTAGAGACACTGAAATTTGACATTTCATTATCTCAAGATTCCAAAGTGAACCCATAGATACATATATATATATATATATATATATATATATATATATATATATGTATATATATATATATATATATATATATATATATATATATATATATATATATACCTATGTATAGAGATCTCTATGGTGTTGTCAAAAGATGATTTAGATGAATGTGTTTACTGGTGGGTACGTATATCAGATGTCGGGACTACTGAATGAAGTGTTTGTTGACATGTGAATTAATCAAATACGGGTGTATGGCATATCCAAGTTAGGAGTAAATGGATTTGCATGTTTTAATGGTGAAAGTTTCAGACTTATCAATAGCTTTTGCATTAAGTGTAAGGAATGTGTGTGCTATCATATGCAGGTTAGGGTAAAGGTTTGGTAAGAGGATACTATGAGTATTGTGGGTGTTTGTTGATGCATGTGGTGTGTACGTCTGTCTTGATTAGTGATAGTGTTATGGAAAAAACTTTTCTAAGGTAAAGTGCAGGGTGAGCTTTTGCATGTATTAGTAAAGTATATGGGGTGGGGGAAGATGGCGGCACTTGCTGAGAAGTATTTGCTATCACTACAAGGGGATGACTATGATGCAGAGGATAATGACATTGGTGCTATTCAAGTTGACCTGGACACCGCCAGCTTGGTACACCTTTATCATGTACACGTTGGTGTTCCAGAAGGTCAGTGCTACTGTGCAGTACATCTTAATATGACACTTATTTTGATAGAAAACATTCCTGCATACGAGTTTTGAAATTTGTCCCCATTAGGTACTTCGGCATTGACAACGGTAGCAATACAAGTAGAAGTAGAAAATGGTGCATATGGATTTCCTTCATTTTCACCTTTACTCATACGTGTACAGGGATTTACTGATATGCCGATAATAAGGCATACTATATTAAAATATTTGTCAAAGGTGTGGCACCACAGGAAATACCATGACAGGCTGTGGTGCACCATAGTAAGCTGATGTTAACCTATTGGTGGCAGTTGACAATTATACTCATTACACAGCAGGATGACAGTGCCATACATTCACAAAGTGTTCTCGCATAGGTCTTTTGATTAAAATCTCAGAAGGACGACATGGCAATGTCAGAGGTTTGATTACAGCTGTGCAGTCTGCCAACATGAATGCCAGGTGAAGTTATCAATCACAGTGTTCTCCAGAGATATGTAAGGCCTTGCCCGCATCACCACAAATGTCTCATGAAATTGTTCAGGCGCAGACTTCTGTCACAGAGAGTCGGGTAGAGATGGGTAAAATACTTCTGTATATATCTGAGGAAATTAACCAGTACATGGGAATGGTAGAGGCCAGGGACAATGTCATGATGATCCTCATGTGCAGCATGGTTGCTCACATGGCATCAATGTGAACCTGTATCTCCATATTGCTGAGGACTTACCAGATACACATTGGTAACAGCAGTATACATGGCTGAGGCAGGTCTGCATGTGTGGTGATCATGTGGGCCACACACACAGGATGCTCTAAGCACTATTTGGGTATTACTGGACTTCCACATCATGTGTTAAAATGTCCATCATGGTCTAGGTCTTGCTGCAGTCCCTTGGCAATTTCAAGGAGTCTTCTGCAGCTCCACAAGGGTTATGGACTAGTAGCATCAGCCAAGATTCTAGCAGGTAACATCCGTTACCTGAAAAACACAATGGGGGGCACACATGAAGATGGGGTGTTTAGTCATTAAACCAATCTCAGTACATACAACAATAACAGTGGGACCACAAACACATTTACAGTACACTTACTAACACAGTGCCCATTCTGTATCATACAATGTAGGAAGTGGTGGTACACTGAACTTGTGTGCCACATGTGGAAATCATAGGTAATGTCATGATGCTGAGCTGATACATTGGTGATACAGCCATGTATATCTAGTAGGTGCTGCCATCATAGCAAATCAGTATCAAGCTGACATGAGAGCACTTGCTTCCATTCTCAATGACCATTGTCAGTGCTATCATTAGGGGGTATTTTGTTTGACACAAAACTGATGTGATAGTGACTCACAATTTCAAATACTTTGACACGTACCTCCCCAAACGTCAACCCCACACGCTGACAGGAGAAACAACCAAAAATATAACTGAATCAAAAATAACCCAACGCATGAATAAACACATTTGCACTTCAATGACTACAATAACCGAAAAAAAAAAGAAATGAAAAATGTGTCATTAAAAATTCTCAAACTACTACTCTGCTACATCAAAAGCATCAGAAAAACAATTCATAGCAACTCCATTAGGACATTATCACATCGTTACTTTTTTTGCCTGGATCTGCATGAAAGGCTATTGTGTGTTTGTATGTCTGGCCCACTTTTTCAACACCCCAGTGATATTCCCAGTACTTGTGCTTTTTTGCACTGATTACTGTACAAATGATGATGGATCGGACCATATTAGTTATATATTCTTGTATAGTATGTGGATAAATGCATAATGCACAACAGGACAAGTAATATTGCATGCACTGAGTTTTATCTTTACACGGTCACACAGTGAATGACATGGCTTACAGTTGTGAACTAGATACCACCTCCTTGCCTACTGTGTGGTGTACTATGCACAAGTCTGTCTGAGTGTAAAGATCTGACTGCATTCCATCTCAAACAAAGTCCAAGAGACATAAATTATGTTGCAACAATAGACGTTATACAGAACAGAATTTAGCAAGTTAACAAGATTACACAAAAAGTGAATCTAAAACGGCAGGCTAGAAGGGCTAACATACATATAAACAAAGTACAGAACTGCAGTTTCTCAGTTTAGGTGGTATATTTTTCCAATCATAGCTCCTACCTTTTAACTGACAATTATATTATGCAATAATTATTTTTTTCATGTAACAGCTTAGACTGCCATACCTCTAGAAAGTTCTACTCTCATGGGAATTACCTCTTATGTTCCTACCTTTAGTAAGTATTCATACACTTGACAGTATTCTGTTCATTAATAGTGCAATGCAAATGCATCTTCTCTACAATGTTTCACGCTGAAGCTTTCATAAACAAAGCAGAGAGGGATATGCTCTCTTATTTAAAAATGCAATAAGCAGTTGTATCATGAAGTCTGATAATTTTACAGACCACAACTATTCTTCCTCCCCTAACTTTCATAGAAGTAATCTCTGAAATAATTCTACTGGAAAAAAACCCAAACTGACACTTTTGTCTTAGCACTATCCTCTTAACAGTTCTCCCTTTAATTCATCTTTAACTTCTGAATTAACCCTTTGTATTTACTCAGAAAAGAGGATACAGGCTATCTGAGCTAGAGGGGTCTATATTATTACATTGAAAGACTTTATGTCGAACACCTCTCCATTGACACGAAACCATCGAAAGTCAGTTCTGTGAATCATAATTTTTCCCAGGGCAATGTAACAATTGCCCCATACCACAACTGAGCACATACTGCACTAAATCAAATCCACCCAAGTGGGGGGCTTTGCCCCCACATACCCCCCTAACTATATATACCAACTCTGAGATCGTACTACAGTGGGGAAAAGGGCAAAGTTGTAGAGTTAGATAACTACTTCCTTACCCTGGGAAATATTCAGTGATTCGCGGAAGTGAATTTCGACAGATGTTTGACGTAAAGGTCTTTCTGCGTAGTACTGTAGGCATGAGCCAGAGATGAGTGTTGTACACATACCAATAGGATGTCCATGCAGTATTCTGCATGCAAGACATGGTGGTAAAGGAAATATTTGTGCCATTTGTGAGAATCATAAGTACTGCTAAGATGCTTGGCTAATGCATTGGTGATACAGCTATGTGTATCACACAACACCTGGCAGTTCATGTAATGGTTATCCTTCCTGTTATGATACCACTCCATCCCAAGGTCCAAGTGGGGCCCCGATAGCCACATGAGTGCACTCTATCTATCCAGGCACCTCAAAAAAGCATGGCAACCCACAGAAGACATGAATGGTAGTAGCTCAGCCCCATGGGGGCACTGAGAAGTACACATGGTCTTCCACATAGACTAGGAATATATCAAGGAGTTGCTACTGTATCCTTGAGGAAGAAGACTGAGAGATACCCAGTGTGTCTCCAGTATGTCTCCAAAAGGTCCTTGTGGCAAGTGTAGTGAAGGCAACACATACCTTGGTAGCCATAGCAATAGAAATACCATGCATTCTCCCAGTCCCAGTTTATGGGCAATACAAGCTCACGAAAGCCCTTATCATATACAGATATGGGTATCTAAAGTGTTCATGCACCTCTTGTTCTTTAAAGTTATAATTAGTTATCTTTTGCCTGTAATATATGCTTGGAGGATGCCAAGTGCCACTCCATGCACAGGGTTATAGTTTTGAATGGTGAAAGCAAGCACTTCAAAGTGGAAAATAGCAATACTAGCAGTAAAACCAAGCACCTTGACCAACTGCAAAGTGACTAGAAAGGGCACTGCTTACCTTTATATAATGTATGTGCACAGAATGCAGTCATGTAGCAAAATGGGATTCTGAATCACAAAAGGTGGTAAAGGAGGCATGTTATCGTACTGCTGGCACAACACTTACATAGAACTCCTAATTTAAGTGTCACTATACATTTATTTGCTTACAAATGTTTCTGCAACTTTTTGATGGTTGCACGCATTTATTTATTTCAGTTTGATGACTGGGGAAGTCCACTGGGCCTAAAAAGAGCCCGTTTTCAGTGGAGGCCCAGGGAGAAAACCTCCACTAACAATGACAAACATATTAGCATATACACATACAAAGCAAAGAAATCATACAGCTTTATGCAGCATTCTACAGTAAAAAACAATTCTACATTTTACAATAATAATAATAAAATCTAGCAACTGTACAGTCTAAGAGTCATTAACAGTGAATCACTATTGACATTTTACATTCCACAATAATTGTAGTAAAAATTTAGCAACAGAATAGTCTAAGGGTCATTAACAGTGAATTACAATTGAGGATGAGGTTAAGGAGGAGTAGATGGGCAAATGATGTGAGTGCAGAGATCATGCACCAAGTTAGAAAGTGGGTTTTGATATAGGAGGGTCCTATGTGGGGAAGGAGCAAGGGCATTCCCACTTTGGAGATAGGTAGGAATGGAGGAGGGATTTAAAGTTAGAGTGGTTAAGAGTATTTCTAAGGGAGAGAGGAAGAGAGTTTCATAGTTTAGCTAAGGAGCAGGATAGCAGAGAGTGTAGATTTTGGGCAGGTTCTGATTTTCTGACCTAAGTGAGCGATTAGGAATATAGGGGGTTAAGAAGGTGGAGAGAGAGAGACAGGAGGATGGGTTAAATATGAGCTTATGGGAAGTGGTGAGTTTAAGGAGGTTCAGACAGTTGGGAAGCTTGAGCCATTGTAGTGAGTGAAGGGAGATGCAGTGATGGGGTGAGTTCCTAGAGTTGGTGGTGAATTTGCAGATTTTATTGTAGCAGGTTTCTAATTTAGTTTGAAGGCTGAGCTGAAGATTCAAGAACAGAGGGCGCCATACATTAGGGAGGGTAGAAGGCATGCGGTGGCAAAGGTCTTTCTGATGGAGGGAGTGAGATAACGGTTATGCCTATATAGGAGTCCTAATTTTTGGTGTTTTTTTATGTTAGTTTGGATGTGGATATTGAATTTTAGATGTTCATCAATAATGATGCGTTTGGTGTGAGGGACAATTTCAGTGAGGGTGTTATTCTGGCTTATAATCTTGAAGGAGTTTTTATCAGTGGGGGAGTGTTTAGATGGGGGAAAAATCATTAATTTGGTTTTACTGGTGTTAAGGACTAGGTAGTTGTTTTGCATCCAGTTTTCAATATTTGAGAAAGCTGACTGGATTATCTGCAGGTCAGAAGGGGTGTCAGCTGAGCTGAAGATTGTTGAATCATCTGCATAATGGATTAGGATAGAATTGGAGATGAAGTGGTGAAAGTTGTTGATGAATATATTGAAAAGTAAGGGACCAAGGACAAAACCTTGGGGTACCCCATTAGGGGTGTATAGAAAGGAAGAGGTGGAATGTTTCCTTTTAACAGCTTGTTGTTGTTTGGAGCGGTAGCTGGTGAACCAAGCTATGGTGGAAGGAGAGAGACTAAGAGATGAGAGTTGTGATAGGAGTATAGGGAGGGAGATGTTGCCGAAGGCTTTGGAAAGGTCTAGGAAGAGGGTTGATATGATTTTGCTGGAGTCACAAGCATGGTTAATGGACTCAAGGAAAGAGAGGAGTGCAGTGATGGTACTGTGGTCAGGATGGAATCCATGTTGTGTGGGGGTTAGGTGGTTCTTTTGTGTTAGATAAGACATCAGTTGTGAGTGAATACATTTCTCCAGGACTTTTGAGAGTGGGGAAAGTATGGCAATAGGATGGAAATTAGTGCTGTCAGAGTTGTTACCGCCTTTATGGAGTATGAGCAACATATATCCGTGAATCGCATCTGATTTGCACGTGTGCAACCAGCACACATACTTACTGTGAACACACTTAATGACTATGAATACTACCCACTACCTTCATAGTGAAATATATAAGAACCATACTGACAAGGAATACTATAACAATACAGTTTTGAAAAACTATTAATAAAATATTAGACAGCTTGTAAATATAGTAATACAAATTATGAAAAGTAATATCCAATTTGAAGCAGGCATTCCAATATCTTAGCTTAAAGTAAAAAAGAGAAAAAAGATAGAAAGGAAGGAAGAACAGAAAGGAGAAAGAGAGTAGGAGGAGGAAATAAAGAGATAACAGTTAAAAACACAGCACTAGACTACTGAAATTCCTCTAAATTAATACTTACATAAAACTATGACATATTAAAGGCTACAAATAACTAACAATAAAAAGAGGAAGAGGATATATAAAACAAAGTTTTTAAATTTTTTTTTTTAAATTTTGCTTATGCTCAGGTTGTTTTTCGGTATATGCATAGTAGCGTGTCAGCTTTGTCCATATATTGTGTACAGCATTTGGAACATCAACATTTTTGTGTGGCAATGAAAGAGATTACATTTTATATAAATATATATATGGATTGATTCAGCAGAAAGTCAAACTTCATATGGTTAAGACAACATGATTGATTTTCTGAAAAGTGGAATGACGAAAAATAGCAAAAATCTATGTTTTTGCTGTGGGTCAAGCCCCCTTGCATCCCATTGTGGGAAGCTGTGCCCCCCACTCCCTCTGCATATTATATTTGTAACAACTTGGAGATTGCACTACGGTGGGGAAGAGGGCAAATTCCCTGATCCCCACTGTACTGCGATCAACATTCAAAAGTGTCAACATTTCAGAAAGTCGATCATATGGTCTCTACCATATGAAGTCAAATTTTCCGTTGAGTCGATCTTCAGAATGGGACCTATATATATATATATATATATATATATATATATATATATATATATATATATATATATGTATGTATATATACATGGGTCTACATTTGATCGAAAGACCATTTGACCAAAACCCATTTGGTCGAATGTACATTTGATCGAAAACCAGCATTCAAAGCATAAAACTGGGATTTGTCCCCCTCCAGTTTCCTTTAAAAGAAGAAAACAAAACAAAACATACAGATTCGCCCCCCACACCCCCCGACCATATATATATACCAACTCCAGGGTCGCACGACATTGGGGAGGGGGACTAATCCCTGTTATTTGCCTTGAATACTGGCTTTCGATCAAATGAACATTTGACCAAATGGGTTTCAGTCAAATGGTCTTTCGATCAAATGAAGTAGACCCATATATATCTATATATATATATATATATATATATCTATATATATATATATATATATATATATATATATATATCTATATATATATATAGATATATGGTTTACTATCAGTTTGTCGATCACACTTTGTGCGATTGACATTTGTGCGCACAAATAAAACATGAATGCCACAATGTCAAACCTTACAGCAGCGAATGCTATACAGCATTTGCTGTTGTGAATTTCAACATTATGATACAGATTGCACTTTAGGGGGATCGGGAAATATATCCTTTCCCTCACTATAGTGTGATCCTGGAGTTTGTATATATAAGTAGCAGGGGGTGTGTGGGGGCTGCAGGGTGGCTTGCCCCCCTGCAAACATGTTCTTTACTGTGTTACCGGCATTGTGGTGACTGTTCATAAATGTCAAATTCGACATTTACAGTCATTTCGTTCAACTTTTTTTTCCTTCAGTATTTTGAATATCGTGTGTATGCCAATTCGCCATTGGACATTTAGTTGTAATGACAGTAAACCTGTATATATATATATATATATATATATATATATATATATATATATATCTATATATATATATATATATATTCCATACACTAGATCGAAGGTTCACAACTTGTATGGAATGCACACTGCAGCGAAAGTGCACTTAATTGAAAGTGCACTTACGCGAAGTTCAGTACAACGAACAATGAACTTCTGTGCAGTACTCATGGACCTTAGGGTTAGGGCAGAGGTCATGGTAAGGGGATAGCCCATAGGGCTATCCCCTTACCATGACCCGTGCCTTAACCCTAAGGACCGTGACGACTGCAGCACAGTGAAGGACATAGCAATGTCCTCCACTATGGTGCGATAGTCACGGACCTTAGGGTTAGGGCATGGGTTAGGTTAAGGGGATAGCTTTACTAACTATCCCCTTACCCTAACCTGTGCCCTAACCCTGAGGTCCATGAGTATCGCACCATAGTGGAGGATATAGCTTGTTTTTTGATGTCCTCCACTGTGCTGCGGTACTTTCCGTGAAGTGCACTTTCGCGGAAGTTCACTTTTGTTAAAGTGAACTTTCGCATAAGTGAGCCTTCCTATTACAAGTTCGAAGTTGTGAACTTTCATTCTTGTAATAGAAACCCATATGTATATATATATATATATATATATATATATATATATATATATATATATATATAGGTTTACTATCATTATGTTGAAGTGGATTCACTTCAATGAAAGGCAGGGGGTTGAATGGTGACAATGTCGAACTCGACATTGCCGAATTACAAATCTTGCCCCTATCTCGACCCATGTTAAACCTCATTCCATGGTCGCATTTGAGATGTAATTCGGCAATGTCGGGATTTGGCAATGTCAACTTTCGGGGAAGTGGGTCGATGTAAGCAGCGTTCAACTGTGTCTGGTCTGACATAATGATAGTAAACTACACACACACACACACACACACATATATATATATATATATATATATATATATTTATATATATATATATATATATATATATATATATATTTATATATATATATATATATATATATATATATATATATATATATATATATATAGTTCCCCCTGAAAACATCTAAAACCCAGAACATCTAAAATCATAACATCGAAACCAGAACATCTAAAATCCAAAACATCTAAAACCCATAATATTGAATTTCATAACATCTAAAATGTGCATCACAGCATCGAACATTACACATCACATGAAAATAACATCCCCTCAAAATATAATGACACCAAACACTTTTTACTACGTTTCTGCAAGGGGGCAAGCCCCCCTGCACCCCTCCATATGGGGGGGCTCTGCCCTCCCCCATAAATTAAATATATCAACTCCCTATTTGCACTACAGTGGGGAAAAGTTAATTTCCTAACCCCACTGTATCACGATCACCATAAAGAATGTACACATAATGTCTATATCACTTACCTGTATAGCCTAAAAAACACATACAGAGTGCCAAAATAAACACTATATAAATAGTATAAATTCCTACACTATATAAATAATAACTTTAGAAATAAAAACTACATCTCATAGTGATACCACAAGATTAACAGATTAAACTATAACATTTACAATGTACACATAATGTCTATATCACTTACCTGTATAGCCTAAAAAACACATACAGAGTGCCAAAATAAACGCTATATAAATAGTATAAATTCCTGCACTACATAAATAATAACTATAGAAATAAAAACTACATCTCATAGTGATACCACAAAATTAACAGATTAAACTATAACATTTACACGTTTGATGATACACTGTTGCATATTATACATTTTAGATGTTATGAAATTCAATTTTATGGATTTTAGATATTTTTCATTTTAGATGTGGACTCGATGTTTTGATTTTAGATGTTATGGATTTTCGATGTTTTGAAGGGGAACCATATATATATATATATATATATATATATATATATATATATATAATTGTGTGTGTGTGTGTGTGTATGTGTATATATATATATATGGGTCCCCCTCAGAAAGCCCGAATGCTCACTTACTTAACTTCCAAAATGCCGAGACGAAAAGGCTGCAGACCGCACAACACCGACATCCTGGAACACTGACATTCTACTTCAGGTAAGTAACTGCTTGGCCATCCAGTTGAACTTTGCCCCTTATTTACCCCCGCAGCAGTGCGATCTCAGAGTTGGTATATTTAGTTAGGGGGGGGTGCAGCCCCCCCATGTGTGGGTTTGCTTTCATTCGGTTTTACTTTTTTGTCAGGATGGCCAAGCGGTTACTTACCTGGAATGGAGAGTCGGTGTTTTGGGACTTTGGTGTTGTGCGGTTGTCGACTTTTTTGTCTCGGTGTTTTGGAAGTCGGGTAAGTGAGCATTTGGGTTTCTGAAGTAGACCCATATATATATATATATATATATATATATATATATATATATATATATATATACACACACACACACACACACACACATGTATATATATATATATATATATATATATATATATATATATATATATATATATACATACACAGACACACACACACACACACACACACACACACACACACACACACACACACACACACACACACACACACACACACACACAGATATATTTTCACACATATATGTATATTGCAATTTATTAAAAAATAAGTATTTCTTTACCAGCACATACATAGGATATAAATAAACTGAGTATACTAACATATCTTGTTTAGATGTCATTAATACTTCTGTTGTACCATCAGAAAGAATAATGTTTTGGAAAGCACTTCTAAGGAGGGTGGAATTAGTTAAGGTAGGGACTTCTCATTAAACTATCAGTCAGTGGTCTCCAAGAAGATTTTGTTTATTTAGTTACAATTTTTAATTTTTATAATCTTTTTTTTTACTGTAGTCAGTGGCCTATAATATTCTTTATCTTATTTAAAAATGCCAGCTGTTTTATGTTTGTTAATGTGCATGATAAAGAAGCTGCATTAAAAATAAAATACAAACTTATAAATAAAACAAATTTGTTATAATAAATTAACTGTCATAACCATAAAATTAATGATTTTAAGAGTGTCCAAAAGAAATAAGGATTGCATGAATACCTGAAAACTTATAAAACAGATCTAGTATTTATCCAAGAAACTCCTGTATTAGAAAAAGACTTTTTAAGATTTTTCTACATAGCATGAAAAGCAATCTAATTTTGGAAAGTGATTTTGAGGCTCTATCTAAACTAAACAAATCAACCAAAGTCAGATATGAGGTAAAAATATCCACCCAGAAAAAGGATAATCACAAAGGCTTCTTTAATTATGTTACAATTGTCAGAAAGAATTGTGAGACCTGTGCAGAGCTAATATTAAATGACATCACATAATCAGATCAAGAGGGCATAGCCAATGTACTAGCAGACATATTTAGCTAAGACTTCATAAGTGTAGGAACACTATTCTGCCACACCTATTACACACTTGCAAGTCCAATGGTGTCATAAAGTCACGGTCAAGGGATCTCAATCTCATTTGCAAAATAAACATAACATGTTGGAGGGGTAGTTTTGTATCACAGAGATTACCACTTCTATTGAACCATCTCCCATTCCACATAAAGAAAAGTACATCTTTTACTATATTCAAAAATAATTTGGGTGAATGGATGTGTAACTGTAAATTCACTCCCAGCTTAGGACACTGTCCCTCATGGATAAAGGAACATGTAAATGTACATCTTATCCTTGTTTGGCCAATCCCTGGGTTATTTGTAAGCAAAATGAAAGTGCTTAAAACTACCACAGGTATGTAAGGCTGGGCTTTTTAAGATCCTCACAGATAAATAGCCTAATAAGTACTTGTGAACCTATGAGTGTGCTTTAAATAGTTCAGATATTAGTGCTGTTAAGGCTCCAAGAAGATTACCCACCAAAGCATTAAAGAGATATAAGTATACTTAATTTAAAAGACTTTGGTAACCAAAGCATATGGGTTCTTTAATCTATATTAATTACTCTTATGTACTTGGTATCCACACTCAGACAGAAACAACATGTAGCATACTTGCTTTTAGTGCTGGAGGATCAGAAAGGCTGTGGGTTCTAGTCCTACTCCTGGTGAGTGGAATTATTTTTCCATTAGTGACACTGCAATGTAATGGCAGGAAATGCACTTCTGAGTATGTTGTCTTTATTTCTAACGCATTCACATATTTACATCATATTATTTACAATCCATAAAAGCATTATTTATATTCAACTTTTGTATTTATATATACTATTTTTTTTTTCTTCTGCCATTCTTCTCTCATCCTTTAAGCCACAGCCAGTACTTTATTATTTTGGAAAAAAAATCTAGACTCTCTCTTTCATATCTACCTATTAACCAATGATTTTACTCATGAATTTTCATACACTGTCCTAATGAATCTTATTACTTGCTCTGGTATGCCATACTCCTTTACAAACCTCCATAAATTCTAATGTTTAACATTATCATAGGCCTTCATCACATCACATACTAATTTTCTTTCTTTTATCCCACTTTTACTATTTATTTTTAAACACCTTTATTGAATTTTCACTTGTGACATATGCAAATTTACATTTATATAGAAGTAATCAAACTGTATTAACAAGTTCACGTTTACAAACATTATACTTCATATATATTGCTATGTATCATATAACCTAAGCAACATTGCATAAATTATTCATTTCCTGCCCCACCTTTTTTTAAACATGAAACATCTTTATTAAGCCATCACTTGAGACATAGGGAATCATACATTTATATAAATGAAGACAAACCACACCGCTACAATCCTAGTTGCAAGCAGTTTACATCATAAACCATACTGACACACTCCCAGTTGCAAACATTATAAATCACTTATAATCTACCTAATCATTTTCAGTCAAACATTGCCATTGTTTCCTTTATATTTTCCTTTTACTCCATACATCTTTGCCTAAGTACTCCATTTACTACTCTCTCAAACTCATCTTTAATTATACTCATTATTATTTTATAAGCTACAATTCCCAAAGTCAAGGGCCTTCAATTTCTGATGATTTTCTTATCATCCCCTTTCCATAGTAGTCTAGTCATTCTCATGCATAGTTCCTCATTATTTAGCATCTCTTCAAACCATTCATTTAATACCTGAAATACATATTTCTTCTCTTACTCTCCCACATTCTTATAAAACTTACAGTTTGTACCACCTTCTTCTGGTGCAGTCTCCTCTTTTTTCTTTCTTTCTTTACTGCCTTATCTATTTCCACTATAGCATTTTTTGCTGTAAATCTTTCATTGATTTTTTTACTTATTTTGTTTTTTATAGTCCATATGTCTTCCTATTTTCAGTCCTCCTTCTCATATATTTTATTCAAATATCCTTCCACTGTGTCCATTATTTTCTTTTCTTACGACTTTTCTGTTTTTATCCTCCACTTTTATACTGTGTTCTCCTTATTTTTAATGTCACTCTCTAAAAAAATATTTACTTCTTCACTCCTCCCTTTAAAAATATTTTTTTGTATTTTTAATGCATCCTCCAGACTTTCCTTATTTACTTTAAAGTGCCTCTGTATTAATATCTCTTCCATACATTCATTTTCACTATTTTATTATACTGTCTGCAAAGTTCCTTATGTAGCTCCTGCTTTACACACACAATCTGTTATATTTTTTTAAATGCTATTTACCATTCCTGTTTACATTTCATAAAAATGTCTCATTTTCATATTTTCTTCAAAATGCCTTTGTTTGACTATGATTGGTACGCTGCAAATACCTTTTAACATTTTTACCTTTTTATTACCCCTTACCATGTTTTCTTGTTCCTCAAATTCAGACCGTATGGCTTTATGATCCAAGACTTCAACTGTAATAATACCATTCCTCATTTATTTTGACCATTTACTGTACATTACAAAGTCAATTTGTTTTCTCAGTTTATTTCTGCTGTATGTAAAATCCCTGTCCCTCCCTTTCATTAGAAAAAACTTCCAGAACCTCCAGACAGACTTTAACATCCACGCTTTCCATGTTTTTCTTCCATTCGTGTCACAATTAATATCTTTGTTATCACTATTTCCATATTAGCTCAAAAATGTTTTAAGTTCTTCAAACCTTTCTTTTCTTCTTTACTGTTTGTCATAGCATGTATCCTAATCACTTTAATCATTCTCCTCTAATACATAAATAAACCACTAACATTCTCCCTGGGTTTTCTGTAACGTTTCTCCCCATACACATTACTATTCCCCTACTTCACTATTGCCTAAATTACTTTTTTCTTGTGCTAGAAACAAATTACACACTGCTCTACATTCCTATACCACTTTGAAACTGCTAATCTTATTTCACTATCTGTAATAATAATAATAATAACTTTCAATGATAATATGAACAGTTAACATTTCCTTTCTTTGTATCTTTTTTCTTGATACAATTTATTTTCATTTTCTGTCCTTAATTCTACAGTGAAAATGTTCCTTCCTCCTCATCTTCCTTCTTTTCATCACTTTGCAATGCTTCATATCAGTTCTTTTGCTCAAATTCACTATTTTTAGCAATATCACTATTCTCCTAACTTATTTAATTCCAATGTCTTCTATAACCCTTGCAATTTCCTATATTTATTGCACATTACTATCTGGGGCGGCCACGGTGGTGCAGCGGTTAGTGTTTCCACCTCACAGCAAGAGGTTCTCCGGTTCAATTCTCGGCTGGGTTGCCTTCTGTGCGGAGTCTGCATGTTCTCCCTGTCGTCGCGTGGGTTTCCTTCGGGTGCTCCGGTTTCCTCCCACATCCCAAAGACATGCAGTAGGTGGATTGGACACTCTAAATTGGCCCTAGGTGTGAGTGTGTCATGAGTGGACAGATGATCTGCTGTGGTGACCCCTAACCGGGAAAAAGCCAAAAGAAGAAGAAGACTGCACATTACTATCTAATGATAGTTTGCTCTCCATTACCCTGACTAAACTCTTTCTCCTGAATTATATTTTACCTTTCCTTACTCATCTTTGTAAACATTTGTTGTTCTTCCCTTAACTTTTTATGACCAGCCCCCCAAAATAATCTTTTTGCTTAATTTTATGCAATTCATTTCACATTTCTTTGAAACATTTCCCATCTATCCACACTGACTACATTGACATTTGCTACACTTATTTATTAAATGTGACTCTCCTTCTTCACATAAATAGCACATTTCTGGCCAGCTGTTATATCTCACAGTAGCCCTTGTTTCTTCAATATTTAATGCACCTAAAATATGTTTCTTTTCTCCCTAACATTCAGATAACATTATCCACATATCCCAAGCCCTATTACACAACTTTCTACTATGATATACTTTATGGGCAGAATGCAGTTTTTTTAGAAACTAGCAAAAATAGGCTTTAAATAATCATCCAAAATGCCTGTTCTGAACTGGAACAAAAGTCTTTTCTTTAAAGTATTAATAATTTAAAGAAATAAAAACTAAATTTGTCAAAAAAATAATTGCATTAAGTCAAACATCTCAAATGTTACAGTTTTGTTCTTAAGTGTTACATTACAAAAGCGTTTGTTCCCTAACTAAACTGGGGAAGGTATATTTACTGCCAGAAACCCTAGTGACCCTAAGAGCCTGTCTCACACAAAGTATCTATTAACTGCAGCGTCTTGTTATATGATTTCCTCTCTATTGGCCTTTTATGCTCAGCTAATTATTTCTCCCCTTTATCTTCCTGCATATCTCAGTGTTCTTTCCCATGGAGTACTTATATCCAGCTCACTCCATTAAACCTACAGTTTCTTTTATGGATTGTCATCCTTCAACTCCCGAGCCATTTCCACAACTTATGACCATGACAGATTCCCTTCATCACTCAGTTGTTACTCAGTCATATTCTTTAATGTCTGAGTCTCTAGATAGCCATCAGCAAGTTTTGTAACAATTATATTATCATCCTCCTTACAGGTATGATCAACTTCCTTCATCTTCATCAGCTGCAATGGCTCCATTTTTCTCTCTGGCTCAGTCTCTCTTTCATCCCCACCATCTCACAATAAAGACCAGCAGCTTGAACCTAACCCAAAGAGTAAGGAAAGTTCCTTGGTACCTGTCAAATATGTCCCCTACTTGGTATGACTATCATCTTGAGCCTCCCCTGAAAAGAGGCCACTGCCCTGGGGTGGTCTAGCTTGGTCAGCAAAGGGCAAATACATAAATAAATAAATACATATTTTTAAATGCTAACAGAAAATAATTTAAAATTATTTCATACCCTTTATCAGAGCATAATGTCATTTTCTTTATGTTATCATTAAACTTAAATAATTAACAGAAAACTTGATTATGTAACTAAGCTGAAATAATTAAATCAGTGTTTTTTGGATGAAAATTGTTTTTTTTTACTTTTAAAGACATATAAATATAAACACTTTATGGATTACATTGAAATCTTATTTATTTCACAGAATATTTTCAGAGACTAGAGCAAAAATGAAAGAATAGGCTAAAAGCTTCTAGATACTCAACAAAGATTATTATTGCTAAAATGGAAGTGCATAAAGAATACAAAGTATTAATGAACACGATCAGTGCATTAACAGACAATATCAACAAGTTTAAGCACAAAGATTGGGATTTAGAAAGTATTACCATAACAGGAAAGCCTTACCACCAGTAGCTTCCCCTCAGCCTCAGGTTAACTATTTCCAGTTCATTGACTACCTTTCGCAGAGGTTTCATGTTAGTGGTAGATTCAGCATGGAAAATGGCTCCCCTTTGCCAAGCTGCAAGATAATGAAGTAATCTGGGGGAGCAGTTAATGCTAATTTGTGATGTGCTATCTCACAGAAATGCCCGTGGCTCCCAATTTAAATTGCTGAGTGATTCAGTGAATAACTTAGCTGTGTAAAGTATCCCGAATGCAGATAAATTTTAACTA